>NC_136523.1:55581286-55728786 GCF_053919585.1 Euprymna scolopes | reverse complement strand
ATGGAATATGTTTTCCCCAAACGAACGCACTAGGTTATATATATATATATATATATATATATATATATATATATATATATATATATATATAAATATATATATATATGCGTGTGTGTATATATATATTTATCTATGCATTTATTTTCTTTCAGTCTCTCTCTATTTTATTTCTCTTTCTCTCTCTCTCCCTTTGTGTGTGTGTCTGTCTGTCTGTCTCTCTCTCCTCTCTATCTCTCTTTCTCTCTCTATATATATATACATGTGTGGGGGGGTGAGTGTGTGTATATAAGCGTATATCTTTTAATATATACATATAAACATATATATATATATATATATATATATATATATATATATATATATATAGAGAGAGAGAGAGAGAGAGAGAGAGAGAGAGAGAGATTCAACAAAACCGTATTGTGTATCTTTTAAATTCACTTTAGCCCGTAGGAAATGTTATCTCTTTCACAAATAATTATGTCATACATTACATTCAGAAAACAACAAAATTAAATTTATTTTATTAACATTTTTCTTGAAGTATAACATTCCATAAATTATTTCAAAAATCTCCACTTACAATAGTGTCGATTTGAACATTTAGAATATTTTCTAACACATTTGAAGATACTATATTTTATTTGCGCTGATGAAGCACCTTATTATTCAATAAACATTCGGATAAGGATGGGCGTATACGTAAACTTTAATTAATATTACATTTTCCAGGGGTTTAATGTAAAACGAATAAACGCCTCCTGATTTTTGTTTATGTTTAAATTATCAAATAATATATACAATTAATTGAACGTCTAGACTAGTTGCCTTCATGTAGTCTTCACGTTAATCCTAGGTGTCCATGTAATATTCCTGGGTGTCCACAGGCAAAACACAACGCATTGAGGTTCACATTGATAACGTTATTGGTATATGATAAAAACCGAATCGGATCGCTTATAAATCATTTAAAATTAATTTTTTATTGATATTTACGTTCTGTTAAAATATAGATCAATCATCCTTTCTTCATCACTTTTCTATACTTTTGACTTAGATACTCCCCAATCAGTCGGAAGCACAAGAGAGAGAATGGTAAGCCTATTTTAAGAACGATGCGACAAGCCTTTATATTTTATTGATAACTTTATATATGCATTCTCCCCTGCGGTACCCGATACAGATCAGCAAAAGGAAAGGTACGAGAAAGTAGATTATTTCCTTTTTGGTAATTTGCCTTCGTGTAGAAAAAATAATTTTCGGTACAACTATTAACATTAGGTGACTATAAAATATCCTTAGCAATTCTCCTCTGGCCTACGTTAAATATTTTGAGCATGTATATCTCTCTCTATATCTCAACTCCATTTTGACGAGGTATTTCTTTCTCTCTCTCTATATATATATATATCTATATATCTGTATACATCTCTTTGCATAATTTCAATATTGTTAAATGTATTAGAAAAAAGGTTAGGTCATTCTTACGTTCAATTACGTTACATATTTCTGATAACATACGGTTTATATGAGATATTTGCATTTTGATAGACGTTGTACATCCTCGTTACATATAGAGTGATAACATTGACTAAGAAAAAGAGAAGGGCTTGGCTAATTCTATTCTATAAAACATCTATTTTACAGGAGAAACTTTATAGTCTTTTCTTTACATAGGCATTACCAATTATCAAGGCCAAGCGGTCACTCGAGGATAAGGGTTAAAGAGTGTACAGTAGACATTGGACAATAAAGTAATCATTAGTAATGGGAATTTGGTAAATTTGTTAACAAAGGAATGGTTTATCAGGAACTTGTGTACGTTAGACTTGAAGACAACCATATTGTAGTTAGCTGGAAAGCAGGAAAATAGAAGACAATTCCACAGGCGGGCAGCTCATGAAATCTACGTTTAGGTGTAGCCACCTATAACGAGTGGGGGGAATTATTGATAGTGTTTTCAGCTAGATGAGTGTTTCTTGTAAAAGTTTTGCGAGGGGGACCATAGATTGAAGCTCAGTCGAACACTTCCCATGAAAATAACGATACAGTAGAGACAAACTCTTCTTTGAGATAGAGGTTGCAAGGAAGAGAAAAAGATATCTCCTACGAGGCTACGAAGTCTATTTTGAACTCTATCAAGGCAGGACAATACCTTTCTAGAAGCTTCAGCCCAGATGTGGCAACTGGATTCCATCCTTGGACGTACCTGGCTCTTATATAGATAGAGACTTGCATCAGCAGTGAGATATCTACTGGATCGATAGAAGGATCCCACCATTTTTCCAGCGGCCTTGACAACAGATTTGATGTACGTGTTCTATTTAAGATCAGGGGTAAAGATCAAACCCAGAAGCTTGTAAAAACTTGAGGCCTCCTCTAGACGAGAGACATTCATTTCAACTGATGCCAGATGTGGATCAGAACGTTGATGATGTAAAGAGAAAAGCTTGGTTTTAAATGCATAAAAAGTAACCAGCCACTCATTTCCCCATTGTACCACGTGCTCTATATCAGAGGAAAGAGAACCGGAGAGAACTTAATCTCCCTCTTTCTGTACTATTGCTAAACACATTAACATATATTCATGGAATCTAAATGCGTGGTTCATTCAAGTCATATATTGTTAGCACGCACCAGTTTCTATTACAATGAAAAAAGAATATTTCAGGTCTGCTGCATGTTGCTAACACCAAACTTAATCTGTGCAAGAAAAGCTTAATTGAAGATTTTAAACAAATAAACATAAAACTGCTTCTCTGCAGAGTAAAACATAGCTGTTTTCATATTCAGTACCGAGAGACGCTTAGCATATGTGTCTAATTGCTTTAAAAATATTTGTAATTATATCACAGCTATCGTATTTAACATATTGAAAATGTACTTAGCCTGGGAAGAGTTAACTTTTTGGCGCCTCTAACAGTAGACTTATTAGTCTGATAATTGTATAAAAATCGGCAAAGACTCGAAAGGATTTCAAAGAGAAAGAAATAGATAATAAGGGTATTAATGAAGACTACAAAAAATAATGATGTCTGAAAATAAACTCGCATGAAAGCGGATATAGTATTTTGGGGGGAAAATAATTAGTCGCGAAGAAAACGTAGGAGGTATTAAAAAACATCCAAACAAAATTGAACTCTTAATGCTCAACTGATTAAAAAAACACAGTATGTCGTCTGCTTGCATTTCCGTTTCTAAAAACGGCCGTGATATTTATAGATAGATATAATTTATACATCGTTAAAATGTGCCCTGTTTTCCCTATATATATATATATATATATATATATATATATATATATATATATATATATATATATATATATATATATATATATATATATGTATATGTATACATATATATATATAGATACACACGCACACACACATATATGTATATATATATATATATATATATATATATATATATATATAGTAAGTTATAAAATATATATGGTGATTAAACTACACTGAATATTCCGCGAGAAACGCGGAATATTCAGTGTAGCTTAATCGCCATATATATTTTATAACTTACTAACTAGCTCTACCTACGTATTGAGCACTGTTGAAGTAAATCCTTAAAGTTTACGCACAAATGTATACCTTCGTATATTAATTTTATGTGAGTAAATGAAGTATATATATATATATATATATATATATATATATATATATATATGCATGCATATATATAAAGAAAGAGAGAGACTTTTGAAATCTTCCATACATATTTGCTATATTTTTAATAAAACTTCGGATAAGTAAACAGAAAAATAAATAAATAAAGGAAGAAAGAACAAACACTTTCTTGTTAGGATTTATTTATAAAAAAATAATAAACACAATAAATAAGAAAACGTTTATTTAATGTTTAGTTTTGTTTTCGGAAGATCTTAACGTAAATCATAAAATTGGACTTATAACGAAATATTAACAGAACGTTAGGCAATCATACTTTCTTTTATTTATTTCAATTCCTTCGCGAGCGAACATTACACTAGGGTCTCAAAGTGAGATTGGAGCGTCACCATTATAGTGGAAGAGCACTCTAGACGGTAAAACCTGCCTCGACAGAACCGCCAGCAGGTGTTTTCATTTAAGAACATATCATTTATGTGGAGTAACTGTCACTATGTTAAAGCTAGTAAAAGGGCACCCGGTAAAACTCTGCAGGGTTCCCGGTGAATTATGTCAACTATGGATATAGATATTTATCGATACGTACACTCAGAAGCTTCTACAAATTCGACGCAAGTTAAAACAAGCTAAAATATCTTTTCTGATGAAATTTACGTAAACAGTCTAAAACCTTATCTAAAACTAAAACTTGAAAATCGGCAAATATTACTATAGGAAATAACATTTCCCTAATGAATATTGAAAATATGTTCATCCTTTATAAAAATACACTAGTCTGATAATATTTGTTACTAGTAAAAATTTAGTAAGGTGTGCAGCACGAAACAAATTTCCCGTGTGCGATACTATTCGAAATAGTTTTTTTTAATCATTTATTTGGTTGTTTTATACGGTATCGATTATGGGAAAATGTTTGTTATATATATTTTTTTAAACACCCATTTTTAAAAAAAAAATATACGGCACTGATTACTTGATAGTTTTATATTGTACTGAGTGTCGCTTAAGGGTCAGTTATTTAATAAGTCACGATTTGATAGAGAATTATTTTCATAATAATAAAAAACGAAATATGTAGTAATTTAAATATCATATTAAAGCTTATTTTACAACGAGGCAACGTCGGGTTGTCTTCTAATGTATTCCATTAAAATACTTTATTCACGTAACTGTTTCTGAACGGAAACACCCTCCACACCATCTTTAGAAACAACATATACTACCTTTGGATCGTAACCAGAAGACCAAGAATTTGTATTTTAAGTTTCATGAACGGTCCAAAACCGACATTATTTATTTATTTATTTTACATAATTTCTCAGTGATATAAAAAGAAAAAAAAGATTGTAATCATTGTAACGGATTATGTGCAAGATTATTTGTGATATAATATTAGGCAATAGAGAAAGGTTAGACTCAAGAGTAGATTAAATTTTATCTGTATTTAAAGACTATTTTTTACATGCGGGTCACCACTTATCAAGGCCCGGAAGCCACTGGGGGTTTAGGGTTATTGCGTGTAAGTAATCAATGGGATAGTATCGTTAGTATTGGAGATTTGATAAAGTGTCTTACTTTAGGGGGCGATTCATCAGGAATTTGTTTATGTTAGACTTGAAAACAGCCAAGTTGTAGTCAGGTGGGAAGCAGGAAAACGGAAGAGAGTTCCTCGGGCGTGCATTTTTAAGAAAGAAGCTTTGTTCATGGAAACTACGTTTGAATTTAGGCAGAGACTATCGGGGTCATTAAGAAAATTTCTAATCTTTTTCACATGGCTTGAGTGGGATTAATACTATGATGATTACTATGGCTATGATAACAGGATATTGTCATAGTTTAGTACTCTCAAATATATATCCGACATACACTATTAATTACCCAAGAACCACATCATTCTATATAAAAGCATATAAGATGTCAACAGCTACACACCCGAGGCACTAAACAATAAAAATAATATGCTGTTACCCTTACTCTAATGATTACACGCGGAGAGCTAAGGTTCATCCAATAATTGCCATTTTTTAACGGGATGTTGTTAGCCTTGTAGATTAAAGTTGTTGTTTATCACTTATAATCTTGAAATTGAATAATGTATGCCAGCGAAAAATCATGATTATTGTTTCCGATGTAGAGTGCATGGGATAAAAATTTAAAAAAAAACAAAAACTGTACAAATAATGAGTAATATGAGACTTCACGAAAAGTCTATATAGGGCTGATATGGAAGAGGTTTTAGATTGCAGAGTATAGAAAGATATGTACAAAGGATAAAAATTTTTGTTTTACGACGTTCGAAAGATGGGTGGGATTTCATACGTACGTAGACGTTAAAAATTATAACTACATGGTTCAATTCATAATGATCATCATAAATGAAGGTGATTAGTTCATAATAACTGGAAACTATAATCATCTTCTTTTGGCTTAAAATTAATTGGTATATGCACGATTATTAGATTTATATAAACCCAATAAAATTCTGAATTCTACAAATAAGACTATATATATATATATATATATATATATAGTTCCCTAATTAAATGTGTACCCTCTTTAAATGTCCATGAAACTAAGATTTCTGATAGGAAATGAAAATTTACACACATCAAAATACTGTGAACAAATATAGAAACCAGCTAATTTTCGAAAGTGTTCAAATAATTGGCCATGGTTTCCATGAACAGCTGACAACGCTCACTGATTGAATCGAAAACGTTTCTACTCATTTCACCTGGTATGTTTTTACATCTTCTTTCAATGGTTGCTTTCAACTCATTCATTGTATATGTTTAATGGTGTGAACCCTGTGTTAAACATGTCCGCACACACCCACACCTCCAAAAAGAGGAAATATTATTGCGTGGGTCAAATTCAGTGAGCGTGGACAGAACTTTATATACCTCTTCGTCCTAACTATCTATTTCGCCGGTGTCTGGTAAGACATGCGCTTACGTCATTATAATAGTAGGAAAGTATTCCATCCTGCTGAAAGTGCCATTGTTTATTCCTAAACATCTCTTGGGAACGTGGTATACCGTATTCATGTAGCAAGTGCAGATAATTTAAAGTATGTACACATTTTATTGGGATATCCTGTATATAAGTATCGCTTCGTGTGTTAACTTAAGTCATAGATCAGTCATTTTAGTAATGTAAATATACATTCCTTTGGCTAAAACCTCCATTCCACACTTCATTATAAAATCTTACACTGCTCAAATATTTCCAGATACAATGAAAGATAAATGGCAATGATTGTCGATTGCACTCTTCTCTTTTTCTTATAATAAAACGTGAGATAGATGCAGGCAGCTTAAAGCAAAGAAAGCAATATACGTAGACAGATAGTAAAGGCGTAAAGGACAGAGAGGAGATAAAGGCAAGAAGAAAGTTAACTGCTAGATAGACGAGAAACAGTGATATAACGTTAAATGCAAATGGTCCACGAGAAATGTCTGATTAATTTATATTGACAACAAATAACGATCTATTTCCCTCGCTGTCAAGAAATACTCTGATGAATTGTTAGATTCCAAATCAAAACCGATTACACTTAAGTCGAAGTTATTGGTTTTTCTGAAAGACCGTCATGGATAAACACGGACAATATTAAATAGCTTCAATATATTTAGTCCTGGTTATAAAGTTTAACCCATATCTCTGAGGCACACGAACTTGGTAGTATATAAATAGTGTTATTGAGCTGAATAACACCCTTTTATATTTATTCACTTCTCTTTTAATTATTTTTTGTCAGGAAGAAAGAGTACATAAAGTTTGATAATCAAAGGTACTTTAGATGGCGCATTGAAACATCTTGTGGTTAAAATAATCTAATAAATAAAAAAAAAGACCCTGAAAAATATAAATCTTAATTTGGACTTGAAAAATGAAGACCTGTATAATCTAACATAACATACAGGGTGGCCCAGTTACAAGTATCCCAGAAAATATAGGGTAGGGGAGGAACATTCTTTTATGGTTTTAATTAGCCATATGAATGTTTAAATCACCTATAGTCCTATAAAAGATGCTGGAGCCGCTCCCGGTTGACATCTATAAATTTCTGGGCACGGTAAACAACGTTTGTAGATCTTCTCTTGTGATTCTCCTGATAGCAATGGTAATGTTCTCCTTTAGATGTTCGAAGTTGTGATTATTATTTGCATTAACTTTTTTGCTTTAAAGTCACTCAATGATAAAAATCAGATGATGACATGTCTGGGGAACTTTTTGCTTATTGTTCTATTTTATATAAACATGTCAATATCTCGTGCCAGTGTTCTCTGAGATGTGTGACATGTAGAGCAATCTTGTTGGGAAAAAATGCATTTTGTCTTGTAGTGTCAGTTGGCCGTTAAGAGAAAGATCAGAGAGATCAGTTTTCTTTTAAGTGGGCCGTTAAACATGGGGAAAATGATTAGTTAAACTTTAGAGATTGACTACTTTTAAGTGATCCGCTAAATATGGGAAAGATTGACTAGTGAATATTTAAAAAAAAAATTAGAGAGACTATGTTACTTTTAAGTAGGCTACCCTGTACAATATATTTAACAATAAATAATATTTCAATTATATGCAAATTGGTATATGTGTGTACTTTAATGTAAAAATATAATAGTGTTAACATCGATCCCTACGGACATTAAAAATAGTCCAAGTTACATATCTGGGATAAGTTTATTTTAAAAGATGTATGTGGAAAAATGTGTTCAGTTCCATGTGAAATTATTTTTTATTAATTTTGCTAAACAAGTATATTGTAACATTTTTCTATAAGATAGTTACCATAGTGTCTACAAATATAGACAAATAATACTAATCTGTCTGTGTCATTGTCTGCAACAACAGGGTGGAACGATACATCTGTCGTGTAAAGAAAACAATATTAGAGCTTGATTGTAAAAGTTCTGTTAGAAACGTATATTCAGGTAACGTGATTATCTAGTAGAGCTGACGTATATTCTATGTAACACCTTTCAGCGTCAATCACCGTTTCGATACGGGTCCAGAATGCCTTTTCCACAAGAGCCGACAGGAGGTTGGTGAATACTCGACGGATGCCGGCGATCAGGGTGGGGTTGATGTTGTGCGAGATCATGCTGGGTGTATTCTCGAAGTATGACAAAACGAAGTAGTCCAGCGGGTTCAGGTCAGAGGAGATCGGAACAGTGAAACAAGAGTAAAAAGGCCACTTCGAAGATGTGACGTGACATGACGTGGCCCTCACTTGAAGCACCAAAAGTCAATAACTTGGCCAAAAACTTCCTTGAGATGTGGCCTCAAGCATTTGACCGTCCAGATTTTTAAGGTGCTGGCAATGGCCCTGTGACCATAACTTGCATCAATATATAGCGATTCATTGTGCCACTTGCAGAAATGATTAAAGACATCTACCGGTTTTGGAATATGTACAGAATTGAGCAACTTGTTGATGGTTTGCAGCAAAAATAGCAAACTGATTTTCATTAAACGAAAATTGAATTATGTTCTCTTGGGCGACAATTTTATCGTCCACTCTTAAAATATATGAAAGTCATATTCTTAACACAGTCTTACTCTCTTCCCACCGCAGTGCGTATGGTATTAAAAAGTAATGACTTTTAATAACAAATAATCAATAACATACTGTTTCATACTAAGACCTCAATAAATTTGATTCAAATTATATGTCTAGTAAAATATGCGAATAACAGACGAGAGTAATAGAATAAATTCAAGACTTGAAAGAGAGGCAGAAATCTCTAAAAGTAATAGATATTACAGTCTTGTGTCAGATTAGCAGAATAAATAAAGTGTAGAACAATAAATTTGTCGCTCGAGAAAAGACCACATGATTCCATTTCCGATTAGTAAAACCCGGTTTTCTTACTCTGTTGCAGACCCTCTTCTTATTGGCCAGTTTTGTACAAATTACAAGAGCGATAGGAACTTTCTATCATATCTGAAAGTGACATAATGTTTTATGAGCGAGGTTGGAGATGGCCGCAGTACAATTCATGCTCTCTACCAAACAAACGGGGCCATTGCTAGCCCCCTCAAAATGCAAATTCGGGCATTCTAATGCTCAAGGGCACAACTCAACAAAGTATTTTGGCCACGGTTATTGTCTTGTGTAGTTTTTAAACTCGCTGCACTACTTCGTTTGGTCATACTTCGAGAACATCACCAACATGACCTCCAACAACACAAAAGCCAGTCTTATCACCGCCATCCGCCGGAACTGGTAACATACCTTTTCCATATTCGCCGAGCCCCTGCCGGCGCATATGGAAAAGACATGCTACCAGTTGCTGACCTCTATCGATGCGGTGAATGAGGCTGAATTCGTATACATATGGTCGATGTCAGTTCTACTTCATGAATCGAGATTTTCAATAAAATTTTAAAATAAAGCTATAGCGTTGTTTTCTATAAGACGACACGTTAATCGTTCTACGCTGTATATTATAGATTATTTTGCAATAGTAATATCATTCAGACAACAGGTGATATATTTACTCTGCCATAAACAAATCTCTTTCTATTGATCGTCATACAGCAAAAAGAATTGTGAAGATTTATGGGCGATGTATCAAAATCGAAAAAGAGATGAATATTAGTGAGCTATAAACCGATTGATCACAATGGTAGAACTTATAAATTATAGGCACGCGGTTTAAATGAATCATATCAATGGTAACACATTATTAGTTATATTATAAGTGCTTGACACAGGTGACTCAAAGGAAATACAAATAAAAAAGGGGTTTGGAAGACGATCCATTATAAAGTGTGCAAACGATTAGAATTTTAACATATAAAATTGCACAGCAGTAAATAACGGCATCAGTTGATTCCCTTGTAAATCATCTCGTTTCACTAAAATTTATAAAGACCTTTTTTGATTGAGTTTCGTCTTTGAACAAAATGACGTCACATGGAATGGATTAAAGTTTGACGAGAATTGTACAACTAAGATAACCTTGTGTCAATGCTTTGTTGTTTATGCGTTTGCTAAAACATCGCCACTTATAAGGAATCATGTTATTTCTCCTTGAATCTTATCTCATATAGATTCCAAATTACTTTGAGACAATGATTATTACTAGGGCTATGACAAGAGAATATTCTTTGCATTATTTTGACACTCGAGTATATATCAGTTAATATCTTAAATTTTTTTGATAGCGTAATGTGTTTTTCGATTTATAAACTGTGACTAAATGTGTCAGATATATAGTCGAGAGTCCAAACAATGATAAGAATATCCTCTTGTTATAGCTCTGGTTATTACTAGTTTACTAGTGCTATGACAATGGCATATACTTTTTTATTATTTTGACTCTCGAGTGTGCATCAGTTGATATATTTTGTGATTTTATATATAATGATGTTGTTGTCGGTTCATTAACCGTGTCCAACTGTCTCGGATATATTCTTGAGACTAAAAACTCTGTTGTCAAAGTTATTACAATATATAGATAATAAACTTTACGCTAATTTATATTGCGGGAGGAGTGAAATTCTCAACATAGAAACTATTCATACCTTTAATCACTTCCAAAGAGAACACCAATTTTTTTCCTTTTATCAGATTCATAATTTATGGTTACATTTTCTCTGAAAATTAAAGAAAAGCGTCCTCTGCAGAGTGTGTAGACAAACAATTAGAGCCTAAAATTATCGATATTTATTAAGTCAATTATTGCTAAAGTCCTTTATTATTTATGAGTTGCCAGTGTTTATTGTCAACAACCACGGTCAGTATCATCCTGCGGGTGTAGTGCATTGTGCGTCGTCATGAGTTTCCTGGTCTTCTGGTCAAGATTCCTTAGTGGGTGCAATTTATAAACTGTCCATGTATCGTATTAGTGACTATTGCTTTAATTAGGTTTTGATTATCCAGTTATGTTTGGAGCAATGGTCTTGTTCTTCTAAGGGATTCCTTTCCTATTTTCCTTTTAATGTATGTTGCTTTGATTGCGTTTGCCTTCAGCACTCTCATTTGTAGCTATCATATTCACCTCGTGACATTATTTTTGTTTGATTGGTCAATACTATATCTTCTGTTGCCTCTTGTTTTCCCTTTATCATGGTCAGCAGCGCGCACTTTTCCATAGGGAATAAAATTTGGGTTTCATGGCTAAAGATTCGTGTCATGTGTATTAGTGTGTCTCGTTCTGTAATTGTGTTTGCAAACTGTTTCATGTCATTCAAGGACATAAAATGGTTCAACTTTTATTCCGTGTATGTGATATTATATCCAGCTTGCATTTTCTTAGGATGGTATTCACGGGCATCATAACTATAATTAACACTGATAGTGATAGGGAATAACGTTGGAAGATTCCTGTTTGTATTTTGATTCCAATCATTTATTGTCGATTATCTGTCAATTAATATCCCCATGTTTCCATTGCATGTTCTATCAGATTGGTTATATTATCTGGAATTTTGTACATTTACAAGCATTCTATTATCCATGCTTGAAGGATCCAATTATATGTTTTATTATAGTTTGCCCATTCCATGGCCAAGTTCTTTTTCTAGGCGTGTCCTCCTTCAAACCCCTTTGGTCTATTTATAATAGGTCATGCTTTCCTCTTTTCCCTTTTTGACACCCTTTCTTTTTTCTCTGTTATTAGTTCGCAGCTATGAAAGATCTGGAAATTTGTTCTCTCAGTTGTATAGTAAGTATCGTTTACATTGTTGGTAAACAGATCATAAGTCTGTAGCTGCTGGGGAGTGCCTATTTTTCTGTGTCTTTTTTGCTCCAGTGTTGTTCTACCTTCATCATTCATGCTGGTCCACATGGATGCATCTTTTCAGTTGCTGAATATGCCTTTCGTTTAGTGATGCGAATTTTTTACACCAGTACGCGTATATTCCGTCATGACCTTGTGCTCTAATTGGCTATTTTAAGTAAACGGTGCCTTAAAGGTGTCCTTGCTGATTTCACTCTGTGCCTTCTTCGATTTGCAGTGACTCTTCTGTCATTTCTTTCAACCATTCTGCTTTTCTTATTATGATCATTTCCTTGTTCCCATATCCTGTTTCCGTCGTGTCTGGTTGTTTTGTTTTTTTTTTTTCTCCATTTACATATTGGTAGAATTGGATTTGATTTTTTTTTGTTTTGTTTTTTAGTCCTGTTTTGCTTGTATTGTTCCGATGTTAATCTCGCTTCTTTTGGTGCTATTTTCCTTCACTTCCTGTAGTTTTTGTTTTGTTGAGCCTTTCCTCGCTGGTTGCATTTCTATTTTTCCAACCTCTTCTAGTTTTTTATCTTGTTTATCGCGTTGGCTTTTTACTTTCGTTTTTGATCTGGGTTTCCAGCTTCAATTCTCTTCCCGGTTTTGTTTGTTCTTTTATTTATTCTTATTTTTTTTTTCTTTAAGCTTCATACTTACTTCCTTGGTCCTTGTATGGATAAAATTTGTTAGGTCTGTAATATTCTCTGTTTGGATGCATGGGAGGAGTTTGTTTAATTTTCTGTTCACGTGTTTTTTTCCACTTTTGGTTTCTTAAAAGCTTAGTTTTTTTCCTAGTTCACAAGTTTCTTAAAGAGGATACTTTCGTGTTCTCTGTCGGTGGTATTGTTTTGAAATGAGAAGAGGAGCAAAAATTCACAGAATGCATTTGCCGTTCATGACACTCAGATCTTTCACCTGGGTCCCACCTTGCGTATTGTTTGTAAGTTGCATATTTTATGTTGTGGTGTCTGTAATAACAGTAAGCCCAGCATTGTTTTACCGGCGTTTCCGCCGCAGGGATAGTGTTTCCTATCACGTAATTTGAAGACATTGTGCACTATAACACTTGTATAAAAAACATGAACAGACGCCAGAACCACAAGGAACCCCCATATGTATTGCCCCAGTATGGTAAGTCAAAATTAAACTTCTGCAAAAATAAATAAATAAAAAAAGATAATCGATAATGCGTAGTCGTTATTAGTAGCGAGAATAGATGGCCTTCGTTTTCCCCCGATAATAATTATTAGCATAGAAAGGATTACAGAACTTTGTTTAGATTTATAGCGATAGTAAATAGGATAAACGTATTCAACAAAAATCAAAGAAAAGACAGGCAAAGCAGGGGGAATTAATAAAGGTTTACAGGATCTGCAAATCAGTCAATTTTAAATGCGGTGTCTGAAATTAACGTTCTTAACTGAAAACAAGTAAATTGATTAAAGACACAATTTTTTGGAAAGAGTTCCTTTCGAGACTTACTCTGAGTGTAGACTGTGCAACAATAGAGGGAGAGAGAAAATGAGAGAGAGGGAGAGAGAAAGAGAGAGAGCGGGTAAGCTACTACCTAAGGTTGAAGTTACCTGGTGGAGGGAATTCGCCTACTTTATTTGCAGGAACAGCAAAATGATAGCGCATTATATAGGAAAACATATGTAGATTTTTTTTTAGCGGGCGAAGGCAGCAGAAGATTACAGAACAGATTAATAACCAGAGTAAAACAAGCAAACGGTATTTAAAAAACGATCAGAAAAGACAAACAAAACGGTGGAAAAGGCTCTGAAATTGTTTTTAAAAGATTTCAAAGAACTGCAAAACCGTCAATAATAATAATAATAATAATAATAATAATAATAATAATAATAATAATAATAATAACCATCAGAGCCCCTGGAAATTCCACGATAGTTGAAATCACCATCACATAAGGAAACATTAGAATGTCCTTCAATAGAATAATCAGTTTAATGTTAGTCCCATTAAGAGCGTAAATTAAAATAAATATGTTTCTAGCCAAATATGGAGAATTGCTTGAGATATATCATTGCAAGAAACATAACTATAGTAAGGGATCCCTTTCTTCTAGAGATTATAATTTAATCAAAGGGTCATGTGAATTAGTTAGTAATAATTACGTCACAATCTTTTCTTGATAATCTGATAATTTGGCATGTAATTAATAAGATTTGATAGCAACATGTGTCATGTGAACTTTTGCAATGGAATGACTCAGGTGGAAGATTGATTGATGGGTTTTGGTTGAAGAAAAAATGATAGTGTAGAAAGTTAGCAGATGATATGCCAATACTTGCATATATATATATATATATATATATATATATATATATATATATATATATATATATATAAGTAGGTTGTAGTTTGCTTGAAGCATTGTTGAAGAAAATTATAAGTTAAAATTAAAAGCCAAGAACAATGCGAGATTTTTTTTTATATATAGAGTAAAATTAAATGCAAACAGAAGAAATAAAGTTCTTTTTTTTGTTGTTTGTATCACCATTGAATACAACAGAAAAAAAAATTACTGTTGTTTAGAGTTAAAATTTGTGTGAAAAAGAAAAAACAAACAACAAAAAAAGAACTTTATTTCTTTTGTTTGCATTTAATTTTACTCTATATAAAAAAAAATCTCGCATTGTTCTTGGCTTTTAATTTTACCTTATAATATATATATATATATATATATATATATATATATATATATATATATATATATATTGGTGTGGCGTACAAATCACCTCTATTTCAGAATGAAGTGGAATGAACCAGTCCTATAGATACCACTGGTTTCAGAAACCAAATGAAGACACTCATACCATGTTTACCTGCATGCGACGAACACGTTCCTCTCATACCACTTTTGGTGCTCCTGTATTCTTTACGATAAATGCATTTTATATTTTATACAATTTACACGACTTGTGTTTTCTTTCATTTGTAACCCCTAGCACGAGTCTACAACTGGCTGGCGAGGACAATTTAAGAACTTCTCGGATCAATCTACAATAATTGCTTACAGCAACTGAATGACTAATATTTGGGCATCAAATTCACTCGAAGAACAAAAACATACATTGGAAGACAGCATTTGAAAACCAAAAAGATTTTTAAAAAATAACACACGCGGATATTCGAAAAAGTGTTTTCCTACACTCGGGGGAAATTCGAAACATTTATTTTTCAAAAGTTCGTTGAAGAAGGGGAAAAACTAATTGTCTACGTTGATAAAAATCAACATTCGAGCGTAAAAATCCGCAAACACGGAATAAAGTACACTTCGAAAAAGGACAACAATTCTTGCCAAAAAAAGGAATTTAAAAAGACGTCCTAAAAAGTCTTATCTTGCTGTTAAAAAACTACTAAAACGTAAACTACGAACTGAAAAAGACGTAATAAACGAATTGCGTGGAGAATTATTATTGCTTAATTAACGAGACCAACTTTTCAGTAAGTACAAAAAACACTTTGTCGTTCTAAAAAGGCATGTCTTCCTAATAGGGCATGGTTAAAAGGCATTAGCGTTGGAAAAGGGAAAAAATCTTTTGCAAAAGTCAATGAAATATTTTATGTCATTGGCTAAAGCGATTATTTGCACAAATTAAAGAAGATGTTTGATTTAAATTAGATTAAAATAAACTGTTCACTGGTCGACGGGACTACATGTTGAAGAAAAAAAAACAACGATTTCACGAACACGACAAATAAAGTTTTAACGAGAAAACGACATTCTCTTTCGCACAGAGATTACAAAGAATACCCAATATTAAATAAATGCTATACACTCTCTTTCAAAGATAAGTAACTTTTTCTTTTTAAAGGAAAAAAGAGACAAAGCATGTGTAGGATCAGTAAGGAATTAAACCCATTACCGCCAAGTTACGAAAATTGAAAAATGACAAAGCTAATCTACTGCTTTCTGTATGGATTCAAACGGCGAATTATTTTCTCAGAAAAATTGCCACATAAAGAAATACAAATATAAAAGAAATATTCGTTAAATCTACAGGTACGAATTGTTTAAAGTTTTTTTTTCTATAGAGTTGGTACTATAGCAAAAAGTAAATCAACGAATTGGGGTGTTTTGGCACATTGCATACCGTCCAAAAAAAACAAATAAAATGGACGAGTTTAAAAAACGAATTTTGGAAATGGTGAAAGTCAACAATTAGAAATTGAAAAAAAGGTTCACAGAAGAGCAATTGGCAATATAGAAAGGAAACAAAGAAACATTTAGCAATATAGAAACAAAACGAAGGGAAACAATTGACAATACAGAAACAAAACCAAGTCAAACAGTAAAATTGAATAAAAAAGAGGAAAAAAGGGAAAGAGAAAGGAAAGTAATGAATGAACAAATATTGGAAAACCAGCTAGATTTAATGAAATTCTTCAAGGAAAAACAGGAAAGCGAAACGAAAGAAATGAACGAACACATATTGGAATTGAAACAATTGCATTTAGAGCAACAAAATTAGTCAGATAAAAAAATGTATTTGGTGACCCAAGTTTTAGTGAATAACGACAGCGGATAAGAAACCAGCACGGTTTTTTCACAAAATGCGATCTGGTCAGCTAGTGATACATTTCACTGTGCTTCTGAGACTTATTTCAGAAGATTTGAAGACCTTTTCAAAATTAATTGCAGTCTATGGACGGATCAAAAGAAGGCTCGTTTATTGCTACGGAAGTTAGGTAAATTCGAACATAACAAATTCGTGGACTATATTTTACCAAGAAAAAATTACGAATTTTTGTTTGACGAGGCAGTCAAACTCTAAATGAAGTTATACTGTCCAAAAGGAACCCATTTTTATAAAAGGCGGAATGCAGGAATCTTACACGTAAGGAAAGTCAGGACTATACGACATTTGCGTCGTATAGTCCTAACTCTGATATTAACTATAGTTAATAAGCACTGTTACGAGTTCAAATTGTCGTCATTAACGGCGGACAATTTCTCATGCTTAATATTAACACAAGGGTTGATAGCCGCAAAAGACACCGTGTTAGACGTCATGCTCTAATAAATTGGAAGTAGAACCATCAAAAACTGGTTGAAGATCGTCAGCTGTTCGTTGCAAAGAAGCAATATTCCCGAAACATAGAGGAAGCAAGTAGCGCTCCCTTTAAAAAATACGCTTAAAAATAAAGGGCACCCGTCCCCACAATTACCAATGAAAAGGAAAAAAGAAACCTTCACAAAATTATCAGGATGGAAAAAAATCCTAGGACCCCTTGTAGCAAATGTGGATGACCTCATGGGTACAATGCATGCCAGTACCAAAGGTAAATAACATGTGATCTATGCAAGCGAGCCGGCCACAATGCCTCATATTGCAGAGCAAAAAAGCGAAAAAGAGCTACGTAAATCTGCAAAAGTGGACCCTTCACCAACAGAAGACATAAGGAATTATAATTCGGTGAGAATCCGGAAGACAGAAGTAAAACAGCAGCTCGATTCAGGGACAGATTTATGAATTATAACTTTTCACACGTGGAAGAGAATAGGAAAGCTCACGATGGCAAACACGAATAAAGTCGCAAGATCTGTAATTGGTGAAAAAATAAATTTGGAGAGTGAGCCAGTAATTATGTGCCACTAAAAAGAACAACAAAAAGGCTAAAAGTGTTCGTTCTAGGGAACGCAAATAATTTAGTCAGGACCGATTGGATTCGGGAATTTGAATTATGGGACTCGCCAATGAGTGATTTTTGGTTACAAAGTCGAAAACCTAACGGCCGAAGCCGACAAACTAAAAAGGATCTCAAACAATCTTTCTCAAGTGTTTTCTCCCTAAAAACGTGTTTTCTCACTAAGATAAAGGCGAGATTCGAATAGCTGGACGAATCAAACCCAATATTCAAAAAGCGACAGAGCGTACCGTTCACTTCGAGGGAAAAATTGAAAAAGAATTGGAAAGACTGGTTAACACTGGGATTTTAACCCCTATTAACTATAGTGAGTGGACAGCCCCCACCTATATGTAACCAATAAATCTAAAGAGATTAGGGTATGCGCGGACTTATCGAACGGATTGAATGTGGCGCTTGATGACCATCTGCACCCGCTACCAAACCCAGACGAAATATTCGCTAAGTTAAATTGCGGAAAATATTTTGTCCAAAATAGACTTAAGCGAGGCGTACCTACAAATACCAGAAGAGGAAGACAGCTCGAAACTTTTGTGTATCTCAAGGCACAGAAGATATTATAAATTCAATATGTTAGAATTTGGCATACAAGTAGCACCTGCAATTTTCCAACAGGCAATTGATTTTTTGCTACGCAGTTTGAATTTCGCAATAGGTCATCTGGGCGATATTCTTCTGCGTAGTCAAAATGTTGAACAACATAGGGATCATGTATTTCAAATGTTTGACAGAATAAAATAATACGGTTTCACATTGAAGGAAGCAAAATGCGATTTTTTTGAACGAATTAAATACCTGGGTCTTATCTTAGATAAGGACGGGGGGAAACCCGACCCAGACAGGCCCACAGCTATAAAAAACATGCCAGAACAGCATAATGTTACTACATTGCAGAGTGTTTAAAGCTCGCGAACTATTATCAAACCTACATTAAAAACATGCATGCATTGCGTGCACCATTGAATGAACTATTAAAAAGGGGCAAAACATTGGATTGGACGCCTGGGTGCCTGGTAGCGTTTAAGAAATTAAAAGATTTACTTACGTCAGATTTATCCTTGAGTCATTTCAATCAGAAACAAGAGATTATTGTCGCAACTGACGCAAGTTCTGATGGTATCGGGGCATGCATTCTACACAAGATGCCTGATGGGTCCACTAAGCCGACTGCCTATGCATCAAGAACTTTAGTGCCTGCCGAAGAAGAATTACTCCCAAATCGAAAAGGAAGCACTGGGGATCATATTCGGTTTTACAAACTTCCACTGATATTTACACGATCGTAATTTTAAATCGCAAACTGGCCATAAGCCGTTTATAGCAATCTTTGGCTCTAAAAAAAGAGCTGCCAACTTACACAGCCAACAGACTGCAAATATGTGGAACCATTCTACTGAATTACGTTTTCAGTATGGAACTTCTTACATTTGCGAAGTTATGTCACGCAGACGGATTGTCGCGATTAACGCCGAAATCAAGGGAACCGCTAGAAGACACAGTAATAGCATCTCTACAAAGTGAAAAGGACTATACACAAATACTATGTAATACGAGCAAAGAACTACCAGTCACTTTGGAAGATATAATAAATAAATATAATATCGGATGAATCGGCGGTGGAAGCCTGTTCTATGTGTAATGAGGTACTGTTGTAGCGAGAAAGAGTAGTAATCCCACCTTCACTACAAGAGAAAATTCCAAAGGATTTTTATACGGGGCACCCTGGGACTACGCGAATTAAGAGCCTCATGAGGTCCTACCTTTACTAGAAGAGTATGGGCCCTGATATAGAAGGCACGGTAAAGTCGTGTAAGGGATGCGCATTGGCTGCAAAACGCTCCCAATACAATTTAGCCCGTGGTCTAAAGCGGACCACGCGTAGCAAATAATACACGTAGATTACTGTATGGAAACTATTATTAAATAGTGGTAGACGATTTTTCAAAATGGCCCGACGTATTTTGATGTAAAAGTCCAAGAACAGATTTTACAATCAATGCTTTTGTTCGCTAGATTTGATGTGATTGATTGTCTACTGTCAGACAATGGCACACAATTTACATAACGACGTCAACCTATTAGCCCCGATCGAAAGGTAAGGCAGAGAGGTTTGTAGGCACATTGAAAAAATCCCCAAAGAAAGCTACAGGAACGCCCTAAGAAACGGCGTTACAATAGTTTTAAAAAGATTACTGAATTCCGCCAAATGAAAGGATTCCATCGACGATGTCGCCGGCAGAGTTAATCTTCGCGAGGAAAATTAGGCCGATCTTCGAAAAACTTTTACTAAAACAGGTGAAACCGCCAAATACTATAGTTCCTAAAAAGATGTATTTACCTGGTGAAATGGTATTTTTCCAGGTACACAAAAATAATAGCACGAGGTGGGAACTAAGAAAAGTCCAGAAAATGGTCGGGCGGATGGTCTACATTATCGAAGGTCCAAGATTTACGCACAAGAAACATTTAAACCAAATTCGGAAACGTATAACTGATAACGAAGGACAACCGCCTGCTGAACAAGAAGAAGTAATGAACCAGATATATGACACGTTCGACATGGTAACACCACAAGCAGCCGGACAACGCCGGTCCTCCAGGAAAAGGACTTACCCGATAGAGACCAACCCCAGGAAAAATATCTATACGATCATCACATAGGAATGAAAAGCTCGGGAAAAGGTTGTTCTGGGGTCCAAATCACCCCTATTTCAGAACTAAATGGAATCAACCATTCCTATGAATACCACTTGTTTCAGAAACTAAACGGAGACATTCATACCATGTTTAACCGCAAGCTACCAACACGTTCCTCTAATACAACTTTAATGGCTCTTGTATTCTTTATGATAATAAATATTATTTTTATACACTTTATACTACGTGTAGTTTCTTTTATTTGTAACTCCTAGCACGGGTCTACAATAAACACACACACACACACACACACACATGAAATAAAAGGATTTTTATATCGTAAATTGCGTCAGCCATTTCCGGTGCTGATTTCTTATACCTATGCTCAATGTGTTTCTTTCTATTATGGTCAAGGTGACTCTGTTCTAATTTGGTCCAGCCTATAACAATTGAAGGTATCTTTCTACTAAGACTGTCCATTTAATGATACCTTTTACAAAAATGTTACTGCATAGTAAAGTATTTATGAATTTTCGAGTCCCTTGTTATAATTTGTTTTATTTAATGTTTGCCGCTTTGTAGGGGCCGGCTTCTACAGTTAAACAGGCGTAGTTCTCATGTTCAGCAAGTTATCTTATCTTGGCCTGGATAGGCAGTAACCTACCTTCTTCTGTTTCTAGTATTCCGATTCCAATGCGCACTTATTGATAATAAATTCAATTCGGATATCGTGACTCAAGATTATGATTTATTAATATCTCTTATCCTTTTTTTAATTTTTTAATTTTTTTTTTGCAAAATGTTACATGTTTCTGAATAATTTAAAGACCATCTTAATAACATATTGAATATGATCACGTTGTTTAGCAATGATAAAAGCATTGAATTATATACAAAAAACACGTGCTATGTATGTGAGAAAAAGAGTAGAATTGGTTCACTCTAATTACCTTTAACTCCCAAGTACAGATCTAATAAAGAATATTGACATTCAAATATGGTTAAAATATATTGGGTGTACTGAGACAAGAATTAGACTATGGAACTGTACGGACGCCAGGATTATTCCCGATGTAATTAAGGCGGTTAGAACCATAATATAAAGTAACTATAAATAGTTTAATCATATTAACGAGGAGAATTCGCTCCCGATTTTGCAAGTAGCTCACCTTTTAAGACTAGCAAAGTATTTATGTAGATAATAATTTTAAAAGCTTAAACAATGGCATGCAATATGGTTACCGCTCTGCCAGATCTACAGCAGATGTGCTAACGGTTATATCTCCGACTAAGGCTTCTTTCTAGGGCGATGGCTCTTGATATATTAAAGGCCTTCGATAAGGTATGGCATAAACGTCTAATTCACAAGATTTCCAGCTACGGTATAACCGGAAATGTTTTCACAATTATCAAATCATTTCTCTCTGATAAGTTCATAAGAGTAGTGGCTGATGGACAGAAATCAGAAGCCCACATATTAATGCTGGAGACCCTCAGGGGTCCATCCTGGGTCCAACCCTCTTCCTGATCTATATCAATGATCTCCCAAAACACATAATTAAATCATTCATTGATATCTATGCTGATTATTGGACCATCTATGGCAACATATCAAAGGCCGAAAATGACAAAGTTATATCTGATCTTAAGCGCGTGGTACAGTGGCGGAAGGGTGGTTGGTTTCTTTTGATGCATCTAAAACCAAGCTCCTATCTTTACATCATCAAAGCTCTGATCCCCATCTGGCATCAATAAAATGGATTGCTCTCGTATTGGGGAGGCCATATGTTTTGACAAGCTTCTGTATTTGCCCTTTACTCCTGATCTGAAGCACATACATCAAGTCGGTCGTCAAGGTCGCTTGGAAAATGGTGGGATCCTTAAACCACTCCAGAATATATCTCACCGCTGATGCAATATTCTATCTATATAAAAGCCAAGTACGCTTAAGGATGGAGTACTGCTTCCACATTTGGGCAGGAGCTGCTAAATACAGCCTATCCTGCTTTGATAGAGTACAAAATAGATTTCGTGACTTAGTGGGGTGGGTGCCCTTTTCTCTTTCCTGCAACCTCTCTCCCACAGTAGAGACGTTGCGAGCCTGTCATTGTTATTTCCATGGAACGTGCTTGTCTGAGCTCCAATCTCTGGTCCTCCTCGTCAATCTCTCACGAAAAACACCCGTCTAGCTGAAACCACTCTCAATAATTTTCCCCGCTCTTTATCTGTGCCTATACAAAAACGAATATTCCATAAACAAAGCTTCTTTCTTGGAAGCGCACGCCTGTGGAACTCTCTTACGTTTGCCTGTTTCCCACCTGACTACAACTCGGATGTCTTCAAGTCAAACATAAATAAATTCCTGATAAACCGCTCCCTTAAGTAAGACACGTTATCAAATCTCTAATACTAATGATTACTACGATACTATCCCATTGATTACTGTGCACGCAATAACCCTTATCTCCGAGTGGCGTCGGACCTTACTAAGTGGTGACCACTATGAAAAAATTACCATCGTGTGAAAAAAAATCCAACTAAAAACATCCCAACGTTGAGACGAGTGACGAGTAGGAAAGACTTATACTACTCATACTACTACTACTACTACTACTACTACTACTAGAAATAATAATTATAATAAAATAATAATAATTATAACTTGTTTATGTTCTGCAAAATTGACTTTTTTACAATATATGAATGTATCATTTCCACTGTTTAATGAATTTAACGAAAACACATTTGTAAATATTCACGACAATTAGGCTAAGTAGTATTTGCATGCGAGGGTAATTAACTTCCGTATACACACACACCCACACACACACACACATATATATATATATATATATATATATATATATATATATATATATATGTGTGTGTGTGTGTGTGTGTGTGTGAGTATCTACCTTGTTTTTAATAGCATAATAGCTGAAAAAAATTAAAACTATAAGTAAAAAAAAAGAAAACACCCAAACAAAATACGCTGGGAAATCATCCTGAATAAATTTTATGTATATTACATATTTGAGAATTATCACAAAACATTATTTCATTAAAAATTATATATATATATATATGTGTGTGTGTGTGTGTGTTATATTATTTTTAATTACACATGTGTGTTACATTATTTATGACCCCGTGTCAGAAAACGATTACATAAGTTAATTTGAATCTTCGAGCTGGGCAATCAGTTGAAACGTTAGCGACATTAAATCTACAAAATAGACATATTTATACGGTGAATATTTAACGATGTACCATGAGAAAGAAAAACTTGGAGATAACGTTTAACAGACTAGAAATCAAAGACATAGGAGTCGTCCTGTGTAAGGACACCCCGTTTGTTAAGGTGACCACGGAGCGAAAGTTTGAGTTTCCGTTGAATGTTAGGTGGAACAAATCATGCTATAAGAACTGATTTGAATCTTTTAATAATCGCCAAAAGCAAAAAATTGTTTTACCTGATGCCACTCATTTGTCCATCGTCCAGATAATTAATTAGAAGTTAACTAACAGATGAGATGGGCTATAGTTATACAATGAGAAATGTGGTCACTAAACACTTTGAATCAATATGGCGGCGGAGGGGGTACTTCGATGATGACGATGAAAGGGAAAAATGTATCGAAGAGAAACTATTTTACTTACAATATTTATAATTTAACTTAAGCTTATCAATTGAAGAATAAAATTAAATGCAGATGACTAAGAATTAAATGAGCTAAATGCACGTAGAACGACGTGTAAAGCAAATATTTTCGTGTAATCACATTTCGCAACGAAAATGTTGCGCGGTTACTTGGTTCCGTTATGTTTTAGGTTTGTGTGATTGTCGAAGCCGATTGTTTTAAACGTAAAACTCCTGCAATCTTTATATATACTTTTTGATTTAGCGATCACATATTATACTTGCATGCAGACATACATGATTAACACTTGCATATCAGTTGGTAATTTTGTTTATCATTATGTTTCTCACTACCAGTATTTTCACAGACCATGATCAAAGACGTATTTTTGAGAACCATCTGTGGTGTTTTGGTGTAGTCTGAGTGTCAGTAAATCTCCCCAGATGTCCAGTACGCTCCAGTATTTTCCTGATAAACTTTCCAGATGGATTCGGTTCATCTCAATAGCTGTTCATTATTGATTTCTTTTTTGTGGTGTCCATTGGAGGTTACTGGAAGTTTGATGGCAATCAGCCTCCCAAAAGTTACAGTCTTTTTTTGCACTCATCCAGCGGAAGACTTCCTAGTGTTTTCTCTCCTCGGCCTTTTCATCCTCTTACCTCAAACTTATTTAGTGTGCCACTAGTTTATAAACTAGTTCCACTCGATTCGAGAAGAAAAAAAAACGGAGAAGGGGTAGCTTATATTTATGCAGTTTCAGTTTTCATGATTCCGTGTGATGTGTTTGTGTGTTTAATCCCTTAGAGCGTGTCTATGTGTCCAGCTAGCGTATGTGTAACATGCGGCTTAGTCCACGCATCAAAGAGTATTTCTTAATATTCAGCAATTTTTAATATTATTATTGGCTCACTAAGAGCTTTCACACAGGTCTTCAGAGATATTTCCCTGAAACAGCCTGTGGTGTTCCCTGGAAGCTGAGTGACAACAAGTTTCCACGGTTTCCAGTACTCTCCACAAAAAAATTTGCATTATCACAACAACTGCTTACCATTGATTTCTCTTTGGCAGCAGCTATTGGTATTTGCTGGGATTTGAGTTGAAATAAGCCTCCCCAAGGCCCCAGATCTCCTCGCACTTATCGGTCTTTCCTTCCTTCTTTACTACTGTGTTATATGGTCTCGCTCTTTTGATGTGGCAATAAAGGTAGGGTTGGGTTAGGGAACTTGTAGTTATGCGGGTGCAGTGTGATTGTTTCCATATAGTGTTTCATGTTTTGCCTTTGCAGCAGTTTGTCTGGACCGCACTTGTTGCTCATGTCTGTTAGTTTTCATATTCAAGGGAATTTCTTGATATTTTACCTGTTTTATGATTGTGATTCGTTGTATTTTTCCAGTCATTCCTTTGATTTCGCATTTCTCCCATTGTTTTTTTCAAATATTTTCGGGAGTGTTCCTAGTACTCCTATTATTAGAGGTTTTATTTTGATATTATTCGTCCTTCATATCCCTTTCAGCTCTCTGGCTAGCTTTATTTATTTGCTCCGTTTCTCCTTTTTCTTTGATATTCACCCTGCGGTCAGCTGAAACAGCAAAGTCTAGGATTTTACATGCTTTTTCTTCTTTTTAATTATTACGAGATCCGGTATTCTTGCTTGGATAGGTTTATTAGTTTGTATGGCCTTACCCCATAGGATTTGTTATTCTCGTTTTTAAGTTCTGTTGCCGGCTTATGTTTGTACCACTTGTCTATGCGTTCGAGATGCAGTTATTATTATTATTATTATTATTATTATTATTATTATTATTATTATTATTATTATTATCATTATTATCATTATTATTATATTTATTATTATGAATAATAGTAATAATAAAAATAATAATCATATTTTCAGTAGCAGTAGTAGTAGTATTACTCACTAGCAATTATTACACGGGTGTCATCAAATATAATTCACTGAAAAAACTCTATAGTGCTCCCTGAAGTTTTGATGAAAACAAATCTCCCTAGATATCTAGTAATATCCTCCTTCTTCGATAACTTTTGCAAATAAATGTGCATTATCATAACAACAGTTTACCGTCATTTTATCGCTGGTATTAACCTTTGCTAGAATTTGGATGGCTCCAAGACTTTATCTAGTGGAGGTCGCATTAGTGCTTTCTCAGTCTTACCATCCTACTCGAGACTTCACGACTGTTTGGCGCGATTCCTGTTGATGCCTACACTACTATTAGTATTAATCGGTGGGAGAGAAACTTTTTATTTTTAAAATTTCAGCTTTCTTGATTCATGTGGTGTTTCTGTATCTTTTGCTTCACTTTAGTAGTAGTTTCCACTTAGTGTGTATAGATTATATATAATAGTCTCCGCACTCCAAAGTGTTCAATTAACATTACGGCCGGTTTCGTTATTTGTATCCGCTGTACCATCTTAGTCATCATTCTCTTATTTCTCACATTATTTATTCCGATTTTGTTTTTGATTGGTCACAGATCTCATATGGTTATCAGTGTTATGTCGATTTTCTTCATCTTTCATAGCACTTTAAATTATCTGTCTGTTCCGGGCATTGGGTTCATTTCTCTTTGGTATTCACCCCGTGTACTGTTAGAACGGCGAACTTTACGGCCTGGCGTTTCTTTTCTTTATTTGTAACTATTATGATATGCTGTCCTTTGGCTTTAAAGAGGTTATTTGTTTGTACGTCAATGCTATGTAGGGTTTTCTGATTTTCTTATTAAAGTACTGCTGCCGGTTTGTGCTATTACCATTTTCTGGGTGTTTAGGATGCAGTTATATGTACAATTCCCAGTTAACTTCCCTTTTCAATTGTTCCTGCTTATTTTTATATTGGTTTTGTGTGATATAGTTGCATTCAATTAGTTTTATCATGATTAATTGTTTTGTCTCATGTACAAGAGCATTTGTATTTACTGTTTTTGTGTCTTATCGATCGTAGCTTTGATGTAGTTGACTATACTCACGTTATGTTGTGTGGCTATTTTTTAGGCATTTACTTTCTCTGTTTAAGTGTAATTTGTATAGCCATCTCCAAGTGTTTTTGTAAGCCCCATTTTCTGTCATCCGTACGAATAGACAAGTATATCTGCTACTTCTCATTTTCCTTTCGCATTTTATAAATTGTTTCTCTGTTTTTGTTCTTGTTAATTTTTACAATGTTTCTTTTCTTGTGATTAAGCTTTCTGTATTCTGTGTTATGTAATTTTCGTATTCTTTTGGGGCCATTCACACAGTTTTCTATGCGAAAACGTCAATTTTCCATGCCTTACTTTTGTACGTGGCCAGTCAAAATGATCTGTATGTGGTGGTGCATTGTGCATGTTCATCAGTTTCCTAGTATTCTTGTCAAGATGCCTTAGTCCTTCATTGGTCTTACGTATAAACGGTAGAGAGTAGCTTATTAGTAACACTCTCCATTCTTAATCCTTGCATTTGGTCGATCAGTATAGTTAGGTTCATAGCCGTTTTTTTGTCTTCGGTATTATTTACCAATTACCCTATACATTTGTTATAATTTAATTGTGTCTGTATCAAGAATTCCAAAATATTATTATTATTATTATTATTATTATTATTATTATTATTATTATTATTATTATTATTATTATTCAGTAGAAGAGTCTCCAGAATTCAATGTCAAGCGTTCTCCACGGACGATAATGGGATGTGCTTACATTAGCAGATTGAAAAATGTCTATCAAGATCTCCAACAACGTACTGGTTTAACTTATACTTCACTGGCTCATACCATGAAACTTTTAGGAAATTCGAGTAGCAATAAACTTCTCTACGATTAAAGTACTCTCGAGAGACCCCACTGAGACTTGGTAGTGAATTCCTCCCGCCATTTTTCAGTTTCCCCTGACACTTAGGACATTTAGTGTAGTATATTTCAATACTGGCGTTAATATATATTTGTGGTTGTTTGGTGTTTGAACGGTAATTTACAGTCCCATTTGCTTTCAACACATATGATGTTTTGTATATGTTTTATGTTCATTTAAACTTCACTTATTAGTGTTTGTAGATCATGTGTGTAAATTCCCAAGGTTGAGGAATTTACTTGAAGGCGAAAACTGTGCGGCATCATCATCATCATCATCATCATCATCATCATCATCATCATCATCATCATCATGCTGATGCTCACTATTATAATCATTCTCTTCGGTGTTCCCATCCCATCATCATCAACATCAACAACATTATTTTTCATTTCAGAATCATCAGAGTGATACATTTAATAATTATCTATATTTTACTCCTCTTCCTCCTTCTCCTCTTTCCCTCCATCTTCCTTCATCTCCTCCTCGTCATGATTATCGTCCTCATCTTTCTAGCTCAATTCAACTTTTTACCCCGTTCCTCCTCCTCCTACTACTCTTCATCATCATCATCATCATCATCAGCAGCAGCAGCAACAGCAACAGCAGCCTCACTATTATCATCTTCATAAGCAGCAGCAACAGCATAGTCTACTTTTATTTCTTGCGATCATTTTTTTGTCCGCCGTTTTCGTTTTCTCATTCGGCTAATGTTCGCCCTCTTCTTCATGGTCATCACCGTCGCATTGGACATTACTCTAATTGATCGACATCCCCATATATCTATGAGACCATTAATCAATGTGTTGTGATTTATTCTTGTGAATAATGATGGCCACATTATCGAAAGTTGAATCAGAGAAACGTTCCGGTATTCTATTAAACAGCGACGAGAAATACGTAGGGAGATTAAGAAAGATATTTTTATTGATAGATGTAATCAATTTTAATAGTCAGATGGAACGATAATAAACATTCATGTTACATGCACACACACACAAACACACACACACACAGAGAAACACACACACATATACACACAAATATATACGTATATATATAGTTATATATATTGAATATATATATACATGTAAAAACGAATATATATATATATATATATATATAATAAAGAATATAAAATAAAGAATATATATATATATATATATTATATATATAAAAGAATATATATATATAATAATGGATATATATATATATATATATATATATATATATATATATATAGTTACTTTTCAAGATTAAAAAAAATATTTTTCATGCAAAACAGCTCCTCCAGCATGTTAAAATTTGGGTACATTTGTATAGATCTGTTCGTTTTGTAAATTAATGACGAATTTGTAAAAAAATGTACCGAAATTTTAACATGTGGATGAAAAATAAATATGTTTATCTCGGAATGTAACTAGTATATATATATATATATATATATATATATATATATATATATATATATATATATGTAATCAGTTTTTTTTTTCTGTCTGTTTCGATTTACTCAAAACCGCACACACCTCGTCTTCTCATGTATCGTTCTCTTCTTCCTCTTCTATTTCTTGCTCTTTTTCTTCTTTTTTCTTCTCAGTCGTCAGAAGCGTCGTCTTCTCTTGACTACGTTTTTCCTTCTCCCTTCTTGCCTACAGTGACCATTTTTTATGCTAAGCTGAACTCTCGTGTGTGCGAGAGAACACGAGATTTTGCGTGATTACTTGGCAATATTAACCGGCCGCCGCCATCTTGCCATTTTTCTTTGGACGTGCCCGCTTTGCAGAATGCACACCTCGAGCGTTTGTCAGGTAAGCCCGTCTGTTCGCAATTTATTACACACTCCCCCCTGATCTCATTATCACAGAAAGAGCAGGGAGGCGGTGGCCTTTTTCTTCGAGTGCTTCTTCGGAGAGGGGGATTCGGGGCTTCATCATCGTCTGCGCAGTATCATTGTCCGGGTCTTCATCATCAGCAGGGGGGTCAGTACTTTGAAGGCTACCACTCTCAGTGTCGCTGTGCGTTGAACCGTCATGAACCAGAATGATGGGTCGCTGGTCACGGATTCAATTTCACTATCTTCGTCAAGCGGCAGCTGCGTTTGGAATACTGATCTTAAGTCTTTAATATGACGAGGTACTCCATCAACTCGCACCGCCTGCGGGCTGATCACTTCAGTGACATGACCGGTTCCGTAGCGAGTCGTGCACTGGCCTCGGGTTTTTTTTTAACCCATACGACATCTCCTTCTTTTATGTTCTTTTGTGGTGGCTCCGGTTCGGGTAGTGAGCTGCTCTCAAAACCTCTCACCCTGACACGGTATGTATGTAGCGCGTTGGCTGGCGCGGTAGAGGGTGAAACATCGTCCTTAGGGGTGACGTTGTACCAATAGACTGCTTCAGGTACCGTACACCCCTTCCGCGCTGCGATTGTCTTAACCGTTCTGTGATTGCGCTCAATAATCCCGTTTCCACTGGGAACATGGCCACACCGAAAACGCAGATGGACACCACAGCCATCTGCAAACTGTTTAAACGGCTCACTAACAAAAGCGGGGCCATTGTCGGTGAGTATCTCATAAGGAGGGCCACGCTCGAGGAATACACCTTCCAACTCATGGATAATGGCAGCCGCGTCCTGCCGGCGACGGGGCCGCCACAATGAAAACCTAGATGGTCCACAGTCGATAAGCGTCAAAAAATGCCTCCCATTGTAGTGCGTTATGTCTATCGCAATCCTATCCCAATTACGCTTCACACTGAGTATTCCCTTCTTCCACCGGACAGGTGCTGGGTCGATCGATCGGCAGGTGTTGCAGCTTCCCACAACAGATTTCACAGCACTCCGAGACACAGAGGGGTCAACCAATCTGGCGAAGTAAAGCGTTCGGTCTACACCGGGGTTCCCGCTTTGGCAATGGACATCATTAATATGCTCTGGGCTGAGTCTATGTCCCACTGCAGCGCAATTTACAGGTGCTGACTCGTTCACTTCTTTTGGCAGGTCTAGCCAACGGCGTGGCACTCTGGTCAGACGATCCGCCTGATTCAAACAGGACTGCACCAGTGTCACATCTATGACCAAGTCGTATTCCTTAGTGGTTTCGGTTAGGGTAGCAAGCCGCCTCCGGATCAACATTTCGGCCGACGCCTTCGTTGTCAGACGTGCGTTTCCGTTCAAGGCATTGGTCATCCACCGATGCACACACGTGGAATCCATGATGATGTGAAGGATTCTAGCCTGCCACTGAAGCGCTAGATTGACTCCTTTCAGTGTAGCATCGAGTTCAGCTAGGTGTATATGCTTGGCGTCATTCTCCGGCCGAAGCCAGCAGGCATCTTCTATTATCCTTCCGTCGACCGCCAGAGCAACGCCAAGGGCAAGTGAGCTGGCGTCTGCCCAAACTGTAAATTCACTCCCATCGACGCACCAGCTTCCCCGTACAGGGTCATCATTGGTCACTCTGGCCACAACTTCCACCAGCATGCTTCGCAGGGCAGGATCATGCACCTCATCGTCCCATCCAGTTGACATAGAAGTTGCCCGTCTCTTTATGGCCGCTACAGCCACTCGGAGCCACCCACACACAGGGAAGTGACCCACCAATTTTTCGCAAATGGAAAACGTACTCCGACGTGTGATGGTAGATGGGATTTCCGGGATTTCACCACTCCTTCCCCATTGAAGGCCATCTGCACTTCCGCTCACCTGCAGTCCGAGCACTTTCGCCCCGTCCTGTAGCCGCTCCGGCTCCTTGCACGACACTCCGAAGTGCTCGAAGTGTTCTTTGACCGCCTGGGCAGACAGAAGGCTCTCATTGACAAAAATGTCGTCTATATACGATGATGTCGCATGTTGCACCGCTTCATCTTGACGCCGGATCGCCTGCATGATTGCTGTCATGATGTTAGGGCCTACATTCAGGCCGAATCCTAGCCTGGTCAAGCAATAGCGAGTTCCTTTGCTCACCACCGTCTGGAACGGCCACAGCGATTTCTCAACACGTATTTGAAAGTACGCTCTTCGCAAGTCCAGTATGGCTGCTTCCGCACCCTGCCGCCGCCACTCCCGTAGTTTATGAGCACAGACATCAGCCCCCGCAGTGTGTGGGTCAACGTATTCATTAAATTCCCGGTAATCAAGAACAGGTCGAACTTTCTGCTTGTTCTCTTGTCTGACAGCCATCAGGGGAATCAGCCCCCGCGGGGGCCCGAGCTCATCCTCTGGGTATGGAACTAACCAGCCATTATCCAGCCACACTTGAAGTTCTGCCTCGTACTGCCCCCTAAGCCACGCAGGAGGAGGATACTCTGTAAGTCGATTCCGCAATGACACTGGTGGCTGGTCGCCTGCCCATTTCCAGGACGCTGTCCAAGTGTTTGTGCCCTTATCGTATTCTGCATGGAAGTCGGGCTCATCGAGAGTGATTGCTTCACACATTTGTTTGTTTGGTCGAGAGAAGCTCACATCACCGGCGCCGTTCACAGTAATTCCGCCTAGCTGTGTGATAGCGTCCATTCCAAGGAGAAGGTCATATCCGATCAGCTCCCCATCGACCACTAACACCGTCACAGCAACCGGAGAGCCATTGCCAATGCTGATATGAACAACGCTGACCCACAACATACCAATGAGCCTTGGCCGACAGTAAGTACAGGGATCCTTCGTTTCTTTCATGTGGCGCAATATTCCTTTCGAAGAAGGGTTTGGGTACAGCCGGTGTCAACCAGCGCTGAACGTTCACATCCATCAACTTGAACTGATACTGCAGGCAGCACTTTGTTCAATGCCGCGTTGGGGAGGGTGCTAGCGCTGCGGCGTCCTCCCCTTGCCCTTTTCCCGGACAATTCCGCGCTATGTGGCCTGGCTTATTGCATTGGTGACACCGTATTACTTGTCGTGCTCCATAATGCTTGTACCGCTTTTGCAGTCGCTGGAAAAGTGGTTGGGGCCACCACAGGTATAGCATCGTAGACCCTTCGTTGGCGAGTCCAGAGTGTCAACAGCTGCGGAGACTAGTTCTCGATCGTCTCTCAAGATGTTTCGTGCTCTCGCCAATAACTCCTCCAATCCAATCTCAGTGAGTCTTTACGATGCTCGCAGCAGTCGACTTGCTTCATCCGGAAGTCCCGACAAAAAGGCGCATGCTAATATGCGATCACTTGCACCGCCGAAGGGAGTGGCAAGCTTTTTCAAGTCGGCCATGTAGACATCCACTGTCTCCCCCGGCCCAAGTCGGCGTTCGGAAAACTGCCTCCAGGCGACAAAAGGGTCTGTACCAAATGCCCCGTATAGCGCTTGTGTAATCTGCTCCATGGTCGGATCCTCCCCTAGCTGCTGGTACACGGCATAAGCCCCTTTAGTGAGCCTCAATGGGAAAACCATAGCTGGGTCTTAAATCTTGCACAACCGGCAAACGCGCTCAGCCTTTTCCAGCCATTCGACCACCGAGGGACCAGTGGGGGAGCCAACGAATTCCGGAATTAATCTGATGTCAAATTTCTCCATACCAAAACCGAGATAGCTTGTAATCAGTTTTTTTTTCTGTCTGTTTCGATTTACTCAAAACCGCACACACCTCGTATTCTCATGTATCGTTCTCTTCTTCCTCTTCTATTTCTTGCTCTTTTTCTTCTTTTTTCTTCTCAGTCGTCAGAAGCGTCGTCTTCTCTTGACTACGTTTTTCCTTCTCCCTTCTTGCTCACAGTGATTCGTTTTTATGCTAAGCTGAACTCTCGTGTGTGCGAGAGAACACGAGATTTTGCGTGATTACTTGGCAATATTAACCGGCCGCCTCCATCTTGCCATTTTTCTTTGGACGTGCCCGCTTTGCAGAATGCACACCTCGAGCGTTTGTCAGGTAAGCCCGTCTGTTCGCAATTTATTACACAATATATATATATATATATTATATATATAATCTGCTGTATATATACACTCATGGGAAAAACAAATGGGCCAAGAGTGAAATACGGAAGAAATGGATTTTTCAATAGTTTTCCATGCATTTTTGTTAAATTTTAACTGAAAATTTATATTTTTAAGATCATTATTTTTATTACATATAATGGTAAGAGAAAAATTAATCCAAGAATTGGTAATACCGTATCTTGGCAAGTGTATAAAAAACCGAATTGCTGCATTAAGGCAGTCGAAAATGGCTTATAATCATATTTTTTTAAAATTTTAAGAAAGGAAAATGTGAAAAAAAATTCTTTCTGCAGTGAAGCGAATTGGTCAAAGGTCAAAGTCGAACGCTTGGTAAAAGGGAAATAGGGATCTGGTCACCTAGAGCATCCACTTTGAAGGACGATCACGTGCTTAAATCAAGTGTTTTGAAGGATCGAAACAAAACTGATGTTAACCATAGCAAACAATTCAAAACAGGGGCTAGAAATACTCTTTCTAGATATAAAATATCTAGACGAATGAAATAAATGGGATGTTCTTCTATAAGGTGTGCAAAGAAGCTGTTTTTATCAAAACAGAACATCAATGATAGAAAGAGATATTTATCGTTTACTGGCAAGGAAGATACAGACTGGTTCAGAAATGTTTTCTGCTAAGATGAATAAAGATTATTTCTCGTTAGTGATGCTCCTGATGCCCCCGAAAGGTGCAATCGAAGAACTGGGGGAAAATTTTTGACAATTGGCATAAAAATGACACTTAAACAAGGGAATGGAGGGGTAATGAGATGGGGAACTGTTACTGCGGCAGGAATTGGGGGACTTTTAAGATGTGAGAAGGCAATCAATGCAAAGGAATACATTATAATATTAGAAACAGAGCTGTTACATAGTATCCAGAAGCAGGGAATACCCCTGAACATTATAGTCCAACATGGTAATGCTCCTGCATACCATTGCTAATGTAAAAAAAATGGTTTTCTGATAATTCAATTGATGTGATATTTTGGCCAGATCAAAGCCACGGTTAAAACCAAATGGAGAATATTTGGTCCATTATATCTCGTGCATTATCCAGAAGAACTTTTGAGAGCAATGATAAATGTGGCGAGCTGTGCAAAGCGAATGGAATAGCATTTCCTTTTCACGGCATTCCACTTTGGTTAAGAGCATGTCTAAAAGGATTGATCTTGTAAAGAAATCAAAAGGGAATGCGATTCCATCCGAAGCATTTATTTAAGTAAATGTCTTCTTCTGTTTTACTAGTCTCGTTTAAGGTTCCTTGTTCAATTGTTCTTTGTTCAATGTAGCATTTAGTGCAATGAAATGTATAAAATTGGTTTGTCCCAATTTTTTCACTCGCAAGTGTACATTGAGTGTCTAAACCAATGGTTTACAACGATTTTTTTAATCCTGACTTTCTTTTCTTTTTAATGTATTTTGGTGCCCCCTTATAGCTTATTTTATTTTTCAGTAATGTCAAAAAAACCAAAGACCATATATGAACAGTTTATCCTGAAGGAAGACTGCACCGATATTAACGTTGCATTTACCATGGGGGTCCACATGGACTAGGGTTGAGAACTATTAGTCTAAACAAAAAGGTTCGGTGTACCTAAGCAGTCAAATATAATTAAAAAGAACATATTTGAACAGAACAACACAAACAACAACAACAACAACATCTCTCTCTCTCTCTCTCTCTCTCTCTCTCTCTATATATATATATATATATATATATATATATATATATATATATAAGTAAATTCTTGGTACAACAAAATGTAAGGAGAAATTTCAGAGGAAACATGATTTAATTTAAATCAAAAGATCAAAGAAACAAAAAAAGAAAACGGGCATGTGGAATTGTTAAAATGTCCTTAAGGCCTTATCGTCTGACCCTCTAATATATATATATATATATATATATATATATATATATATATATATATATATATATAAATTCTAAGATCACACGTATAGACACGTGTTAAATATTCTCCCCTAAAACAAAACCGTTTTGAAATGTTTTATGGCATCTTTCTAAGATTTTAATCAAGCTATACTTCATCATCATAAAAAATTTCTGAATTTATATATTATAAAATATAAAGATATACACCTCAAGCTAAATCAGTCTGAAGGAGGAACTGAAATTCAAATTTATGAGTTGCTGTCTAATTAAAGCAATAACCGAAATAAAAATCTGACATGCTTTATAACTAAAATATGAAAATATTTTGTTTGAATATATTTGTTTATTATACTTTTTGAAACTAAATATAAGCCCTGCTGCAGATCAATACGCATGTGAAAAGTTTTCATGATCTATAATTATAGAGTAATTGTTTAGTGGCTGGTAATGTATAGCTGAATCAATGACGTAATCTAAAGTGTAAGTAAAAAAAATTGGAAAAGTCTGACACGTTTATATGAAATTATGGATTAACAATACATTATTAATTTTTAAATTAAACTGCTCATGAACAATCGATACTATATTTTTAAACGAAATTGCTCAATAATCAGCGAATAACAATTTTTGAAAATACAGTCAAATCTATATACATGTATAGGTTTGTATAAAAAATAAAAAATAAAAATACCAACGATGGTTGACGTTATGTTTTGAGAAAAATAGAAAAAACGAATGAAATTATTAAAATAATGAACGTTTCGTGCCTATTTCAGATGACATCTTCAGGATATTGAAGTAAAAATGTAAGAAAAGAAACAAACTTAGACCATACGAAAAAGAGAACAGTTTTTGAATCCTACCCAGGTCGGGAAGGACATACATATGTGTGCATATGGGAAGGTTGGGTTGTTCAATGTCTATATGTACACTTTTAAAAATGCGTTAAATAAATATGTACACTTTTTTTTCTCTAAACTTATTCATTTTGTTGAAATGTTTAAGGAAAAACGTTTAACCAGGATCTGTTTTGATATTTTGTTCTTTGATTATTATTTTCCCTATACTAGGGGCTAAATGCTAGAAGCCTTTTATGTGCGTAATAGTATTAGTGTTTAATATTAGTGCTGCTTCTAAAAGTCTTTTTAGCTCTATCTATCACGTATTGTATAATTTTTGCATGATTTAAATTAAATGAATGATCGTGTTCTGCACAATGGCAAAAGAGTGCATTTAGAGCGTTACCATTCATTATATCTCTCCTAAGTTCGTAAAGTCTTAGTTCCAATTTACGCTATGTTTCACCTGTGTACGCTTGTTGACAGTTGTTATATGGGATGGAATATATACCGGCGTCGGATGTGAGGGTTTTGGCAGAGTGCTTGGTAGTTTTAATGTCTATTTTATTGTTGTGGAAATTGTTTGTATCAAGTGAAAACCAAGTCTATGAGGAGTGTCGTAGAATTTCGTATTTTGGGTGTAGGTGGGAATGAAAAGATGTCTGTTTAATAGTGAGGTATTTGTTTTATTTTTCCGTCTGTTTATATTATAGTGTATTTTCGTAGCTGTTTTCTTTGCATTAGAAATTAAATAGGTTGGGTATTGTATTTAAAAAAAAAACATCCGTAATGTATTGAACTTCATTATTAAGATTACAGGTGTGTTTGTAAATAAGCGGTTTGAGCAGTATAAAAGTGGTGGAAAATGTTTTTTTTTTTAAATAGACATTTGTCGACATTATTTGGGGACATAGCCCCTGTGGGTTGATGTTATTAAAAATTATTTTTCTTACTAGTATATATATATATATATATATATATATATATATATATATATATATATATATATATATATATATACAAAAGTACCCGTTGGCTGGGTTCCAAAACAGCCTACAGAAAATGATTTAGTAGAGTATGATAGGTTATGAAAAAGATGAGTAGTAAATTTGGGTTGAATTTAGGGATGTCAAAACCAAGACAAAGTATGATGAAAGTAAATTTAAAATAGATAAACCCCATAATGTATTATATCATACCTATTCACACTGAAACACTTATCACGATATTCTGTGGATCTATATTAAAAAAAACCTTGTTAAAATTTGTGACATATTTCCATTCTATGGAGGTCAGGTGCGAACGAACATCCCATAATTTTATTATACCATATTTCTTCAAACTGAAACATAATTATCAAAGTATGCTTACCAAAATTGTTTATTAAAGTTGGTGCCTATTTCTATTCTATGCAGGCCAGGGGCGAACGCAGACCCCACAATTTTATTATACCATCCCTATTTAAATTAAATCACACTTATCAAAGTATTCTCATGTACATCTATATCAAAAACACTTGTAAACGTTTTTTTTTAATTAATTTTTCAATTTTTTATTTTCATAATTTTTGGACCAGGCGCGAACGAAGACCCCACAATTTTAATGAACAATCGTTCTGCCAGATCAAACATACCCATTCCTGTGTCTCGATACATCTTCTATCATTATATATAATCAGTTTTTTTAAAATAGTCAACCATATAGGAACCTATTCGTAACCACACACACACACACACACACACACACACATACACACACAAATACATTCGGCTTTATATTATGTAAATATATATATATATATATATATATACATATCTATACACACACATACGCACACGCACACACACGCATATATATATATATATATATATATATGTATATATATATATATATATATATTCAAGCACATATTATAACAGGCAACGGAGACACTTTGCTTTATAATTTTTTTTATTAATTTTTCAATTTTTTATTTTCATACTTTGTGGACCAGGCGCGAACGCAGACCCCACAATTTTAATGAACAATCGTTCTGCCAGATCAAACATACCCATTCCTGTGTCTCGATACATCTTCTATCATTATATGTAATCAGTTTTTTAAAATAGTCAACCATATAGGAGCCTATTCCTAACCACACACACACACACACACACACACACACACACACACACACACACACACACACACATACACACACAAATACATTCGGCTTTATACTATGTATATATATATATATATATGTATATACATACATATCTATACACACACATACACACACACTCACACACACACACGCATATATATATATATATATATATATATATATATATGTATATATTCAAGCACATATTATAACAGGCAACGGAGACACTTTGCTTTATAATTCTTTTTTTAATTTTTCAATTTTTTATTTTCATACTTTGTGGACCGGGCGCGAACGCATACCCCACAATTTTAATGAACAATCGTTCTGCCAGATCAAACATACCCATTCCTGTGTCTCGATAAATCTTCTACATTATATGTAATCAGTTTTTTAAAATAGTCAACTATATAGGAGCCTATTCGTAACCATCCACACACACACACACACACACACACACACACGCACACACAAGCACATACACACAGAAATACATTCGGCTTTATATTATGGATATATATATATATATATGTATACATACATATCTATACACACATACACCCCCACATATATATATATATATATATATATATATATATATATATATATATATATATATATATATATATATATATATATATATATATATATATTCAAGCACATATTATAACAGGCAACGGAGACACTTTGCTTTATAATTTTTTCTTTTTAATTTTTCAATTTTCTGTATAATTTTTTTATATCGAAATCAAAAATATTAATAAAAAGTTCCATAGTTGTTTTTGTCACGAGCGCTTTCTATTCGTCTGCCAATCGTTCTCAAGTGTTGAAGTAAAAGTGCGAAGAAGAAAAAATGAGAATTAAAAGTCAAAACTAAAATATACAGTAATCGGCGTTAGGTGATGGGAAGTTAAAATATAGAATCGATTAAAAGTCGATTAAAATATTGGTCGATTAAAAATTCTAGCATTAAAATCAGCAAGTTCGGTATCATTGTTAACAATTGTTATTACGAACAACACAAGATATTTTAGGACGTTACTGCTTTTCCCGAATGCAATATCGTTTCTAGTCGGTTGAAGGGTTTTAATATATGACGCTCTAAGAATTTTTCATTATGTGATATTATTTTATTGTTGTATACTTCTTATGATGTTGACGACGATCTTTTTTAGATATGTTTGGCAGATACGCTCTTTTCTCAAATATTTATTAGTAGCACTAGTATTATTTAGATGCATTCATAAATAATGAATGTACCCCCTTAATGATTGCACTCTTTAAACTGTGTACTCCTCAATGAAGCATGATATAAATAAATAAGTGTATATGCATATATGTATATATATATATATATATATGCATATATATATATATATATATATATATATATACATACCCATTTATTTATTTATTTATTTATTTATTTATACCATTATTGGCAGGAGTACTCCATCATTGGCGTACTTGTATTTTATATAGATAGAGGATTGCATCAGGAGTGAGATATGTTCGTGATCGATAGAAGGAGTCTACCATTTTTCCAACGACCTTGGCAACAGACTTGATGTATGCGTTCCATTTCAGATCAGGAGTAAAGGTCAATCCCAGAAGCTTGTTAAAACACGGAGCCTCCCCAAGGCGATAGCCATTTATTTCAATTGATGTCACATGGGGATCAGGGCGTGTATTATATAAAGATAGGAGCTTGGTTAATTCAGCAACATTATGCAGAAGAAATTAAAACGAACGTATCCGAATCAAGTATCCATCGTTTTAAATCTAGTTCTGTGTCCTATTTTAAAAGTGAAACTGACTTTATTTTATATATTGTTTATAGCAGTAAATTCTATTGCTACGATTTATCTGTATGGCTATATTTATTTTCCTCTACTGTCAGCCCTTGCAATATGTGGAAATGATAATTGTTCCTACAATGTTTTATATTATATCCGTGGATCGATTTTTTTAATATACACAATAAGCTTCATATATAAACGAAGTTTTGTATAATTTATATATAGTTATTTGTCGGTTTGATTATCCAAGCGTAGTTCATTATGAGCGCGGAATTGCAATATTCGATAAAACTTAGAAAGATTGCTTCAATTTGCGTTTTTATAAAATGGATGATATTTGCATCAATTGTGACCAATTATTAAACGGAGACGGCTAATACCAATGATTCTGAAAAAAAAGAGAGGGGCATAGGTGCGGCTATTGGATTTGAACGAAATTGTAACTTTCACAGACGCAGTAATTCTTGGCCTTCGGGACAAGATCAAAGTGTAGTATCTGTTCCGACAGATGCTGCAAGCTAAGACTAGCAAAGACCATATGTTGGGGTAACCCCACATATCTGACCAGTCAAGTCAAAGATTCGTCACTTGACACTCAGCCCAACAGGTGAAGGACCGGGAATCGGCCCAGCACCTGTTGGACTGAGGTACACCGCCTGGGTAATACCTAGGAGGTCCACCCTCCCAGGCCTTGCCACCGGGCTTTCCGGTGGGGCAAGTTTATTGCTTGCTGCTTGAGGCGCCCCGACCGGGGAATGCCGACGGGGTTACTCAGGCAATTTTTAAAATTGCAGGAGTGCCCCTCCTTTAGGGGAGCCTGCGGGGTTCCCACTTTCCGGCCTTGTGCCACATTTTGCTGATGTGGGCAGCAAATAAATATCAACCCCACATATCTGACCTTGGCCACTGAAGGGGAAACCCTTCATACCAACAGTTTCTAATCCAGTCCCCACTTCCCTCCTCTGGGGAGCTGGATCCCCTCTTTCCCTCCTCCTTCCCCCTATCTCCACATTAAAAACGGCCTCCTGCCTAATTTGCTCAGTGGGGAAGCAAATAAATATTCCCAGATACTGCAAGCAAAGACCATATGTGGGGGCAACTCCACATATAAGACCTTGGTCAATGTAGGGGCAACCCTTCATACCAATTGTCACTATCCAGCTCCCCTACTCCCCGGGGAGTTGGTCCCCATTTCCCCTTCACTCCTCACTTTAAAAATCGGCCTTGTGCCTAATTTGCTCGGTGGGGGAGCAAATAAATACCATCTGTTCCGACAGATACTGCAAGCTATGACTAGCTATGACTAGCTATGACTAGCAAAGACCAGATGTGGGGGCAACCCCACATGCCTGACCATTAACCAGCTCCCATTTCCCACCTCTCGGGAGCTGGTCCCCTTTTTCCCTTCCCCCTCCCTTCACTCCTCACATTAAAAATCGGCCTTGTGCTTAATTTGCTCGGTGGGGGAGCAAATAAATACCATCTGTTCTTCAGATGCTGCACTTCAATTTCTTGTTCTCTATCAGTGGAGGAGGAATCCTTCACGACTGAAACACTTTTTATTTTTGTTCCTTTTCTCCACATTAAAAAACGACCCTGGTGTCTAACTCTGTCCCGTGGGGAGGCATTGTAAATAAGGAACAGACGTAGTCTGAATCAAATTAATGTCAGTTGATTTTACTGGGTATCATGTAAACTAGCACAACTCGGAATGTGTATTTAACTATCCCCGGAGCAAAAGTCTTAATACCTCGAGCGTAGAAACTATAACCAAGTCACTGTTGTGTCGCCTTGAGATACCATCGCACATCAGCGGGCACGTTTGTTTAAGCAGTTGATGATGGCAAGTGAACAGATCATATCAATGTGGTTGATACCGACTTTTTCAATGTTAACATTTAATTATTATTTTGTAAATAACTACAAACATGTTCCCAAGCAACAATTGTCATTACTTGGTATTCTTTACAACGAGTTATTTTTTTTTAACTCGTCGGCTTATCGGTACGGACAATATAACTTGGAACAAATGCATTGAGAATATTACAAATCACAGAAATGGGCTCGCTCAAAACTGATTGAAAATCACACATGGGAGAGAGAATCCTATATTTTTACAAAGATAAAGCTCTCACATAGGTACATATTGCGCTTGACTCCAACTTTTATACAGGGTGCAAATAATTATCGCATATATAACGTTGTATCCCCTTTGTTAAGGATTAGAATGCGTCAGCTACTGTTCTCGTGTGTCATAAGAGCCGAATAAAGAGAACACATTTAACCTTCGTAAATAAGCCTCTTGGAGATGGTGGATCAGTAAATCTATCTTGGTTGTGGTAGCCTTTAATTAACCAATCACATTCATCGGATAATGCTTTTCTATGGGGGTCACCGCTTATCAAGGCCCGAAGGCCACTCAGGGATAAGGGTTATTGCGTGTACAGTAATCAATGAGATAGTATTGTAGTAATCATTAGTATTGGCGGTTTTGATAGAGTGTTTTACTTAAGGGGCCGGCTTATCAGGAGTTTGTTTATGTTGGACTTGAAGGCGTCCATGTTGAAGTCAGGTGGGAAACAGGCAAGCGGCAGAGAGTTCCACTTGCATGCAGTTCTAATAAAGAAGCTTTGTTATGGAATCTACGTTTGGATTTAGACACAGATAAAGAGTGGGGGAAATTATTGACTGTAGTTTCAGCCAGACGGATGTTTCTCGTTAAAGATTGGACAGGGGGACGAGGGATTGGAGCTCAGACGAGCACCTTTTTGGAAATAACGATAAAACAAAGACAGGCTCGCAACGTCTCTTCTGATGGAGAGAGGTTGGACTCCTGGGGGACTCCAGCATTAATACTGTGGTCCTCTGATTTCTGCCCATCAACCACTACTCTTATGAACCTATCGAAGAGAAATTATTTAGTAATTGAGAAAACATTTCCAGTAATACAGTAGCTGGAAATGTAGTGAAGTAGGTCCTTATGGCATACCTTATCGAAGGCCTTCGATATGTCAAGAGCAATTGCCCTAACATGGAAACCTTTGTCAAGAGATTCACTAATCCTATGTGATATAACCGTTAGCACATCTGCTGTAGATCTTGCAGAGCGGAAACCATATTGCATGTCGCTAAGAAGGTTGTTTCTGTCGAGGTGGTTAACCATGGCTGGCTGTTAGGTTTTTGTTTGAATTTTTTGGGATGGTATGAATCGATGTATGCCTACAATTAACCATTCGGTCAGGTCTGATACTATAGAGGACACATCCTTTTTAAACACGGAATGCATAGGTAGGTCATATATGAATGCTTAATTAAATTATGTAATATAACGATGTCTTTGAAGCTGAAATATCTTTGGAAGGTTCTCATGTTGGCAGGTATTCCTCTGTCTTGCTGGGTTTGCCTGTTATCATCCAATTGTTCAAAATGTAATGACTCGTCGTATTTCCCTTCATATGATGTTACTTTAAATCATTCTCGGGAGGTTAAAGTTGTTCACGAAACTTATTTAAATAACTTTCTTCAGCCGTTAGCAGCCACGCGTTGAATTTGAGAAGGCCCTTCGTTCCCCACTTTAAATAAAGTATAATTTCTTCGTTGTTCTGCTTTCTCATTTTATTAAGTAAATTCTAATTACTTTTTAAGGAATTATAATGTTTCTACAAGATTTGTAGAATTATGTTCAAATATTGTTCTCATGAGCATATCGTGGACACAGAAAATATGGCTTCGTTCCAAAAGAAAAATGTATCATATGCGTGCGAATTTAAAAAAAATGTCATTGGCTTAATAGCCTATTGTTTCTGGTACTATTTTTTAGTAAAATATTTATTTTCTGTTTGTGTTGTTATTTTCTGTGCGGATTTTGTTGTTGATATTCTTACGTTGAAACTCGTTGGGTTTTTTTTTTTTCACAATATTCTAATGTTATTTTTTATCATTTTTATCCCATGCTGCCACCAAATAACAGAAAGTGCATGGCTGTTATAACGGCTGCATTGTTATATTTATTTCTTATTTTCATATATACTATTTATAAAAGTTGCTCATGGTATACTGTTATATTATAAAAGTCTAATGAATGTGTTCGTGTGTTGTTACGCCAACAGGTTGCAATCCTTGCGCGCAAGAAAGTAGTTTCATGATAAAGCCATACTATATAGATCGGTGTCATTTAAGTAGGTGTATAATAAATGATTATGAAAAGCACCAAATATTATTTGCAAATAAATCATAGAAATAAATATTATTTTATAATATACAAGCATTTCAGCCCGGCGTTGCCCTGGTGTTTGGATGTGTATGTCGAGCAAAAGAAAAGTGGTAGCAGGAAGGCAGTGTCGCGATGGAGGAAAAGAACGGGGGTAAAAACTGACGTCTTTGCTGTCACCGCCAAACCGGAAGTGATGTAGGTTTTAATTAAGGTTAGCCAATCGAAAGGAGAGGATGACTTTCAAAATTATCGGCGAAAAAAGCGACCCCCTATAGAAAAGTGGACAGTTGAAGATGAAGATATTAACGCTTTTAGCCAACGTTTTGATATTTGTCGTCTGAAAGGTCGAAGTTCAAAACGATAATGATTTGGGAAAAATCCGTCCCTTCTCTTGTAATTTTTATGCAGAAATCCGAACATACATACATACATTTATATATAGATAACTAACAATTGTCGACCTAAACCTGTTAAAAAGCTTGCCCTATCTCTTAATACCCTTTATGTATAATTTCAAATGTTTGGACCAGAAATTGTCTGAGTAATTTGGTAGAGATTGCAGAGGTCAACATTATTAATATTTATTGTTTTGGGCTCAAATCAAGTTATTAAGTTAGATCCATGTCTAAGGAATCTATATCTAAAATTTCAATTGTTTATACCAAAAATTGGCGGAGGAGTTTAATAGATTTCTCGAAGCTCAGATCGTTGAACTTTGTCCCCTTAACAGCCAAATTTCTGACCGAAAACGAATGACAAAGATTTTCCTAAATCTCAGTACCTGTATATCTAATTTCGAGTCTGCCGATTTAAAATTGGCAGAGTTATTGCGTAAGGGAACTGTGCACAGACACACACAGAGACAGGTTCACTTTTATAGATATACTAGCAATTCAGCCCGGCTTTGTCCAATCCCTACGTACTGTTCATAACTTGCCCTACGTGTTGATACACTGAATGTAAGATTTCAACTGTTTAAACCCCAAATTGTCTGTGTAATTTCGTAGAGGCAGCGGAGGTAATTTTTTTATAAATTGGACGTCAATTTTGACCCTTAGCCTTAATTATTTTAATCTCAAGTCAAAATATAAAGTTTTACACATTTCTAATTTACCTACAGCTAAAATTTCAAGTCTTTAGACCCAAAATTGGCGGCAAAATTTCGTAGAATCGGCAAAGGTCTACTCTTTCAACTTTGTCATTTTGGCAGCCAAATTTTCGCCCCAAAATTAAATTAATTTACATTCGCCCCAAAATTAAATTAATTAAAATGCTTGCCGCCTGTCTGAATACCCGTTATGTGTAAATTTTAAATGATTAGACCCAGAATTCGGTGAGTAGTTTGCTAGAAACCGCAAAGAACAAATCTTTTTAACTTTTACCTCTCGAAAGCTTAAATTTTCGACCCAAACAGATTTAAAAGTTGTCTCTGAATACACTCTATGTAAAATTTCAAATGTTTAGACCAGAAATTGTGTGAGTAATTCGGTAGAGATCGTGTGGATCAAATTCTTTTCAACTTTGACCCCTACTATGTTCCCTTAAGATTTGTTGATTTCGGCATTAATCAGGATACCTGTCCAAGGAACATATATCTAAATTTTCAATTGTTTATACCCAAAATTGATGGATGAGTTTGGCAGAGTTCTCAAAAGTCAACTCTTTGAACTTTGATTCCTTATCAGCCGGCTTTCTGGCCCAAAAAGATTACAAAGATTTTTTCAAATCTCAGTACACTGTATATAAAATTTCCAGTCTTTAGACTAAAAATTGATAGAGTTATTGCGTAGGGAATTGTACACAGACACATGCACAGACACACAGACACGTTCACTTTTATAGATATATAGATGGATTTTTGTTTTAAATATTGATACAGGAGAAGTTGTATACAAAACAATATTAGTTGTTTCATTTTTCAAACAATAACACCGCAAGAGTGAATTACTCTTGCGGTGTTAAATACTTAAAATCTACTTGGAAAATTTGAATCAATCGTGCCATTTTTACATATATACCTTCTGCTACACTCCACAAAGAGCAAAATCACAGCTTAGCTCTACAGATTTCTAGATTCCGGAAGGTCTCTTAATATAATACCTTTTTTCTTTTTAGAATTCACACTGTTTCCTGTTTTCTCCATTTTATCCACATGCAGAAATGTTGATTTAATTTGATCAATTCTCTTGATGCACAACCTCCTTCCCATAAGGTGTATTAATATGTCTGCTAAGTGAGAGTAGTTGTTTTATATCAGTGACTAAGTTTTTGTTTGATTATTATAAATTAAAAAACAAATATATCTAACAATAATATAATACTTACGGAATCTGTGGAAATTCCACAGCGGAATCTTTCGTTTGTAAGATATTGATGTTTACATTCTGTGGAGGTTCAACTTAAATAAAGACTCTTTTGTTAAATCTGCAAACGTATTTGTCGAAGCTAGCAAGCACGCATGGCGTAGCCCGCTCGTAAAACACGCTTTAATATGAGATTTTAATTTATGCATATTTCGAATATATTATTAGAGAGCAAATTTTCTATCGATTCTTATATATTATAAAGTTGTGATTTCCAAATTTATATATATATATATATATATATATATATATATATATATATATATATATATATATATATATATATATCAATATGACTTGGGTGCATCAGCCTGAATTGAAACCGAAACCAAAATTCATGAAGAAAAAAAATATAACTTGACTTCCTTCAGCAATAATTGAAACCGAAACCTAAGCTTATGATGGATATTTGGCAAAATTATGTATTAGAGGAAATAAAGAGTCATAAAAATCAAACGACGGCCACTCGGAAGGAAAGATATTAGCGTGACGCACAAAATAATACACACGGTATCGTATTTATATATATGAATCGAAGTTAGAAAACTTGTACACCTATATGTGGTAATTAAATTTATTTTCCTTCATAAAATCTTGAATTACGTAAAAAAGGTACAAAGGAGAAAAAATTCGAATCATTGTAGAATCTTAAAGTACTATCAACAATTTAAAGGTGTTCTATTATAATGCTATGATGTGTTCTAAGTGTTCTATTATAAAGCGTGATGTTAATGGGTGTATAATTAATGGCTGTGTTCTAGGTGTTCTATTATAAAGCGTGGTGTTAATGGGTGTATAATTAATGGGTGTGTTCTAGGTTTTCTATTAAAAAGCGTGATGTTAATGGGTGTATAATTAATTGGGGTGTTCTATGTGTTCTATAATAAAGCGTGATGTTAATGGGTGTATAACTAAAGGGTGCATTGGGACATGTTTACACATATGCCACTCAATCTCAGCTTCCTTTTTCACCGTTTTATTTCTTTAAGTATTTAAATTGCTTTAAGCAGGCATATTTATGACACATTATAATATTTGAACATTTAGATAACTTATACATTTAGTTAATATTTATTCAGCATGCACTATTTCCGTTCCTCATTTTTGTTAGTTTAAATAGTAATAGTACTATGATTGCATTCGAACTGGAAATATTATTATTTAATAGGACTGTGGATGTTTCAATTTCCTAAGCTTTCCTTGATTATTATCTCTTGTTCTTGAAAATGCGTGTGTTTTAACAACAAACGAAATCTCCACCTCGCCCTCTCTCCCTCCCTCCCTCTGAGACAGACGGCGGCATGATGAATATAAAGCAATGCCTAGTTGCAATCTGGATTAATCTGGCATCTACCCAGATATTTAAATAACACCTAGAAGGCGTGTTTGAATCAAGTCTAACTTTATGTATACTTTTTTTCGGACTGACTGCATTAGTTTAACCAGTTCATAAACTGTTAATAATCAAACACAAGTGCACCGAACAGTGTTTCATTCTGACTGCAATGCAAGCTTTCAAGAACAATTATCCGTAGCTCTGCGATGTGCAATATCGTATATTTTAATGTTTCCAAACTACACGAAAAAGTTCTTAATGATATCATTTACGATAAAAAGAATATGTGTCACTACTTTGTTTACCCCTTTTACTTCACATTAGCGTATGCATATAAAGAGGGGACTAATAAGGGACTGTGGGAGTAGGAGCAGAAAGATAACTGTTCAAATAATATATCAACCTCAGTTGCTGTATACATACAGTGAAACAGAAATTGGGGAATGGCATTCCAAAGTTCAGCAGTCTGAGAGAAGAAGCTAATAAATTAGAAATCTATACGACATACATGAACTTCTATAGTGACGAGCTGGTGTTTGTTGCTTGTTTGGCTTTATCTTAAGCATATACGTCGGGGGGGGCAAGTACTATAAGCTTATGTGGAGAAATTCGATTAAAGCACTTGTAATACTGCAATATCGACGTAAATTTCTGCGTTAAGACATCGAGTGGAGTTTGGTCAATAGGGAAACCTGGGGCAAAATGAGATAACGTGGTAAAACGAAACACCACAGATAACTGAAACAGAGAGAGAGAGAGAGAGAGAGAGAGAGAGAGAGAGAGAGAGAGCGCTCTTTCGTGCGGAGTTTGATCAAGAGATCACGGTGTAACGCCTTGCCGCCAACGTCTACCATTGTTTTATTCAGCCCCGTACATCAAAAAGGGGTAAGTATTAAAAATGTATCTATTTTGATCTGTGACGCACTGTACTCTTAGAGGACAGAAAGCTGGGTAGTCTGTCAAGAGGACTGTAGGAAATGGTCACACTACGGCTGTGCAGGTCTAGACGAATGCAAGAAGACCCCAATTTTCATTTGTCAGCTCTGTGAAGACTGACTTATTCAGACCAAGATCCGTCTAGTTTTGCCCCATGCTTGGGGCAAAAGGGGCAATACAATTAGCTGAATAAATCATCTGTATTTCTTTTGAAAATAATTGTTCATCTTTTTTTTTTTTATTGTGGCATTGTTTTCCAATACTTTGAATGTTTAGTACGCAGAATATGGTGTATATGGCAATACTATCTTAGACTCGACAGTTCTTTTTTCCTTAATATCTCGTTTTGCACCAGGTCCCCAAAATGCTGTATTGTAAACATTTTTTGAATCTATCAATACGTGAGAGATGTTGTAAATGTTTTATCTTAGATGTAACAAAGATCCCTCATGCACGGGCGAATTGTGACTTAAGAACATAAAATATACGTTCTGATGCAAGCAATTTTCTTGTACAGCAGAGGTGGCTCACTTATCTGTGGCCGCGTTGGCAATGCCCTTAATGAATTTTAGCTATGAAAATGTTCATATTTCACCCTAAGTATAAACACCTAATCGGCAATTGCTACTGCCAATATCATAAACATGTATGAGATGAGTTGTATTACTAAAAATTAAAAGAAGCTACAGAAAAAAAACATAATAATCTATATATTAATACCGTTGTACCTTTTTACGTACGTACGTGTGTCACGGTTTCTATATTAGAATTTATTCGATCAGAATCCTTTTTTATGAAAACGCTGAATAGCAGGTGATAACTAGGGCCGTGCAAACAGACACTTTTTCCCATTCTTTTCACTCCCAAGTATATATCTTACACATTAAGACACAGTCAATCAACAATAAAAAGAATAGGTTGCTGTGACATGCTAATTTAATGTTCCTGGTGTGTTATCAGGTTCCATCTTCTCTTTTAATAAATAGACATTTCTGATAACCAGAGAATCAATGTAAAATAAAAATCGAAATCAATATATATATATATATATATATATATATATATATATATATATATAAACAATTTACTGCACCAGCGTCGCCCTTTTAAAATTCATCATTCAATAAAATAAAAAGCTATAGCAAACATCTAAATGACTACTTTAAATACAGTTCCTGATTTCAAAAAAAGAAAAACCAAAGGGTAACTATATCTATATATTTTTAAATCAAATTTATTATGTAAATTCAAAAAAATATCTATATTTTTTCTACTCATTTCTATCTCTAACCTATACTAATTTTCTTATAAATTTTAAATCCAAACCTTTTACTTCATTTTTTTTTCAGATTCATCTGCCTTACTTTTAATGCTAGGTTTATTTTTGGTGTCTTTTCAATTCAATAGAAATCCTCCTAAATTTGCTGATGAGGAGACCGTGCTTACCAAAAAAAACTATGTATAATTGTTCTACGTGACTTCATGTATACCACAAATAAAAAGCACGGATTTCCGAAACGATCGTACAGATAATTGACTTTGTTGTTGTTCCTTCTTATGAAACTGATTTTTAATTTAATTAAATTTTGATTTTTAAATTAAATTTTTTTTTTAATTTTTAAATTATAAATCACATTACTTAATATATATATATATATATATATATATATATATTGATTTCGATAAATCGATTTATAAGTACCCCCCCAAAACGGGCCCCAACTCTACCACATAAAGTGTACACGGAGCCCGTTTTTTTCTTGAGTCATCCTGTATTGAAAAACCGTTGAGTCATGTCACGTTATCTTGACGTCAGAAAGCTGTAATGGCCATATATATATATATATATATATATATATATATATATATATATATATATATATATATATATATATGTATATATATATGGATTTTATTGTCAATGGATTATTTATCTTCTACCAGACTATCCATGCATGTGTAATCACCTTTTTTCTTCACCATATTTCCTCTGCTTCATTTTTTTGTTATCAAGTAAGATCTTTAACTTACTTATTGTTTCATCAAATACTTTTGCATGCAGAATCCGATTCCGCATTTTGCTAATTCCTACCCTCTGATTAAAAGGAAAGTATTTCTTCGAAACTCCGTGAATTAAAGGTCTATCTACTTATCTAGTGATTCCTTTTCAGATTAAATATGTTTTTTTAACTCATTTCAAATTGTTTTTTTAACATGTTTTATTCACTGTTTGCTCGTATTATAAGCTCTGTCGCCTATTTGGTTTTATCGAGCTTTCATATCTGGCTGTGATAACTTTATAAATATTAATTGTTTAATATTTATAATATACTTTTATTTTACCATCTTGGATCATTTTGGTAAATTTAATTGTAATTTTATTTTATTTTATACACACACACACACACACACATATATATATATATATATATATATATATATATATATATATATATATATCGCTTTTGATCTGTAAATTAAAGGAAAAGGTACCTTTTTTTTCCTTCTGGGTAGAGCTTATTCTGTCTAAATATGAGATGATGATATCGTAGGTTTTTCTACTGTGCCGAGGTTCTTAACAAAAAAAAAAATATGTCACGGACTAATATAAGGATATTAAAGACAAACCATAATAACTAGATATGGTCTAGCTCTATATTAAGCAGCTTCCTTAGATAAATAATTTTACAATTTAACAAAAGGCTGCAATAATGTCGCGAGGTCTCTATTACTACTGAACATTCACAGAATGCCCAGTAGCTATATATTACGTATGAAAGATGCCACTGTGGAATCATTACAGGTTCTGAGAATAATAATAACAATAACAACAATAATTATGATGATGCGAAGAAGAAGAAGAAGAAGAATAGAAATAGCAAATGTATACACATTTGGTTCGAGTTACATAAACATAAGATCCTACTATTGTAGGTGATTATTCTATTTCTATATTCAAAATGATTTTTTTAAGTAGTAACATTAGATTGTAGAAGTTAATGTTTTCTTTTCGAAGACGTCTATCATCTGCTTTTCTTTAATTGTTCTTGTAGTTTGCATACGTCAAATATTTTAAAATATTGATGAGAAAAACTAATAAAGGATATTAAATACTCGTAAAAGTCAAATAAAAAAAAAACTTAATATTAGCGAGAAATTAATCTTCAGTTACCTCATGAATTTAATTATATTAGAAAGATAAAACCCCGGAGAAATATTATAAAAGTTGTGTAACATACGTCCATCCCAGGGTCTATTTTATATAATAAATGTGATAAATGTGAATAATGTCCGAATTAAAAAAAAGCAACAGATTTGTAATTTAGTTCGAATCGTTAAAAATGTTGTATATACATCCCTAACACGCAATTCAATAATGATATTTAAACGGGCAGTGAAGTGTGGACGACATGAGCCTATGAGCGTTACAATTCCTTAGAGGTTAGATGTTTCCAGGGTGTCCATCCGTTGGCAGGTTCATTTTGAAAAGTATCGACCGAAAGACGTCTCGATAGAGTTTTTCATTATCTACTTCACAACATTTAGTCTAATTCATGTTTTGTTTTTAAAATTGTATTCGAAATATTGAGAAAAAAGCGTAAAGAAAAATATATAGAAGTGTTTTTTTTTGTTTTCTGTCATTAGAAATATTCTTTCTTTAATAGTATATTGCCATACTATAAACCTCCCCTACAACTGATAATAGTGGAACTAGTCCCAGTGTTATACCAATGTTTAATAAAATTATGTACCCATGGATATAGTTTTATATAGTCTTATTATTCTGTCGATTACATATGAATTGCAAAGTAAATGAAATGCACGGGGTTTAGGAAGAAATGTAAGAAAATTGACATATTTACATCTCTCTCTCTCTCTCTCTCTCTCTCTCTCTCTCTATATATATATATATATATATATATATATATATAAAAGCGAAAATGTATGTATGTATGAATGTATGTATGTATGTATGTATGTAATATATGTAGGTATGTGTGTTTGTCTGCCCGCTAAAACTTTGGACAGACTGAACAAAAATTAACAATGTCATATAAAACTCCACCCTCCGGACGACAAATATTGAAATTTTGGACTAAAAGGACTATTCAGCTAACCGATTTTCTGCAGGGGGGGGGCAAAAGTGACATTTTAACTTTAAACATTACGTATTTTTAAATCGATTTATAAGTACACCCCCCAAAACGGGCCCCAACTCTACCACATAAAGTGTACACGGAGCCCGTTTTTTTCTTGAGTCACCCTGTATTCAAAAACCGCTGAGTCATGTCACGTGATCTTGACGTCAGAAAGCTGTAATGCCCATCTGTATATAAAAACATTGTTGTTATCGGTAAAAAAATACAACACTCATACAAATTAAACTATGAAATTATAGGTTATGAAAACTTTACCAAAGTTATTAACAGGTTAAAAATAGTAAAATCCGAGACTTAAACCAAAAATAGAAGCAAAAGTGATAAGTAAATAAAAAAATTACGCTTAGAAATATTTGTCATGAGACGACCGATGCCTGTTTTCACAACAATAAAAAGCGGCCATTTTCTTTTTTATATTAGTTACACGATGACCTAATTCTATTTAGAGGTAGTAAGGTGTGAGGCATAATATGAGTTTATTAGCGTTCGTTTCACTACACCCTAATACGTACACATTTTAATATAATACGAAATGTGAGTTAATGGATTTGGTGACATCCCAGGCATAAATACTCCTTATTTTCGAGTGTTCCTAGTGGGACTTGGGGCGAAAGATGAGACCGCTTGAATTCTAATAACAGATACTGCACTTTGATATTAGCCAAAAGACCAAGTAACCATCCTATACAGCTTAATTTCCTACCGAACGTTATCTTCTATTATAAAAAGATGCATAATTTATATTTATCGATAACTAAATTGAGACAAGAATTCCAAAAATCACATCTGAACTAAACACATTATTATTTAGAACGCCATCCTTATTTTCGATTGATGTTAGTGAGAGTGGGGGGGGAGATGTAACCACTTTAATTCTAAGAACAGATACTACACTTTGATCTTAGCCAAAAAGCAAGTAAAAAAAGATGTGTATTATATATATTTTTTGTATATTAAATTAGGACAAGATGGCATATTCTAAACATCACAAATCGCTAAACTGCTGATTCCAAATTATGAAAAAAAAAACATTATTCAGAAAGCCATTCTTAGTATTGGGAGGTTATGTTTTTTATATAATTTTCAGTTAAGGACGAAGAGTTTAAGGCATTCATATAAAAGTATTATGTACTAGAAGATTACCCGACGTAAGTGGAATACATTGAATGTTTCCTAGCAGAATACCAAGCGTTGTCTGGGATCGGATAAGATTGGTGTATAGGTACTAGCAAAAAGAAACCCAGCGTCACCCGGGATTGTATGACATAGCACTAGCATGGCATATATACTAGCTGATTACCCGGCATGGCCTGGGATTGGATAACATTCATGGAATTTTTCCTAGCAGATTTCTCGGCATCGCCTAGGATTTGAAAAAAAAATGGTTGATATAATTACCCGACATAGGTGGAAATACATTGAGTGTTTCCTAGCAGAATACCCAATTTGATCACATCCCAGGCATAAATCCTCCTTATTTTCGAGTAACGTTTGTTTCTACGAAATATGAGACCGCTTGAATTCTAAGAACAGATACTACACTTTGATCTTAGCAAAAAAAAAAAGTAAAAAGAAAGATGCGTATTATATATTCTCGTATATTAAATTAGGACAAGATGTCATATTCCAAACATTACAAATCGCTAAAGTTCCCAGGAGTGGATAAAATTGGTGTACGTGTACTAGCAAAATACCCAGCGTCGCCCGGGATTGTATGGCATAGCACTAACATGACATATATACTAGCTGATTACTCGGCATGGCATGGGATTGGATAAAATTCATGGAATATTTTCTAGCAGACATTCAGCGTCGCCTAGGATTGGAAAAGAATGGTTGATACAATTACCCGACGTAGGTGGAAATACATTGAATGTTTCCTAGCAGAATATCCAGCGTTACCCAGTTTCGGATAAGATTGGTTGATATATTTACTAGCCTATTACCCGGCATATGTACTAGCAGGATACCCGGCGTAGCCTGGCATTGTATAAAATTCGAGTATATGCACTAGCAAAATACCCAGCGTCGCCTGGGATTGTTTGACATATATACTAGCTGATTACTCAGCGTCGCCTGGGATTGGAAAAAAAATTGGTTGATATATATGTACTAGCCAAATGCCCAGCGTCGCCCGGGATGGATTACATAGGTAGATATCTGTACTAGCAAAATACCCGGCATAACCCAGGATTGGATGAAGTAGGTATATATGCACTAGCAGAACAGCCAGCGTCGCCCGGGATTGTATGACATAGGTGGATGTGTACTAGCAGAATACCATATGTCGCCCGGGATAGTATGACATAGGTGAAGTATAGGTCCAATTTAACAATTTTGAAGGTGCTTGTGCAGTATAGGTCCGATTTGACAATTTTGAAAGTGATTGTGCAGTATAGGTCCGATTTGAAAAAAATCGATGTTGCTTGTGTATTATAGGTCCGATTTGACAATTTTGAAGGTGCGTGTGCATTATAGGGCGATTTGACAATTTTTAAGGTTTTTGTGCAGTATAGATCCCATTTGACAGTTTTTAAGGTGCTTGTGCAGTATAGGTCCGATTTGAAAAAAATTAAGGTGCTTGTGCAGTATAGGTCCTATTTGACAATTTTGAAGGTACTTGTGCAGTATAGGTCATATTTGAAAACATTTGAAGGTGCTTGTGCAGTATAGGTCCGATTTGAAAATTTTTAAGGTGATTGTGCAGTATATCTCCAATTTAAAAAAGTTAAAACGTGCTTGTGTAGTATAGCTCAGATTTGAAAAATTTGAAAGTACTTGTGCAGTTTAGGTCCGACTAGAAAAATGTTAAGGTGCTTGTGCGGTATAATCCGATTTTCTAAATTTTTAAGGTGCTTGTGCTGTATAGGTCCAATTTCACACTTTTGAAGGTGCTTGTGCAGTACAGGTCCGATTTGGCAATGTTGAAGGTGCTTGTACTGTATATCTTGAATTTGAAAAATTTTAAGGTGCTTGTGCAGTATAGGTCCGATTTGAAAAACTTGAAGGACCTTGTGCAGTATAGGTGCAAGGGCAGTGTGCAGTATAGGTCCGATTTGACAATTTGGAAGGTGCTTGTGCAGTATAGGTCTGTTTTGCACAATTTTGAAGGTTCTTGTGCAGTATAGGTCCGATTTGACAATTTGTAAGGTCATTGTGCAGTATACGTCCTATTTGATAATTTTGAAGGTCATTGTGCAGTATAGGTCCGATTTTATAATTTTGAAGGTGTGTGTGCAGTATAGGTCCGATTTGACAATTTTGAAGATGGGTTAGTACTTGGGAATACAAAATACATGCAGATGACCAAAGTTAAGCAATATTGTCTAGGTCATTTTCAGATGCGTGATTACTTGGGAATAGAAAATGGTTTGTAGGGATCTCTAAAGTAAAGCAACACCAGGGAATACCAAATGATTTATGTAGATCACCAAAGTAAAGCAACATTGTCTAGATCATTATCAGATGGGTAACTACTTCGGAATACAAAATGCTTTATGTAGCTCACCAAAGTTAAGAAACATTGTATTGGTCATTATCAGATGAGTGACTACTTGGTAATACCAAATGGTGTGTATAGATCTCTAAAGTAAAGCGACATTATCTTGGTCATTAACAAATGGGTGACTACTTGGAAATACAAAATGTTTTATGTAGATAACCAAAGTAAAGCAACATTGTCTTTGTCATTATCATGTGGGTGACTATTTGGAAATACCAACTGCTTTTTGTAGTTCATCAAAGTTCAGCGACATTTTCTTTGTCATTATCGGATGGGTGACTACTTGCGAATACCAAATGCTTTTGTAGATCACCAAAGTTAAGCAACATTGTCTTGGCCATTTCGGATATGTGACTACTTGGGAATAAAGAATAATTTATGGGTATCACTAAAGTTAGGAAACATTGAGTCTTTTCATTATCATATGGGTTATTACTTGGGAATACCAAATGCTCTACGAAGATCAAGAAAGTTTAGCAACATGGAGTCTGGCTATTATCGGAGTGGTGACTACGTGGGCATACCAAATGCTTTATGGAGATAATCAAAGTTAAGCAAAATGTAGACTTGTCATTATCAGATGGGTGACTACTTGGGAATACCAAATGCGTTATGTAGATCACCACAGTTAATCAACATATTCTTTCTCATTAAAAAGTGGGTGATTACTTGGGAATAGCAAATGCTTTGCATAGACCACCAAGTTAAGGAACATTGTCTTGGCAATTATCAGATGGGTGACTACTTGGAAATACCAAATGCTTTAAGTATATACCTAAAGTTAAGCAACATATAGCCGTGTCCTTATCAGATGGGTGACTATTTATTTAATGCTTTATGTAGATCATCAAAGTTAAGCAACATGGAGTCTGATAATTATGAGATGGGTGATCACTTGGGAATATCAAATGCTTTATGTATATCACCAAAGTTAAGCAACATGTATTATCAGATAGGTTACTACTTGAAAATACCCGATGCTTTATGTAGATCAACAAAGTTAAGCAACATTGTCTTGGTCATAATCAGATGGGTAACTACTTGGGAATGCAAAATGCTTTCTGTCGATCAATAAAGTTAAGCAACATTGTCTTGGGCATTATCGGATGGGAGACTAATGGGTAATACAAAAAGCTTTATATAGATCACCAAAGTTAAACAACAATGAGCCTGTAGATGGGTGGCTACTTGGGAATACAAAATGCTTTATGTAGATCACCAAATTAAGCAACATTATCTTTGTCATTAACAAATGGGTGGCTACATGTGAATACAAAATGCTTTATGTAGATAACCAAAGTAAAGCAGCAATGATGTTGGTCATTCTAAGATGGGTGACTACTGGGGATTACCAAATGATTTATGCAGATCACTAAAGTTAAGCAACATGGAGGCTGGTCATTATCAGATGGGTGATTACCCGGGAATACAAAATGCTTTATGTAGATCGATGTAGCAAGGTTATTTAGTAAGGGGAAAGGGATTATGTGGGTTAAATCATGAAAAATGATGGTTGAAATTATTAACATATCCAAGAATTATGAAAAGTGATGAAATAAAAGTTTTTTTTAATTGTATTTTATAATGAAACAAACAGCCCAGATAAAGTATCAAATTTATTATTTTAGAAAGAGGGGGTGCATTATGTGGGTTAAATTATAAAAAAAAAACGATTGTCGAAATTAGTAACATATCCAAGAATGATGAAAAATTATGAAATTTGTGTTATTTGATTGGTGTTTTCGTAATGAGATAGACAGCCCAGATTATGTATCAACGTTATTATTTTAGTAAGAACGGGGATATACTTTGGGTGAAATCAAGCGAAATTATTATTGAAATTAGTAACATACCCAAGAATTATGAAAATGAAATATGAGTTATTTGAGTGGTGTGTGTGTGTGTGTGTGGGGTGTGTGTGTGTGTGTGTGTGTGTAAATAGCCATCAAGACAATATCTCAAAGTTATTACGTTAGTAAGAGGAGGGGGATTATGTGGGTTATTTTATGAAAAATTACTGTCGACATTAGTAGCATTTCCAAGAATTATGAAAAATTATGAAATATGAGTTATTTGATTGGTGTGTTTGTAATGAAAGAACCAGCCAGACAATGTCTCAAAGTTATTATTTTAGTAAGAGATGTGTGTTAATGTGGGTTAACTCATGAAACATGATTGTCGAAATTAATAAGATATCCAAGAATTATGAAAAATGTTGAAATGTGAGTTATTTGATTTGTGTGTTTGTAATGAAATAAACAACCAGACAATGACTCAAGGTTGATATTTTAGTAAGAGAGGCGCGATTATGTTGGTTAAATCATTAAAATAATTGACAAAATTAGTAACATATCCAAGAATTATGAAAAATGATGAAATGTGATTTATTTATTAATGTGTTTGTAATAAAATAAACAGCCCAGCCAATGTATCAAAGTTATTACTTTAGTACGAGGGGGATAATGTGAATTCAATCGTGAAAATAATTGTCAATATTAGTAACATACCCAAGAATTATGAAAAATGATTACATGTGAAATGTATCAAAGTTATTATTTTAATAAGAGTGGGAAGATATGTGGGTTTTATTATGAAAAATGTTTGTGGAAATTTGTAACATATCCAAAAATTATGGGATTAAACGACATACGTCCACATATATACTTAGAGATTACCCGGAATCCCCCGGAATTGAATGAGATACATGCAAATATATGCAAGCAGAATACACGGGCGTCTGGGATCCAATGAGATAGATGCAAATATATATTAGCAGAATACCTGGCGTTGCTTTGGATTGAATTATATTGATTGAAATATATACTAACAGAATGCCTTGAGGCGCCCAGGATTTCATTGGATTGATTGAGATGTATACTAGCAGAACACCCGGTGTTGCCCGGGATCGAGTGAAATAGGTTAGAATATATATTAGCAAAATACCTGGCGTTGCTTGGGATTGGATGAGATAGGTGGAAATATATATTAGCAGAATACCCTACATCGCCCCGTATTGAATGAGATTGGTGGAAATATATAGGATTTAATAATGCAGGTGCAGATAAATACTAACAGAATACCTAACATCGCCTGGGATTAAATGATATAGGTACATATAGAGAATAGACGAATACTTGGCGTCGATCGGGAGTCTATTAGATAACTGCACTTATACAAAAGCAGAATATCCGGCATTACTCAATCTTGCATGAGATACGTGAGATAATTTATTTGCAATATCCCCGGCGTTGCCCGGGATTGAAGGAGATTGATGGAAACAAAATATACATAAGCAAAATTCCTGGCGTTGCCCGGGATTGAATAAGATAGGGGCAAATACATATTATCAGAATAATCAGCGTCGCCCTGGATTAAATGAGGGTGGTGAAATATAACGTGTGTACTGGACATGGCTTAAACAGTTCTCTATCTCAAAATTAGTTCATTTGTGAAGTCGATTCCAGATATGGCTTAAACAGTTAATGATCTCAGAATTAGAGTAAGTCATATATATTGTTAGTTTTCTATGAAAGTTTACTAGGCAAGTTTCTATAGGGGGTGATCTATATTTGTTAAAATGTGTTATGGTCTCATGCGGGAATGATGTGATGGTTGTAGTAGTGGGTAAAAATAAGCATGATTATGGTAATTTTAAACGTGCTCTTAAGTTTTCTTTTGGGGGTTAAGTTGGAGAAAGTAATGTCCGTTTTGGGGTAAAAAAGTTTGTGAAATTGGTTTATATATCTATTTTAATTACCCCTTTAATGTAGGTAAAATTATTTTAAATATGTGTTGCATATTCACCGTCCTTGCAAAGGTAAAATTATTTCATATACATGCTGTAAATTATCTACCCTAGGTAAGATACAATTATTTCATACGTCTAATACCCGTCCTAGCAAGGTAAAATATTCTTTTGCACGAAATAGCAAATGATACATAGACATTAAAAATTTCTCACTCCTAAGAATTACAAATATATTCAAAATCTAATTCAATTTTCTCATTGTTTATACGGTCCCGAGCTACTTTCTTAAAATGGTTTAAGTTTTCTTAAAATTACGGTAGCCTTGGTGGTAAGAGAAATTATTTAACATGTTGTACAATACCTATCGATAGTATGTGAAATTGTTTCATGTATGTATTTTAATTACCCGTCCGAGGGTAGGTAAAATTATTTTAAATATGTGTTGTATATTACCCATCCCCGCAAAGGAAATATTATTTAATATATATGGTATACATTACTTATCCGAGATAAGGTACAATTATTTGATACGTGGAATACCCGTCCTAGGGTAGGTAAAGTATTCATTTGCTCGAAAAAGCTAATGATACATAGACATTAAAATTCCCCTATCCGAAAAATAGCAAATATTTTCAAAATCAAATTCAATTTTCTTATTGTTTATACGGTCCCGAGCAACGGCGGGTAACCCCGCTAGTATACGAATAAATGGCAAATGACATAGAAAATTTGAACGAAAACATCAAACATAATTCATATATTTAGACAGAGCCAAATAATAAATAAAAACGTTAATAAATACTATATTAATAAAATACAAAAAGAAGTAGTCAATCAAATAAAAATCAGAGAAAAGACAGCTGATTTCAGGGCGACGAATTGGAATTAAAACACGGAAGTCTCTTTAAAATAGCGAGAAAGATAAAAATAACACAACATTACCAGATAGAAAACAAAACGAACTAAAAAATATGAAAATAAAAACGAACATGATAAAATCGATGATAAAAAAACAAAATAAAACAACGATGATTGGCAGAAAAGAAGGTGAGGTGCACTCTAGCAACCGATTAAAAACAAAAAATAAAATGGAAATGACGAACACTCAACGTCATGTTTTTGTGAAATAGCGTCCCTATTGCCTGTGAAGTCTCGTATTTATTTCTATTACATCGTATATTCGGCGAGTGTTCTTGGCACCAAAATCTCGTCACGATTTTAGATTCACCATTTTTCTCCCGATATTTGTGGATCTACTTTTTCTAGAGTATTTTCTTGTCTTCATATTCCATTTTTTTCGGGCTAGCATCCACTTTTATGAAATAAATACTTAAGCTTTTAGAAAAGACAATTCATATAGTGAAATATTGTGATCAACACATATACATATGATACTCCCCACACTGTAAATAAATTAACTTACATTGTGACAAAAAATATTCCTATCCGTATAATAATGGGTAACCTGCCTGTTCCGAAATATCTCTCGAGGTATTATTGTTAGTCTTTCGCTCTCTTTCTATCTCTCTCTTTCCCTCTCTCTCTCTCTCTCTCTCTCTTAATAAAAATATTAGTGTGTCGGTATAGACATACATACATACATACCTATATATATATATATATATATATATATACATATATACATATATATGCATACAACGACATATATATATGTACATATATATATACATATATATATATATATATATATATATATATATATATGCAGGTATTTATTAGTCATTTAAAAATTATTATAGTAAATAATTATGCATATATATATATGTATATATATATATATATATATATGTATGCATATATATGTTGGTATTTTGTAGTTATTTAATAAGTACTATAGTAAATAATTATCTATATAAATATATTTATATATATATATATATGTCTATGTATATATACATATATATATATATATGTATATATATATATATATATATATATACATATACAAGTAGAGAGGGAAAACACTGAGAAATACCAAAACAAGGGTTTGTTTTTGTATACGTGCACTAAAATGCATCTTTGAATTCCTGATGAATTAGGTCATTTTTCCAAGATATAAGGAAAAGTTTATATAGCTTCTGTTGTCAATGTGAGACCAACTGTCTTATCTAATATATAACTCTCACTACGTGTTTCTGTGTGTGTGCCTGTTTGTCTCCGTTTTTAAACTTATAACCTCTCCTAGTGGGAAGCTCGTTCAAAAGATTGAATTTCTCGTGCAGAATCTCATTTACTCGGTTAAAAAACATTGGTAAGGCGTTCAAAAAGGGGGTCAAAATTTAAAGCAATCTCAACTTGCTAAGTGTTGCACTATTGAGTCGTTTTACACATACGTACGTCCTGTAAAACACATACCTATATATTTACTTATTTTAGAAAACTGAAAAAACCTATCTCCGTTTATGCAGTAGATTGACGTTTTGATATTCATTTTTTTTTTCCTTTTTTACATTCCGATGAATAATGATTTTTTTTTTATATTGTGTTGTAATAATTTTACGAGAAAAGTTTTAATAAAAAAATCAAAACAATATGTTTCTATATACGTAACCAAAAAATCTTATTTCAACTACATATATATATATATATATATATATATATATATACATATATACATATATATACATATATATATAAATGTACATAACATCTCTATGTATACATATATATACATAAAATATATATATGTACATAATATCTATATATATATGTATATATATATATATATATATATATATATATATATATATATATATATATATATATATATACTATAATAGGTATTAAACAGGTAATGACATTAGTGTTCATCCTTTCGGGAATCATCAGTGCAGGGTGTAACGATTAACACCAGTCCGTAGATTCGAACCCGGCAAAAGAAGTTGTTAGGTCCTAGTCATTGAAGCCACGCCTGGCTTCTATTATTAGGATCTAACAAATTCGGCTATCAGTACACATGAGAAATATTGTTGAAATTTAAACATTTTTTTTTTAATGCTTCTTACGTTTATCATAGTAATCTAATCATTATGTGGTGATCAGGGCACAAGAGGTAAGTTCACCGAAATGGAAAGTGCTCAACGTTAAGGACCGAGTTTCTTTTAAATGGGCTAACATGATTATTTCATATATATATATATATATATATATATATATATATATATATATATATATATATATATATATATGTATATGTATATATATGTATATGTATATATATATACTGTTTTTATAAACTGTTGTTATTGTTGTAATTTATAAGAATAATTCATTTAAAAATACAATTTATATAGGTATATATATATATATATATATATATATATATATAGAGAGAGAGAGAGAGAGAGAGAGAGAGAGAGAGAAAATAAAAAAGGAACAAACCGTATTATGTGTTCACCAACGTTTCGTCTTTATTTCGATACTTCCTCTGGGTGAAATAAAGACGAAACGTTGGTGAACACATAATACGGTTTGTTCCTTTTTTATTTTCTCTATTTTGTCGGAATACTATTTCCCTTATTTTAATCATATATATATATATATATATATATATATATATATATATATATATATATATATAGGCTTGTTTCACACGCTTTTGTGTAGAGACTTTCTATATAACGTAAGCTCTCTATAATTTCGAAAATGTTTACTTTTCCCAGGTATGGTTGGCCGTCTTTCTTTACTTTAATATCGAAAAAATACTTATTTTGATGTGGCAACATGATTATCTCGTCCCAAACAGAGTCATAGCAAACATCACCACAAAATTTGAAGTCATAAAAAGTACGAATAATATGTACCGATAATGAATGACAAAAATACACTTGCTTTATCATGAAAAACATTTTACTATCAGTTGAAAAATAGCGGTTCATTCAACCGGAAATGATATAATTTCTCTAAAACTTTCCTGGCCATTTTCTTTAGCAATTGTGCAAATATGATATCCTAACACTTCATGTGAGCGGGGAATAAGATCTCCTGAATGCAAAGAACAGATATTTCACTTCGACCGTCTATTTTCTTCAGTGTTAGTACAAATATGATGTGCTACTCAGCTAATGAGGGGGGTCAAATAGGAGAGTGCTTGAATACTGAAGAACATATACTACATTTTTATTTTTGCAAAGAAAAAAGTAACCTTATTATATAATATAATATCCTCACAAATATTATCACCTTCTATTAAAAAAAATGCAGGAAATATCTTTATGATGCACATCACTGACACCCCATGTCATATTCCAAAAATCACATGAAAAAACTGATGATTCCTATATTCAGGCATTTATTGTATTTTTTTACACGGTGGACACCACTTATCAAGGCCCGGAAGCAACTCAGGGATAAAGGTTATTGCAAGTACAGTACGTTAGTGTGGAGATTTGATGAAGTGTTTACTTAAGGGGGCGGTTCATAAGGAATTTGTTAACGTTGCACTTGAAGACATCCAAGTTGTAGTCAGGTGGGAAGCAGTCAGACGAAACAGAGTTTAACAGGCGTGCAGTTCTAAGAAAGAAGCTTTGCTCATGGAATCCACGTTTTGATTTAGGCACAGATAAAGGCTGGGGGATTCAGCTAGACGGGTGTTTTTCGTGAAAGATGGGCGAGGGGGGGGGCAGAGATTGGAGGTCAGACGAGCACCTGCCACGGAAATAACGATAAAACAAGGATAGGCTTGCAACGTCTCTTCTGTGGGAGAGAGGTTGCAGGGTAGAGAAAAGGGCATCCCCCACTAAGCCACGAAGTCTATTTTGTACTCTGTCAAGGCAGAATAGGCTGTTTTTAGCAGCTCCTACCCAGATATGGCAGCAGTATTCCATCCTTGGACGTACTTGGCTTTTATATAGATAGAGAATTGCGTCAGTAGTGAGATATCTTCTGGAGCGGTAGAAGGATCCCACCATCTTTCCAGCGACCTTTGCAACAGATTTGATGTACGTGTTCCATTTCAGATACGGAGTAAAGGACAACCCCAGAAGCTTGTCAAAACACGGGGCTTATCCCAGACTAGAGCCATCCATTTCAATAGATGTCAGATGGAGATAAGAACGTTGATGATGTAAAGATAGGAGTTTGGTTTTAGATTAATTAAAGATGACCAGCCACGATTTCCCGCACTGAACCACGCGCTCGAGATCAGAGGAGAGAGAATCAGAGAGAACTTTGTCATTTACAGCCTTTGATGTGTTGCCGTAGATGGTCGTGTCATCAGCATAGATGTATACGAGTGATTTATGTATGTGTTTAGGGAGGTCATTGATGTAGATCAGGAAGAAAATTGGGCCCAGGATCGACCCTTGTGGGACTCCAGCATTAATACTGTGGGCCTCTGATTTTTGTCCATCGACCACTACTCTTATGAGCCTATCGGAGAGAAATGATTTAATGATTAAGAAAACATTTCCAGTTATACCGTAGCTGGAAATATTGTGAAGCAGCCCCTTATGCCATAGCTTGTCGAAGGCATTTGATATGTCAAGAGCAATTGCCCTAGAATGGAAGGTTTTGTCATAAGATTCACTAATCCTGTGAGATATAACCGTTAGCACATATGCGGTAGATCTTGCAGAACGGAAACCATATTGTGTGTCACTATGAAAATTGTTTCTGCTGAGGTGGTTTACTATTTCTCTATTTAATATGGATTCCAGCAACTTACTTATAACACAAAGGAGGTTTATTGTTTTGTACTGAGAGGGAGATGACTTATCACCTGAATTCTTAAATACAGGGCATACTGATATGGTTTTCCTCGGAGTCGGAAAACACTTCTCCTTAAGGCAACGCTTAAACAGTTTATTAAGTATGGGAGCAAGTTCTGGTTGAAGCTTTTTTAACACTATAATTGGGATGCCGTCAGGGCAAGTTGCTTTACTAGAATCAAGGTATTGATTAGCTTGGCGACCTCATGCACAGATATTTGTATGTTACCTAGCGTGTTCTGTGTTATAGGAGGAAATATGGGGAGTTGATGGCCTTCGTCGCATAGGGTATAACTAGCTGAATAGTTCTTGGCAAATAGTCTGGCCTTGTCTGATGGTGACGAGATGACGTCTAAATAAATGTATCAGATAACATTAAAGGTTTATTTGTCACAGCCCAAATTTCACGTAAGTACATCAAGTAATTCTGAATTCTTATTTTCGTCCATAATATCGTCATGGCAGTAATGCAAACACGCCTTTTAAGGAAGGGGAATGCAGTCATTTGAACACTTAGGTAGATACTACACTTTGATCTTAGACCAAGTACCGTATTAAATACCGTAGTTTTATGCCAAACATTATCTTCTCCTACAAAATGTAATCATAAAAATATTTTGTATATTCGACACTGACAATATAATATTCCAAAAATCACATGAAAAACTGCCGATGCTAAAAATCAGTTGAATAGATAACTTTATGTGACTGTATGCGATTTACAATGCTACGTAGTATTATATCGTCCCCAAATATGTACTATGTATTAGATTCACTTCTAAAATTATTAACTGATATTTATACAATTTAAGTATGTATCGTTGTTTATCTATATGTACGCACTTGATTAAATCCTAAATAATTAACCGATCATTATAAAATATTAGGATATGTGTATGATTGTGTACTTCTTTGTATTTGATTCACTCCTAAACTAATTAACCGATCATTATAAATTTTAAGTATATGTATATGAGTATATATTTGTATATGCTGGAGTATCTCTTAAACTAAGCAAACACTCCTTAATAATTCTTAGTAAATGAATATGATTATATATTTCTATGAATTGGGTTTACTCCTGAAATAATTAACCGATCATGATGAATGTTTTGTGTGTGTATTTATCATATATTCCTATGTATTACGATTCATTATAAAACTAATTAACCGAGTATTATGATTTTTAGCATGTTCATGATTATATAGTTCTATGCATTATATTAATCTCTAAACTAATACACCGATCATTATGAAGTTTAAGTATGTGTAAATGATTATATAATATCTATGCTTTGTAGTAACCCATAAACTAATTAGCCAAGCATTACAAATTGTAAGTTTATGTACATGGTTATATATTTCTATTTATTGGATTCACTCTTATACTAATTGACTGATCATTATAAAATTTAAATTCGTGTATATTATTATATATTTCTATATATTGTATTCACTCGTAAACTAATAACCTGATCGTTACAAATTTTTAGTATGTGTATACATTTATATATCTATTTGATTCACTCTTAAATTAATAAACCATTCATTTGGATGTTTAAGCATTGGATTTCAATAATTAGATAAAATGACTGCTTACTTGTTTATGTGTTTATATATACCAGAAAGTCTACCTCAGGAATAAGTATTTGTACAGTATAGTAAGCATGTCTAAAAAAAAGCAAACAAAAACAAAACTTACCTGCGACGTAGATAATAGTTATTAATGCGAAAACAATATTATGTCAGTTTAATGAGTAATACGGTGCTTCTTTACAATAGCACCTAGATAAGAAATAAAAAACTTACTCCTGACGTACAGATAATTAACACAACATAAAATTACATAAATAGTATCGACTTCTTTTCGTTTTGGGTTAAAAAATAATGCACTAGAATATTATCCTACGCAAAATTGAAGATTCTTGTACAGTATAGTACCTATACGCAAAACAAAGAAATACTAACAGTGACAGAGATAGAAATAACCAAAACCGAAAACTATGTAATATATTTGCGTAGTATAACATTTATCTTATAAATAAGGTGCTTTTTCACTATAGCACTCTGATGTAAAAACAAACAAACGCTTAACTGTGAAATACGTAAAAGTTAGCCCTACAGAAAATGTGTCAAATCATCGAGTAGTTACATATTTATATTAGAAATAACGTACATATAACAGTATCCTACTCCCAAAACAACATACTTCTGCTGTATAGTACTCATATGAAAAAACTCCAAAGATTATCATATGTGTGATATACATAAAAATTATACCCGAAATAACGTTATATATTCGATTAGTATGAATTTAAATGAGAAAAAATGATCCCCTATAGAAGCACAATGAAAAAAAAACAAAAATCAAAAAAAAGTTCTTACTTCTGACGGACAGAACCTTCAGCAAAACAGAAGATTACATAAAACGGATTGATTTCTTTCATTTATGAATAAGAAATAATATACTTTTACAATATCCAAACTCAGAAAGCGGTACTTGTACAATATTGTGCCCATATAAAAAACGAGGAAAAGTTTACCTGTGTATATATGTAACTAATCAAAATCGAAAATAATGTTATATATTCGAGTAGTATAGTATTTATTTAAGAAATAATGCGCTTCTTCACTATAGTACTCTCATGTAAAACAAAACACTCATGTCTGAGATATCGAAAAGTATGCACGGAAGTAAATTATGTAAAATCATCGGATCAAGTAAAGATTAGCTACCCCGGTAGCAGAACACAAAGAGAGGAGCACATTTCAAGTGACACCGGTTGTTCGACCTTGACATTTTTCTCATTCTTTTTTATTGTTTCGGGAAACGCCGGTAGCCATACTTAATATATATATATATATATATATATATATATATATATATATATATATATATATATATATATATATATGATAATAATAATAATAATAATAAGCCATCAGATCCTGCAGCTTTCCCACAAGAAAGCTGTTTGCCCAACTTCCTGGATGGTGGACAACTTCTCACGTGTTTGATTTGTCTCAATCGGCAGTAGGTGCGCAATCGCATCCTTACTGATTGAACTAAAATCTTATACGTACAGGATAAAAGTGCTTTACGCTTCTGTCTTAAGTATCGGTAGGCATTTATCATTTTTCTCTCATCCGCAATCATCATATATTTTTAAGGCATCCTCTATCCTCTTTCAATTATACAAATTTTCATATTTCTGTATTTCTTTAGAATGTATCACTTGAAAAACAGAATGTTTGCAAACATCCTATCGTATAGAATGTCTGCCCATATGTTCTACCATGAAGAATTTTACATCTAATATTTCAGATTTTACTAATACATTTATGGGAATAGCTTCAATACAGTGGTTGGTCTTTATACAAACGGGATGAGTGTGTTAAAACACAATATCACCCTATAATATAAAAAGAATTTAGTTATTATTCGAAACTCCTGCTGTATTTATTAATTATAGCCGTCATTATATGGGGATTGTATTATATATATATATATATATATATATATATATATATATGTGTGTGTGTGTGTGTGTGTGTGGGTGGGTGTTTCTTTGTGTGTGTGTGTCCATTTCTTTGTGTGGGTATGTGTGTGTGTATGTGTTTCTTTGTGTGTGTGCGTGTTTCTTTGCGTGTGTGTGTATGTGTGCTTGTATGTGTGTATGTGTGTGTGTATGTGTGTGTGTGTGTGTGTGTGTGTGTGTGTGTGTGTGTGTGTGTAATCATATAATCCATTTCTAGTGGAATCATGTAAAAACATTAAGAGAACAAATATTGATATGACAAATGCATAGAAAATATTTTGGGGATTTTTTTTTTCACACGGATTCCATGCCTTTGTCAGCGATGGAAAAAAAAAACACTTTTTGCAAATGGATGTTAAGAGAAAAAAAAAACATTAAAAAAGTAAGGACAAGTGTGTGACGAAAACAGGGAGAGTGAAACTATAAAAATAGTTGCGTGGAATTGGTACAGAGAATAGAAGTAAGAAAAGCTGAGCGAATTGAAGATTAATGGATAAAGGTGAATCTGGTTATAGAATGTGAGAATTGATATATTTGTGGAATGCAGAAAAGTGTAAAAATATTGCATATGAATAAGAACATCTCTTTTTTTTGTTATTTACCTTTAACCACAGATATCTTCCCATCTATTTATCTACCTTTCTATCCATCTCTCTATCAATATGCATACATTTATATATATATATATATATATATATATATATATATATATATACATACATATATATACATATATATATATATATATTTATATATAGGTAGGGAGAGAGAAAGAGACTAAGCGAAAGAAAGATAGATAGAGAGAGAAAGAGAGAACAAGGAAGAGAGAGAAAGGGAGGAGAGGGAGAGAGAGAGAGAGAGAGAGAGAGAGACTAGGAAGCCTCCAGGCTTTTCCTGGTCATAAAGTACGTGTATGTATTATATATTTACTTAATGCAGAAATCATATTTTTTATGAAAAAAATACTTTAGGTTAAATTCTTTTAAAATATGAAGTATAACAAGCAGAAAACAAACTTAGGCATGAATATGCGAGTATTATGTTTAAAAAAAACAGTTCACTTCATGAAAATAAAAAAAAATATACTTGAACTCAGATCGAAATCAAATTATAAACAAAGTAAGTCATATATGGTAACCATTAGGACAATTTACTTGACATGTAAGAAGTTATTTCAAACCACCTAAATCTTAGCACAAGGTATCTACTTGTAAACGATTCACGCGTGCGAATTGTTGATAGAATTTACACAAATATAAAAATACGATTACCCCCCACATTCCAATATTTTTTAATTATAACCGTTAAGAAGCCCTTAGGTACAAGTACGTGGATAAAAAGTCGCATAGTATATATATATATATATATATATATATATATATATATATATATATATATATATATATATATATATATATATATATATTGAGAAGTGTTATCACACACATATTTTCACTTTTACCCCCCTCGACGTACTATCCCCAACAAACGCTTCACACAGATAAGTCCCACCCCTTCACAGTAGAAATCCCTTGGTGTAAGAAAGCCTTTTACTCCAGAAGTTTCTTCCCCAGAACTGGTAGACTGTAGAACTGCCTTCCGGGAGCCTGCTTCTATAACTGTATTGACAGACAGAAGTTCAAGTTTAATGTGAACAAACATCTTGCTACTCAACTCCCTTCAAAATGCTCCTGCAACTTTTGTCCCCGATAGTAGGAACCTACTTAAAGTGGCACTCTTCCTGTTTTGTGTTGAAAATTGATTTAAAAATACATACATACACACACACATATAAACATATACATATATATATATGTATATATATATATATATATATATATAAATTATAAATGTATACTGAAACTGATGAACTTTGCCGTACTATGACTGTTAATATATATATATATATATATATATATATATATATATATATATATATATATATATATATATATATATATATATATAACCAGCCATAGCACGGCAAAGTGAGAGCATAATTTTTGTTAACTTTCTATATAAGACGGCATGCCAGCGACTTTCTCGCCATAATTGATTAAGTTATCAACGACAAAGAAGGTGCTAATGTAATCAAAATGTGTGGGCGGTGAATCTTTAAAGCAGTTCTAAATGACTAAACTTAGATTTACCCATAAAATCAAACACTGTGGTATTTTACACACACACACACACACACACACACACACACACACACACACACACACACACACACACACAAAGACACACACACACACATATATACATATATATATATATATATATATATATATATATATATATATATATATAAGAATTACAATTAATTTTACCAAAATGATCCAATATGGCAAAACTAAAGTAATATATATATATATATATATTAAAGAAAGAATATTTATAAAGTAATCTCCAGCAGATGTAAAATCTCGATAAAACTAAATAGGAGATAGAGCTTATAATATCACTTTTTATCAACCCTATTCTCTCTGCTTCAATTTTTTTTATCAAGTAAGATCTCTGACTTACGTGTAGTTTCATTTAATACGTTTAGAATCAACATTCGATCCCGCATTTTGTTAAATCCTACCCTCTGATGAGAAGGAAAGTATTTTTCGAAACGCCGCGGATAAAGGACTATCCTTCACTTTAGTGTTTCCTTTTTTAAATTAAGTATGTGGTTAACTCTTGTTCAATGTGCTTTTTAACATGTTTTATTTACTACTTTTTCTCACATATATATATATATACATATATATATATATATATATATATATATATATATATATATATATATATATATATATATATATATATATATATACGTCAATAAATTTAAAACATTTTTAGTCTGGTCGTAGTATTAAAAGATTAACATAACTTAGGTTTGATAATTAAAGTTTTTTAACATCGTATACATAGTAATTTTACGACATCATTCAGGTAATATTACTTCTACATTTCGTAAATAAATATTTGTAAAACGTTGTCTTCTTATATAGACCACGTATATAAATAAGTTTTTAAGCCATCTAAACCAAAAGAAATAATAAACAATTTTTAAAAAATCGTTATGGATATATTTCGGCAAAGAAGCTTTCCCTTGCCAAAATTCTTTTTTTTTTTCCTACGGCTCATGATAGTCGTTTATGGCGGGGCATGTCGGTTAATTGTTGTTAACTGCCAGTTGATATTCTAGTCCAGCAATGTACATGGCGTGTGCAAAAAGAATAAATGCTTGGTTTCCTGTTTGAACGCATCTGTAAATAGGAAATGAAATAGAACACGTATATAATAAAATACGTTTTGAAGTAATTCAAGGCAGATAAATAATATGAACGTATGTTTTTAGCTATATTTTGGGCAAGATTCTTTATATTTTTCTTACGACTGATAATGGTACTTTTTACACGTTTTCTTAGTCTAAGTATGCAAATTGTGCGTGCAAAAGGAATAATTATTTTGTTTTCTCTTGGAAAGATTTAGTAAATCTATATATCTATAAAGGTGAACGTGTATGTCTGTCTGTCGTTCTGTGTATTTCCCTACGCAATAACTTTGTCAATTTAAAGTCTACATACTCGAAATTTGATATGGAGGGTACTGAGATTGGGAAAAAATCGATGTGATCCGTTTACGGCCAGAAATTTGGCTGTTAAGGGGTCAAAGTTAACGATTTTATTTTTCAGAACTCTACCAAACTCCTCCGACAATTTTGGGTCTAAACACTTGAAATTGTAAGTATGGGGTACTTGGACATGGATCTAACTAAATAACATGATTTGAACCCAAAACAATTAAGGTTAAGGGGTAATAATAGGGGTCAAAGTTTTAAAAAATGACCTTTTTTTTTGCTCAACATAAACCTCAAACAATCTGGGCAACAATGGGCTTAAATTCTATTAAAAACTAAAATACAAAACAAAAAAATGGGCATTCCTGGACTATAGAAAAAAGCTAAACTGTTGAAATAAACTAAACGGGAATGTCTTGCCTAAAATTTCACCTATGAGGCGTAAATGTAAAATAAAAACTAAATCTTTACAAGGCGCGTTTCTTCGCCAGCATATATTGAAAAAATATTATTAAAAAAGTGTTATTTTTTTCGTTAAATAGCTTCAAAACGTAGTGTATGTAGTGTTCGATTTAATTTCCTATCTACTAACGCTTGCAAACATGAAACCAACCAACTATTACTTTGGAACACGCAATGTTCATTCCTGGACTATAAAAAGAAACAAAACCCTTAGTATCTAAACCAACGTAGCACGCGTAAAGGCACCATCATGAGACGTAAAATGAAAAATATAAGGAACCTTCACAACAGTGAGACTCTTCGCTGAAATATGTCGATAAATATTGTTGCATTTCTTCCGTCATGTGTTGCTTTCCAGCAAGAAACGCACTGTTTAAAATTGTTTGAGTTGTCACAAAACAATTGTAATGTATATAAAAATACACAATATGATGCTCTTATTTTATATATATATATATATATATATATATATATATATATATATATATATATATATATATAGTTATATATATATATTACCACATATATATAAGAGCATCATAGTGTGCATTTTTATATACGTTACACTTGTTTTGTTATATATATATATATATATATATATATATATATATATATATATAAGTATATATATATATAAAGCTGAACGCGTGTGTGTGTGTCTTGTCACGAATAGGCTGCTATATGGTTGACTATTATAGAAAACTGATCACAAATAATGATAGAAAATTATCGAGACACAGGAATTGCTATGATTTATCTGGCATATTGATGATTCATTAAAATTGCGAGGCCTGCGTACGCGCCTGGTTATGAAAATATGGAAATAAAAAAAATTAAAAGAAAAAAGTTTACAAGTGTTTTTCATATAGATGTACATAATACTACATTGATAAGTATATTTTATCTTAAATAGAGGTGGTATAATAAAATTGTGGGGTCTACGTTCGGGCCTGGCCTCCATAGAATGGACATAGGCACACACTTTAATAAAGCCTTTTCATATCTATCTGCAAAAGTATACTTTGATAATTATGTTTCAGTTTAAAAATATGGTATAATAAATTTATGGGGTGTTCGTTCGCTCCTGACCTCCATAGAATGGAAATATGTAACAAAGTTTAACAGGGTTTTTTAATGTAGATCCACAGAATATTGTAATAAGTGTTTCAGTATGAACAGGTATGGTATAATAAATTATGGGGTTTATCTATTTTATTTATAATTTCATCATTTTTTGCTTTGGCTGTGATACCCCCAAATTCGAAGTTATCTCTTTACAACTTTTTCTTTTCATAACCAATCATACTTTCATAAATCAGAGTCCATTTTCTGTAGGCTGTTTTTTAACCCAGTCATCGACGGATACTTTTGCTGATATATATATATATATATATATATATATATATATATATATATATATATATATATATATATATATATATGAAAGCAAACAACGAAAACAATTTAAAAAATAATGTCTATCAACATATTTCAGCGAAGAATATCGGTTTCATATGGAAAAAAAAACTATCGTGGATCAATTGTAAGACGACGAGTTCCATCAATTGAAACATATTGTGTCATTTCTATAATATACTTATATATATATATATATATATATATATATATATATATATATATATATATATATATATATATATATATTATGTTATATTATATTGTTCTTTATATAGACAAAACTTACATAGTCACCACATTATATTTTGCTCTTTTTTATTTAGCATTCTCTTTTTTTTAATTTACTATATTTATCTCCTGAATAACGTTTACTTGACACACACACACATACACAGACACCCACCCACACACACACACACCCAAAAACACACACACATATATATATATATATATATATATATATATATATATTATATATATATTGAGAATGTGTGAGAGAATACATAATCATTTCTATTGCCAGACAAAAAATGCAGCCAGCAAGAGCCACAAAAGTCAACAAACCGGAAGTCCAAGTATCGAGTTTCGCCCTCGTTTGGGCCCATCAGCTAGACACCTCCGAACTAAGTATTCGAAAGAAAGTTCTATTTACTTTCATAGATCAAGCAAACCGCAAGGAAATCGTCTCCAACAAGGGATGGTATCATCGCCATCAGCCTTAACACAAGTCGATGGCTCACTAGTAGGAAGTTATACTTGCTAGGTATGCAATCACGATAAACCTATCCTAAAAATACCCTCTTGTGTGCGGCGGGCTTGCTCAGTTTGTAGAGTGCTTGCCTCGCATGCAAGAGACTCGGGTTTCGAATCCTGAGTTCGGATGTGTCTAACTGATGAGCCCAAATAAGAGCGAAACTCTAGTCTTGAACTTTCAGGTTTGATGGCTTTCGTGGCTCTTGGTGGTTGCAATGTTGTCTGGCAGTTGAAATAATTATATATATATATATATATATATATATATATATATACAGGTGGTAACGCTGGACATGATAATGTTTCGTACAAATGATTGATACGCATGAAGAGTCATTACCCGGCGACTTATTATATGGTTTCGTAACATCTTCTCACCCCCCTCAAAAAAAATAATTGTCTGCAACATTGTTATGAATGCTTCAGCGACCATGATTTTTTTTTTATATTAATAAATCTATAATTCGCTGTTCTTTTATTGAGCTCTCTCAATAAACTCGTTAAAATAAATTGTTATCACACTTGACTTAATTGAACCTGGTATATATATATATATATATATATATATGTATATATATATATATATATATATATTTATTTATTTATATGCATATATCTGTAGGCGCAATATTTTTTGACAAACGTTATTACAAAAGACCATGATCAAAGGCGAGAGGTTAACTTTATCCATGAAAAGCATGCACAAATAAAAACGCTTTCTTACATATATTTATGAAACACTGGTTGAAAATAACCCTTATCGACAAAGTGAACTAATAAGTTCGATGTGAGCATATTCTAAGATGCCTTCCTATTTGGTATCGACGACTATTAACCAATTACTAAATCTTTTTTTTTCAAATTTTACTAATGGAGAGGCTTTCCAATTGTTTTAATAAAAAAAACCCATGGCGCATGAAAACGATGTTTATGTCAGAATTTGGTATAACATGTCGGGGGCTTAATGTTAAATATATTCTTGTTAAGCATGTGTTTCTAAATATAGATCATTTTATTTCTACAACAGTGAAATCCCTATGTATATATTGTACAAACAATGTCGCTTAGAGGGTTCTCTAGATACTGGTCACTGACTGGCGAAACAGCACGTGAATGGCTAGCGACATATATATATATATATATATATATATATATATATATATATATATATATACTTATGCGGAAGAAATATATATATATATATATATATATATATATATATATATATATATACTTATGCGGAAGAAATATAAATATAGATTGCCATATAACGGAAATGAACACTCTTGCGGAACCTCGTTTTACATCGTTGGTTGCTTCAGCTCTAGAAAACATCAACCTGGATAATTGTATAGTTATGCTCATTTTTTCACTACACCGATTAAGACTGAGGGATCGGTCGAAAATTATGTAAAAAAAGTTTTAATTTTTTTTTTCATAATATTATTTTGTATTCCTGCAGGTTACCAATTTAAAACGAATAAAGCACAGTTGTAAGCTTTTATACTTTTCGTATTCTTTTTTATACATTTCCATTCATATATATATATATATATATATATATATATATATATATATATACTTTCTAGGGAATACACGTGGATACAACATGAAATTCGGACAACACATTGACGGTGAAGGACTCCACGTTAGAAGAAAACTTGAAGGAAACCTAAGGAAACTGGCACAAATAAGGTCAAACATCATTTTTTTCACAACATGCAAGAAATTAGACATCATACCCATCGGACTTAAGATTAAGAACCACTTTCAGAGTGCATCTAACACAAACCATACACTTAGAGCAAAATAAATATATGAACCTGCCTCGTCCAAGTTACGGAACCTCGCTATAAAAGCATTTTATGCAAAACAAAAAAAAAACTCTCGAACACATGCCACAAAAACACATCTCATCTTCGTGATTTACTTACTCATACCACATTTACGGAAACCTCTAGAGCTCCCAGCGCAATCTACTCTAACAATTTCTGCCGATGTTTACAATTCAAACAACGGAAACTCAACACATTAATCAACAAAGATCAAGTGTTAAAACACATCTACAACCAACAACACCCATAAACCATCAGTAGACTTCTAAAAAATAATAACACGCAATGCATCCCCCAAAAATCACAATGAACCAACATTGCAAACTTATCGGACCACCAACTTCCAGAAAACGAACCAGGCTAATAGCTAAAGAACTCTTATTCTGCCCATCCAAAAACCCAAATCCAGTGGACCTATGCTATGACATGAACGACTATATCCGAATAATAAAATTAAAGGAATACTTTCATAATAACAACCAAAAAGCAGCCACCAATTCTACCTCAAATAAACGTGCAAAGTATTCAAAAGCTAAACATTGGTCACCTCCCAATAGACGCAACCTAAACATAGACGCACATAATAACACAATAAAAAACATTTAGACAAGTTCATCATAACCAAACAGCAGGCGATAAAATCATTACATAATAATAATCTCATCACCATAAAACCAGAAGATAATGGAGGAGTTATCACCATCATGGACACAAATGATTACATAACAGAAATAAACTCACAGCTAGTGAACAAAGAATTCTACAAACCCCTCCCAGCAGCACATTCAAATCTAAACTAAACACCCTAATCAGCAGTCTAGACCAAACCATTAGGACTACGGTTGAAAAATTCGTACCAGAACATCATAATCCGGCTGTCTTTTACACTATTTCCAAACTCCATAAACTCCCGAAAATAGTCAGCAACATACTCGCACACCTCCCATTTTAAGACACGGGAAACACTGAGGCATCGATTACCGAACCTACAGACATATGCCATATAGCCAAGGCTCTCCAGATTCATTCACCTGGCAGACCTATCGTCTCGGGCATCGGACCCTCACAGAGAAGATTTAAGGATACATTGGCAGCATCCTCAACCCATTGATGCAAACATACCCAGTTATATTAAAGATACTACACACTTCTTACAGATCCTAAGCGACATCGGTAACTTACCAGACAATACAATACTCGTCACGATGGGTGTTTCGCCTCTGTACTCGAATATACCGAATGAAGAGGGAATATCCGCGTGCAGGAGTTTTTTAAAGCCCAGACCTTTCAAGAAACCTACATCACAAACATATGCAGGATTGTAGAGTACATTCTAACACATGGCAATTTTACATTCAACAACCAACACTTTTTACACATAAAACGCACGACCATGGGAACTAGAATGGCTCCTAGCTATGCCAACATAAATATACATACACACACCACCTCAAACCGACACACAATTACAGATACATAGATGACATCTTTGTCATTTGGCCACACGATGAAAAGTCATTGATGGACTTCTCCCAGCATATAAACAATTGCCATAATAGTATTAAATTCACGATTAAACACTCAAGCAAACACATCACTTTTTTAGACGTTCTGGTTAATATTTCAAATAATTATATCACCCCATCTCTACACACAAAACCGATCGATGGACACAATTACCTACATTTTGAAAGTTGCCACCGAATCACAACAAAAAAGTTAATCATATAAGGCAATGCCTGTGCATTAAAAGGATACGCACAGACCAATCCGATTATGACGCACAGGTAGGCATCTTAATCAACCACTTTCTTCGCAGAAACTATCCATTCAAAATATTAAAAGAAGCCATCAGCAGCGCATCACACATTAGCAGACACAACCTACTAACATACAAAAACAACAAAACATCCACACGAATACCTATGGTATTTCACATCAATAATAACACCAAAAATTTATACAACCCCATGAAATATATGTTCAAACAATTTCAACAGCACCCCACATTCAACACAATATACAATAAACAACCCCTTTTGTGCCAAACGACAGCTCCCCAACTAATATTCCTTACTCACATCCACTCGGATCAACCGTACCCTCTCATCTCAAGGAAACACACCTTGCAATAGGCCCAAATTTTTATATGTACACATATTAACACAAACAGCACATTCACCCCTACAGGCACTAACATCCATCTTAAACATTCCCCTCTAAATTGCAATAGCTCAAATGTAATATATCTGTTATACTGCACCGAATTCACAAAAAGCAAGTACGCGGGGAAAACAGGCCTGGAATTCCGCCTACGCCTTAATAACCATAAAACATACTATCAGAGACAAATCTACACAGCATCCAGTAGCTATCCACTATAATTTACCTAACCACACAATAGACAACATCAGATACATCCTCATAGCATCCAATATTATTATAGAGCACCAGAGACGAAAATATGAACAAAAATTAATTCTAAAACTCAACACGCACACTTCAGCCCTTAACAAAAACCTAGAACTACTCAATGACTACAATTTTTAAAACTACAAAGATTGTCCATAAACATTTTCCTTAGGACTAAAATGCGCGGTGAGATGGGGTAAACTTTTTTTTAAAATCTTTCCGAAACCTTCACATTTTCCCTCATTTTTTCTATCTTTATACTCTCATATACTTTGGTCTATGCATGTGTATGCTTGTGCAAGGCGAGTGTATGCGCACATGTACCTGGAAGTGTATGTACACGTCAGTATAAGTGTATATGCATATGTATATATATTTCTATTTATGTATATGTGGAAACATGTGTATGTGTGTGCATGTATGTGTGTGTGTTTTATCAAAACACATTTTCTTTAAGTGTAAATTTTCTTCATATTACCGTACATATATGTGTGTATTTCTCGAATACCTATACTTCTTTTCCCGTCGCTCTTTTCCCCTCCCTCTCTCTCTCTCCCTCCATTCGTTTATGCAAACTTATGAATATATGTATAGCTGGCTCTACGTGTAAACATATGCGCAAACATTTATGCATGTGCATGTGTACTTGTTAGTATATGTGTATATATACATACATTTATGCATGCATCTATGCATATATATGTATATATTTGTGCATGTGAGTATTTGTCTGTATACGTATGTGTATGTACATATTAATATATAAATAAATTAATATAAATAGCGTTTCGTGTCTGTCTTTAAACGGTTCGATTTGGAAACGACGAAATAGCCGTTGATTTACAAATGAGCATCATAGCGTTTCCCCTGATAACGTCTTATATCCTTTAAATTCTTATTCTGTCTTAGAATATATAATGTCGTCAGAATTCAAAATGTTGGACACTAAAAGGTGCGTTTCTCCATTTTTATTTACTGTTTAATTTTAATTTTTCGTCTATATGTGTATATGTAATGTGTGCATGTGTGTATGTGCGTACTTATATGTGTATATATTTAAAACTAACGTGTCACCTTCTCATTGGCTATACCTCCTCCTTTCTTCCTTTTCCATTCCTCTTTCCCCCCTGTATTCTCATATTTTCCCTACACCGATGAAGACTGAAAGATCGGTCGAAAATTATGCACCTGTAAAAAAAGTTTTTAAAATTTGTTTTCATAATATTATTTTGTATTCCTGCACGTTACAAATTGAAAACGAATAAAGAAAAGGTATAAGCTTTTATACTTTTCGTATAATTTGTATACATTTCCATTCATATATATATATATATATATATATATATATATATATATATATATATATATATATATATATTGAGTAAAACGATTCACAATTTTGTAAGTAAAAATCATTATTTCTGAAAGAAAAAAAACAAACAAAATCCACTGGAAACGATGTTCATTTTATTTAAATTGACAATAAATGTTGATAATAATTTCACAAAAGTATTGCCCTTTAAAAACAAAGTCTCCACCTCAGCACAAATAGGTTGAAACAGTAAAAGACATCAAAGGCAAACTAGCATTCTCGGTAGATATTCACTTTTTATCTCCATTTTAAAATCTGTTTCAATTTGAGTCAGTCCATCATCTGGCATGCTATTGCCTTTTAATGATTAATCTATTATGATGATGATGATGATAATAATGATGATGACAGAAACGACTACTCCACTTGTGTTTAGAAAAAAAACTAAACCTATTTAGAAAAAAATATGTGCTTATATTAAATGTAAAATTTATTTTCTGATTGAATATTTCCGCTTCATTTTTTTTTCAATTTAAAATCAACACTTAAATACTCATTGAAAAGGAATATAAAAAAATGAAACATACATTTACATTTTGTGTTACATAAAACTGTCTAAAAGCATGATCGTTGATTTTAGAAAAAAATGTTCCTATGAATCGACAATTTACATAATGTACACTGCGCTACCAAATAATAAACTGTGCTTTAAATTTATGTATTAAAACCAATGAAAGTCATTGTAACTTGTTAGTTTAAGAAAAAATAATATAGAACAAAAAAGAGTATCTCAATATTACGTGGTTTCATTGTTTATTGTAGAATCTACTGTAAACACTGTCAGTTAGTATTAGTCTTCTTCTTCTTCTTCTTCTTCTTATTATTATTATTATTATTATTATTATTATTATTATTATTATTATTGTTATTATTGGCTCACTATGAGCTTTCGCACATATCACCAAATATCTCTCCTTGAAAACAACATGCGGTGTTCCCAGGAAGTAAAGTGACAACAAGTCTTCCCCGATTTCCAGTACTCTCATCCTCCTTCGAAATGATTCGCAAATAAATTTGCGTTATTGTAACAGACCCTCCCCCTCTCTCTCTCTATCTCTCTTTATCTATATCTATCTATCTATCTATCTATCTATCTATCTATATATATATATATATATAGATATATATATATATATATATATGTATGTAACACAGAAAATAACACACCGCTATCGTGTGTGTGTATATATATATATATATATATATATATATATATATATATATATATATATATATATATATATACACACACACACACACGATAGCGGTGTGTTATTTTCTGTGTTACACTTACACCCGGGTCGTTTAATTATTCTGTACTTCCATTTCCTTTAATAAATAATGTTGCGAAAAACGTTTCATACGTTTTGATTTCGGTTTCGATTATAGCTGATGGCACTCAACTGATTATTTTTTTTTATAAATAATTTTACTTAGAATTCTTCATAAGTTTTGGTTTCGGTTTGGCTTATCGCTGATGGCACTCCTATAATCTATATGCTAAACATAATACTTCCTGGGCCTTTGTTTCAGTTTCGATTTTAGCTCATGCTTTTTTAGTAATCCATTTTTTTATAAATAATTTCATCAAGAATTCTTCGTAAGATTTAGTTCCGGTTTCGATTATACCTGCTATAAAAATGCATTGGTCGTCGTCGTTGTTGTTGTTGTTGTTGTTGTTGTTGTTGTTGTTATTATTATTATCATTATTATCATTATTATTATTATTATTATTATTATTAATGTTATTATTATTGTTATTATTAATGTTATTATTATTATTATTGTTGTTTTTATTATTATTATTAGTAGTAGTAGTAGTATTCGTAGTAGTATTAGTAGTAGTAGTATTTACTAACTAGAAATAGTCACACACGCCATTACTAAAGATTTATTTTTGAGAACAGCCTGTGGTGTTCTCTGTAGTCTTAGTGAAAACAAGTTTCCATGTCTACTAGTACTCGTAAGATCTTTTGATCACCAATACTCTCCACGTCTTTTGAAAAAAAATGCAAATTAATTTACATTATGGCAACAGCCGCTTACTATTGATTTTTCGTTGGCATCGACTATTTATCGTCGCTGGAATTGAGGTGGCAATAAGTCTTCCAAATATCTCATTTTTTTGCGCTAATCATGTGGGGACCATTGCATGTGATTTAACTCCCCTGTCTGTCCATCCTCTTTTACTCTTCTCACTTTATGGTGCTACACGAAAAAGGGGGTTTAATGCAAAGGTGCATTAGGGTGAAATTACAATTATACAGTTTTAATTTTCACGATTCAGTGTGTTGCTCTGTTTGTGTTTCATCCCTGTAGCAGTTTCTGTATGTCCTGCTTGCCCTGTAGCTCCTGCGTGTATATAGCCGACTTCAAGGATTTTCCTTAATATTTCAGTCGTTTTAATTATTTTTATTTGTCGTATCTTCTAAGCTATCTCTCTGATTACAACCAATCCTTTTCATTTGTCACATATCTAGGCATTGATTTATAGCTGATACTATTAATTGTGTTATCTTGACTTTCTTCATTTTTCATATTCTTATGAGCTTTCTGACAAGTCCGTGTATTTGCCCCACCTCTTTGCCTTCTTGATCTTCACTCTGTTTTTAGCTGGATTTGTAAAATTTATGAACTTGCAAAACTTCTTGTTTGCTTTTCCGATCTGCTTGCTAAAATGTTCAAGTCTACAAAGACAAATTATTTTAATAATTGTAGCTAACTTTGCTAACAACTGATAGATATGTCTTATGGTGCATTACCTAAAACTCCTTCGTTTAAGGTCCTAGAAACTTTCACAGTGAACATTAATTGAAACAGATATATTGACGATATTGCTAAGACTGTTGGACAGAAGGTGAGTTCTCTCAACTGTGTTTGAAACTTCAATACGCCTGAGAGAATCCTGACCCCTTCAAAGGCTACAATTTTCCTATGTATGGAATATTTTTTGCAACATTTGGACAATTTCGTCTTCTATTAGTCTCTCACGCTTAGGCAGAGTTAAAACGAGATTCGCAAACCTTATACATTCCGTACTGTGGTCTAGGTTTCATACGCTGTTCCATAGACGAAGTGTTTCATTATATTGCTTGTTTAACGAGTATTTTAATGGAAAATCGTAAATATCCCCGAAAAACCCTACGAAGAGAGGGATCCGACCTTTTAAGAGAAGAGATCGCTTAGATGCCAGAAAGACTTCTACTCGAACTGCTGGACTTTAGAATTGCATTTTCGGGTCTTTTGAGCTGCTCTCCACTATATCATAAAGGTAATAGTATTGAGATCGGATCCTAGATGGGTCATGAAATCGATTTGCAATAAGAATTCGTTTTGTTACAATCACAGCGAAGCGTTTCCTTATTCTTTCCTTTTTCCTACAAAATAATGATAGAGAAACTTATGTTTTTTAATGTTTTTATTGATACATATTGATTTTAGAAGCCATTTTTCATATCAGTACTTATTCACAGTCCCAACAATAACTCACTGTAGATGTTCTCAACAGCAGGAAGACATTTCGTGTTTCAGCTCCATCCAACAGCTTGCCAGAAGAAGTTTTTTTTTATGCCATCTTTATAATGGTTTATAATTAGGTTTGACAAATATTCAAACAATGTATAGATAAACTATATTTTGTCTGCTTTTTTAACGGCTTGTTATACGAAGAAAATTGATTTGTTGACTGAAAATCAACAAAACAACCAACTTAACCACATAATATTTGGTCGACAAAGCCTTTAATAAATATAAATAAGAGGAGAAATGGAAAAAGAGAATAGGAAATAAAATAGAAATATATGTGTTTACGCATATAAAAAATAAAAGGAAAAACAGTCCCTAGCATTAAATAAAATTGGACCAGCAATAAAAGCAACGAAAAGAAATCTACTTCCTACGAAAGCGAGAAGGAAATGGCGTCGTAAGAAAGGGAGATAACCTATGAACATCAAAGAGGATAAAATTCAATAACGTTTAGGAGCTGTGAAAGGCGGACGTCAGAATGAATGGCTCGATGTGAAGCCAGTGAAAGGCGTTCGTAGCGAATTGAATACCAAGCAATGCATTAGCGCTTCACGAAAGATGACAACTTGCTGCTGTACGCATGCGTCGACGGCACAATCTGTTTACTAAACACGTTTTCAAATGATATTTCATGCACCGCACAAGAATAGGCGGACATGTTGCTCAAAAGTAACTTCAAATCTCATTCGTATTATGAATTCTTCCAGTAATATAGTTTCCTCATGAATATAAATGGAAATAGTAAAAATGACACACATATGTTTGCATACACAGACACACACACATACACATACACACACACACCCACACACACATATATATATATTATAAAGTTACGTGATATAAATAATAATCATGATTATATACATATAAGATTTTGCAGGTACAGTTTTTCGGTTTATACTACTGACATTTCCTTAACTCTCTCTCCTCCTTCTCTCTCCTCCTCTTTCTTCATCTATCTACAAAGATATTTACGCACATTCATATAATACACACACACACACACCCATATATACACACACACACACATATATATATATATATGTATATATATATATATATAATTTTTATTATATTTTTAAAGTATTGTACGTACATGCTTGTTTCGAGGTAACTACCTTTCGTCAGCGTACCGTGACTGTGTCTGGGGACCGAACGCGTATCACCTGTATCACAGTTCGGCGTGTGTAACCATTGAGACATAGACCCAGAGAAGATATTACTGTTTATTTTCATCGTTTCTAAACTTATCTTTCTCATTGACTTTTTAACGATAAATACCGTGAAATAACGGTTTCTTCTCGCAGCTCATATTTAATAAGAAAATCGCCAATAATTTATTTGGATGTATATAATATTATTTATTTATTTATGTATTTTATATTTTTAAAATAGTTATGTATGTTCTGAGGTACCTTCGGAACATTGGCGTAGCTTGACTGTTTCTAGACATCGAACGTAGGACCATGTATATCACATCACGGCGCATTTAACCGTTATGCTGTGAACTTCTGGATAGTTTTACTGTTTATTTTTTATCGTTATTAAACTTAGATTGCCTGTTGATTTTTTTTTATTTTTTTTACATAGGCATACGAGTTCAGTATCTAGACACAGTCAAGCGACGCTGACGAGAAATAGTTACGTCAAAGTATGCTTACTGTTTTCAAAATAATAAAAAATAAAGTTAAAATATTATATACGTCCAATTAATGTGTGGGCGATCTCCTAAGTAAAAATGAGCTTCGAGGCGAAGTCGCTATTTAATCGTATGTATCGTTAAAAATCAACAAGAAATATTGCTAGGAATACAATGTCAATCAATCGAGGCAATTGAGCAGATAATATTGGAAAATAGAGCCGATATCAGACGTAATGCGGGACCAGCAGGGAGTTTTTAACCGGTTATCTTTTCGATTTTATGAAGCGACAGAAAGTTAGTAATAATATTGTTATCTTCATCTTAAATAAAGTATGGGGATAATACCAAGTTGGCAAAGAGTCTGCCACATACGCTCTCTCTTCTGACCCTACGTGTACATCGGCTGATGAGACCTTAGGAAAATTTTCCAAAACCTAATGTGATAACCCCGGCTGCCTTATTTTAATTTAATCTAATATACGATCGCACGCATATATATATATATATATATATATATATATATATATATATATATATATATATATATATATGTATAAATGTGCATTATTGTGTACACATAGGTATATTTATATGTATATAAAAAAAAGAAGGAGAACGGCCACCTAAAACCACTAACCTAGTTCTAAAACAGATCCTTTGTTTGATAAAATGCTTGCCCATTGGCTGGTAGGAAGGGGCGAGGTGGATACTAGAAAGCTGATTGGCCAACTAGTAATCCTCAACATGTATAAAAACAAGAAGCAACGACAGAATTCGCGCATAAGCCTGACGAATCCTATAGTTGGATGAAACGCAGAATATTCAGTGTAGCTTAATCGCCATATATATTTTATAAATTACTACATATATATATATATATATATATATATATATATATATATATATATATATATAGCCCCACTCTAAACAAAAGCACAACGAAATAAAAGCCCAACGGTAAAGAAAAATATATTGAACAGAAAAAATGAATAAATTATTATTCTTTTATATTAGTTACCCAAATGAAGAGGAAAATAAATAAAAGAAAACGATACATTAAACTATAAAAAATGTGCTTTTTAAAAACTTTACATGAAAAAAACGAAAATCTCAACAAAGCGTTATATTATCAATTAAATGAAAAAAAAGTTTTGTTTTTTTTTTCATTTACGAAAGTTTGTTACAAGAATAAAACAGAAAGTGTTACGGTAGGTATTTATTTCTTCTTTTATTTTCGTTATATATTTTTCTTTTATCTTATTTTAATGTCTTCTTCAATATTTCCTGGAGTAACATTCTTACATTATCATCATCGGCGACGCCCCAAGAAAACCGGGTGTTGTACGTCTGGTTTAAATTCTACAATGACAAAACTATATTCCAAAAGTCATGATAGTGAGCATCTTATTATCTGTTCTTTTAATTCAGTTAACATTTGACATTCTTGATAGTATCTGTTTCATAGCGCAAAATCAATCACTTTATTATTATATCAATCAATGAATCTATTATGACGTTAACTCATGAGGAAGCCAGAATAAGCATAACCTATTATACTAGTTCTAAACAGTATTTATATTTCTTAATTAACTTAAAGTAAAATTAGAATAAAATTGCACTTAAATATGCATTCATTTAATTATAATTAAAAGAACATATTGTTATAATATTAGTACATCCTGAGACATAATTATTAGAGAATTAGGATATATTCAATGTTTAATTAAATTTTACTTAAAAAAGTAACAAGTTCGTAAAGTGGTTATTAATGCTTGATTATCGAATGTTGAACTAGGAAAGGTGGAATTTTAATGTATTACTTTAAAAATAATTAATAATAATAATAATAATAATAATAATAATAATAATAATAATAAAAATAAAAATAATAATAATAATAATAAATATATTGAATAAAACAAAATAAATAAATAAATAAGCTAATAAATTAAAATTATGTTAAATATACTCAACCAATAAGATTATAATTTGACATTAAGTAAGAAGTGTATTTTAATAACTGATGACTATAGATATAAATATGTTTAATACTAACATTTTATATTGAATGTATTAGTAACACTTTATAATGTATATTTATTTAACTTTTATATAACATTAAGTGAAAGCCATTAGAACTGTAAAAATATTACTTATTAGTGGGATATGGATCGCAATGCATTAGGTATGTTAAAAGTAGGCATATTAATAAAATAAAAATAAGAAAAGTTAATAGATGTATAGATTTAACCTAAGGGAAGTAACCCTATTATACTTTAAATTGAATTAATTTTAACGGTTTTTTTTTGTTTTTTTTAGGTAGATAATTGATAATTCAACACACTTCTGATTTCAACTAAACGTAATTATGTGTTTAGAATTAACCGATGCTAAAAATTACAATTGAATTAGTGATACACTTGGTTATAACTGTCAAGCGAACTGAATTATATATCGTTTCAATTCAAATCAATAAATTATTTAATATAAATGTTAAGGTCAATCGGCCTTTTTTAGTTTAGTTTAGTTTAGTTTCGTATGTTCAAACATGTATACTAGTTTATAAGTATTGATATTATTCTCATAACTAGGCATACATAAATTAGAATTAATAAATTTACTTATTATTAAAACAAACATTTTGATAGAATATTCACAAATTAATAGAGAATAGTAGTACGATTAGTTATGTTTAGTGACTTAATTTTAAAATTCAAAATAGCGTAATAAAAATAATAAAGTTATTTGCAGCTTCTCGCATTTTCGGATTTTAATCATGTCAAATCACACTTTATTTCCTTTAGACAGATTGTGGGTTGCTATTTTCTCTGAAGAGTCAAGGGCATAATAGATTCATTGATTGATATAATAATTAAGTGATTGATTCTGCGCTACGAAACAGATACTGTTCAGAATTGTAAATACCAACTGGATTAAAAGAAATAAATAATAAGGTGGTTAACATCATGGATTTTGGAATATATTTATTGCCATTTGTTCACTATATTGCTCTGTAATAGTATTGGGCTTCTTAATTAAGGATTGATATATATTATAAGAATATATATATATATATATATATATATATATATATATATACGTTTTTTAATTATTACAATATCAAGTAATTCAAATATTTTTTTAACTTGAGTCATCTAACGATATGAACGGATAATTCTTATCTTCTCTATTGAAATAATTTGTAATGAATAAAAGTAATACTCTTTATGTTGTAATAATAAATAACATATTTGGTTCTACTAACGTATTGGCACTCTTTGTCGTTGTTTTCTACAACAGTTGCTTGCACCTAATATTTGGGATTTTAAATCACAAATTGTATTAACCACTTAGAGTAAATTTTTAAACTAACATAATTTTTTTTTTTTTTTTTACCGGATTGATATAATACAAATATTTGTCGGGTATCTTATCCAACCAAAGGAGAACGAAGGAAATATGTTTACATGTGATTGTTACCTAGTGGCTTTGAAGAATTACAATACGCGTTGGATCTTTTCACCTCCTTACTAACGTAGACTCCAATTTCAGGATTAAGCATGCATTTGCGATTTGATCTGCAATGCCCTTTTTTCTGCCTCAACGTATTCTATGTAGCGAAAATGAGTTTAAAACTTTAAAATATTAAGTTTCTATGTTTATTGCCTTTAGCAAAAAAGGTGTAAACCATTTACAACATGTGCTAATAGTTTTCCTCAGAATAAATGAATAAACATACATAATGATATATAATGTAAGATTATAATTAGTAGATATTATATGATAGTTTGAAATTAGTAAATACAACACAACATTAAAAAATCATTTTTTATTACATTTTATTTAGATTTATTTACTTAAAAATTATTATTACTTTTTTTCATTGCTTTTTACTTATATATTAATTTCAATAAATCAATATCAAATGTTCATGTGTGTACGTAAACTTAAATGAATGTATGCTACTAAGATATAGGTGAGGCTATATATAGTTAGATTTGTGTAACAATTACTTCCTGGTATTTGTTAAGAAGGAGTACTTTAGATATTACTATGTGATACGATTCAAGATTCCAAAGGTTACATTGGCTACACCTGTTTGGCGAATATTTACTAGAGTAAGGGTGTTTAGTATGATTAAAGAATGAATGGTAAATAAACCCGGTTCTTATATATATATATATATATATATATATATATATATATATATATATATATATATATATATATATATATATATGCGGGGTTTGTTCAAAGGGCGATTACTTTGTTATATTAAAAATTAAATTAAATTTTATCCTTTCCTCTCTTAAGGAAAACAATTAGTATATTGAATTAAAGAGCGAACTTCTAAATTTCAAGTAAATTAAATTATAGGTTTAGAATTAAGTAGTCATAAGTATTATAATTTATTTAATTTATTCAATTTGATTATAAAAGTAAAGAGTGCTTAGTTATGTATAGAGTTAAATTTACATTAATAAATAATTTAATATAAACAGAAATTGATTAATATATAATTAATATGTATAATGTAATATAAACGTAAATGAGAAAACATTATTTTCCTTTTTTTAGTTTCGTATATGAAAACATAGGTTATAATTATTGATGTTGTTTGGGAAAATATCGATATAATTATTCATAAATAATAAATTTAATAATTAATAGATACATTATGTCTGGCAGAATATACCTAAATTCATACAATTTGTTAAGACGATTAGATGGGTTTTAGTTAATTTATTTCTAAATTAAAACTGGGGTAATGCAAATATATTATACGGTATTTAGAGCTTCTCTTTCAATTTTCGGGTTTTAATCATATGAAAACGCACTTCATCTCTTTTTGATGAATTGTTTGTTGCTATTTCTTCTGATGAGTTAAATGGCAAAACAGATTCATTGATTGTCTATAAAAATTAAGTAATTTATTTTGTGCTACGAAACAGATACTCTCTAGAATTGTAAATGTTATCTGAATTAAAGGACTAAACTTGTAAAATAGTCAAAATCATGGACTTTGGAATATAGCCTTTTTTCATTCATTATATATATATATATATATATATATATATATATATATATATATATATATATATGGGAGGGTTTTGTGCTAGTGTAGGTGTGTGTGTGTGTGTGTATGTAGGTGTGGGTGAGAAATTTTTACATTACAACCGCTATGAAATCTCATGTCTGAAAAATTTAGATTAAAAAGATCCCTAAATAACATACATTATAAAATTAATTTTTAGTATTAAAAGAAGTGAATGTACCTAATATTCAAGTAATATTAATTGTTTAGGTAGGATATATAGGTATATCTTTCTAAACGTAAATATTTCTATTTTCCATCGCCTAACTAAAATCTTTAAGAATTACGAATACGGCAGTCGTACACTAATGAATGGATCGTTTGTGTCAGAGCATTTATCTTTCTGAAATATCACCAGCATGTTTAACCACTTTTGATAGCCTCTTTTCCTGCATTTATCTTGAATGTCCGGACATCTTTTTTCAGTTTTATATTTTTCGGCAATCAAACATCAAGGAATGAGTCTCCTAATTGTACTGGCATCATTGGCATTGGTTTCATATAAGTTCCACAGGTGGCGTTGAATGTTGATCTCTTCATTTTTTTCCTGCATTACCGGAGGCAATAATGCATCATTTTTTTGGAGGCTGGTGCATGCCAATGTTTTTTTTTTCTGAATGTTTCACAACATAAATATCTGCAGCATCGGGATGAAACTGACAAGTCACAATATGCACAATTCAGTAAAGTCTGCTGACAATCTTCACTGATTTATGTGGAAGGAATACAAAATAGAGGCATTACTTTTTTCGCTCGCTTCCTATTTATTATTATTTATATGGAATGCACTGCTTTGAATTACCTTAAATACTTAAGACTATATTTTCAAATTTAAATGTAAACTATTCTGATAATTTTTATATTTATATATAGAGTGTATGTGCCATACCTGGAAATTTATTTGCTAGAACATTGGTATTTCTTCAACAATTTACATTCAGGTTAATATAATATAAATAGGATAAGATAAAAAAAAACAATTAAATCATTAACAAATGAATGATAATTCAATTAAAATAAAGAAATTCTAACTTAATCAATACATTATTATGTGAAACGTCTATCACATAACAGGTGCACATTTGAAATTGTCAATTTTAATCTGTCTTAGTGTCGGTAGATAAATTAGTATTTTTCAGGGGAGTAATAAGACCCATGTCAATTCTCTACACTCTTCTTCAGGTGTCATGTCTGTTATAGCAGACACTGATGATCGTAGTTCTCTTATTCCTGTTGCATTCGGTCATTCTGATGAAAAATTCGTTTTCATCTTGTTAAATTTGTTATTAGATTGTTAACTTCTCGAATCGACGCTTTGGAATCACAAACGTCACTATTCTAAAATAAAATTATTTAAAAAAGCTACATCAGCAATCAGTAGAAGATAAAAAATAAAGTTTGTGTTGATATTCTTTTTCATTAGATTTTTCTATTATTAGATTTTTAACCTCTTAGAGATGTTCCGCGAAATGCTATAAGTAAACATCAACAAGAGCAGTAAGCCGCCTCCTTCTACCGCTAGCTTATTGGAGGAACTTGGGCAAGACCAAACACTCACTTAGACTCCGATCAGAGTACGTTTAATTACGGCAGTTAGGTTGTAGATGGATTCTTTAGCAGTCTAATTAATTTTTAGAAACTTGTCCTTCCATTGTGTAAGGCAAATGATACTCATAGAGGTACAATGGCTAAACCTTTTCGCTTTGTATAAGTACTGCACCCTTCTATGGGTAACCTATTTGCAGGCAACATCTTGGTGAAATAAAATTATAAGTTCGGTCAAAGATAGCAAATTATGCTAATTTATTTTAAAACTCACGGTTCAGTTTGAAACGCCTGTGCATTTTGTGAGTTATATGGTGTGAATGGCGCTGCAAATGCATCCATCTGACAACGTGATTAACTAGTGCTTTTAGAATTTATATAAAACTAGCAGAACTAGTTGACCGTCGTTGCCCGTGGAAGCATAACTTCCCCTCGCTACAACTAAAAATACGGTTGTTTGATGGCAGTCACTCCACAACCTCCTCATGCTAGGAACTACTTTCAGAATAAACACTACCAACCTCCCCATGTTAAGCACGGCTTTCGGAACTCCATCTTTGGAGGGGGTGAAATTAGAATATTTGCCCAAAATCTTACCCATATTCAGGTGTTTACTTATTTGTAAGCACGTGGACAACAAAAATTACATGCTTGAAAAATATATAAGAAATTAAAATCGTATACATTAATAGTGAATGCAAAAATTTTAAGAAAAATATACAAGAAAACGCTCACCAAAAAACTATACAAAAACAAAAAAAAGCAACGTATAAATTTGAAAAGCCACTCAAAAATCCAAAAATAAATTATCGTGACATTAAATGTTTTTTTAGGGTTATTTTTTTAGGATGGATAGTGGCGGATAGGCACTTTGTACACAGATAAGCATAAGGTTTCCAGTATGCAATTTTATGTTCATGATGAGATTATGTTTGTATTTGTTGGGGGGTGCAAGATTAAATCGTGTAGATAACGACGCTATATTTTAAAATGGCTGTACCATTTTTTTATGTATGAAGACGTCGATTCTGGAACAATAGAATAGTAAGACCTGAACCCATTAGAATGGGCCTATTTTGATAACAAAGAATTTACCATTTTTAATTAAGGAAATGAAAATATTATCTTATGTGTACCTAGCTAATAATCAGGTACCACGAGTGTTTTTGAGACGATGATATTCAGGTATGAGACTGCTGATTTCGACGAGCGTTTTTATAACCACAAGTCATGGTGAGCAACCAATACAAAGCTTCTAAAATTACTATAAAAACGTCGAATTTGGGATTCAATCAGTTCGCTGCCATCTTTGTTAAGGGCAATTACACACAGGATCTGATCTGAACTGCATTGTTTCTACCCCGCCATCTTAGTTACTGGCAATTACACTCAGGATCTTAAGTACACGGCGTTTACGCCGCCATATTTGTTACTGACAATTTTACTCAGGATCGTACTACACTCTGTTCAACATAATGCGTCAACACTTAAGAGGATATGGGTCCAGCCATCGTCTTTTCTTTGACGATTCGGAATCTAACTTCGAATTGTGGCAGGTAAAATTTCGAGGATATCTAAGGATTCGGAAGCTACACAAAGTGATACAATCTCCTACGGAGAATTCTAACGACGCTGAATTTCTCAAAAAGAATGCGACTGTTTTTGCAGATGTTATTCAATGCTTAGACAATAGAAGTGTGTATCCGATTATAAGAGAAGCCTTGCATGATGGACGGAAAGCATTGACTATATTTATCAAAATGGTAACCGAAAATTATCTCACTATGTACATAACAAACGTCTCTGAAACGTAACGAGGATGAAACTATTACCGACTACGTTATAGCGGCAGAAACAACCGACAATACCTTATAACTTAGGTGAAATAATAAGCGATAGCTTGTTGATCTCAATGACCCTCAAGGGACTTCCAGCCGATTTTAAACCATTTACAACCGTTGTAACGCAAAAAGACAAACCCATAAATTTCAGTGAATTAGCAGTGGCATTGCGAAGTTACGAAGAAACTAATCAGATTCTCGTAGGCAATAATAACTCCAGCAATATTATGAAGTTCAAAAATGCTTCTCGAAAGCAGACACTACCAGATTACGCACCTCACCGCAACGTGTTCACCAAAAGTATTTTTCCCAAGAAAAAAAAAATTAAATTATCGTCTATAATTGTGGACGACCCAAGCACAAAAGTTTCCAATGTCGATATAAACGCTCTAAAATGAACTCCATAAAACGTTGAGAACTTTGAGGAGGTACATACGTTTCTATTCACATGTAAATTAGACTATATCACAAACGGTAAAAATCTCCTAGTAGGTTGTGGTGCTACAGCACACGTCATCACCAGGGAATCTCATTTAATAAATTTTGATTCAACCTTTAATCCACAAATTTTGTCGAAGTTGCCGACGGTAGTCCAATAAATGATATATAGTCTTGAAAAGAGGCGATGCTAAAATATCCCTAAAAATAAGACGAAATTTGTAACTGTATTCTAAAAACCTGCTATGTTCTTACCTACATTTAATCAAGACATATTTTCCGAGCAGACTGCTATTAAACAATGCGCGAATATAAAATTTGGTCAAAGCAAGTCAAAATGTATATAGCCACATGGAAATGTATTTGAAAATAAAGAAAATGACCGACTTTATTATTTAAAAAGCATGGTTTCCTCAAAAACCTGCAGTCCAGACTTTGAAAACTGTCATAAAATTCTAGGGCACGGCAATACGGTTGATATTAAAAAATATCAAATGAAGTCGAAGGCATGAAAATAATACCTTCAGACGATCTCCCAAATTGTGATGTGTGTGCACAGGGGAAAATGGCAAAATACATAAGCAAAACGCCAGACAAAAAGGCCACGAATATTCTCTCACTTGTGCATTGTGACTAAGCAGGGCCGATCAGCCCGATGGGGAGAAATAATCTAAGGTACGTTTTGAACTTTATTGATACTTTTTTTCAGTTTAATTATAGTTTATTAAAAAAGAAAATCCTACAACAAGAAAAATTTCGCTGATATTGCCCCGTACGCGTCGGTAAAATGTATTCGCTCAGACAATGGGACTGAATTTACTAGATTTTGAATACTATTAATTAATCACTGTATTAAATAAGAGGAATCTGCGCCGTATTATCCTTTCTAAAATAATCCCGCTGAAAGGTCATGTCGACCCATATTGAGATGACAAAATGTCTATTTATTGAATCGAAATTAGCGCATAGTTTATGGACGCACGCTTTAATGACCGCAGCATATATCAGAAATAGATTGTTCAATAGAAGATTAGGCAAAATACTGTATGAAGCGTTTTGCAGTGTAAAAATCCAAAATGAACCGTACCCATATTTGGTTCAAATTGTTTTGATTTATAGAAAATACCAGTAAACTAAATACTAAAACCGAAAAGAGTATTTTCGTAGATTACGATAAAAAGAGTCCAGCATATTTAATCTACTTTCCAGTCCAAAATGCCATAAAAAGGATAAGATATATACAATTCAATGATACATTAAATTTTAAAAAAAATGGTGATCCAGTGGATGAAAAACGTGAAGAAATATTACCTAGCATCTTAATCGATCACAATGAAAATATTACAGTAGAACTATTGACGAAAATAATAACCACACACGTCGATAGCCGATAAGGGAGCGAAAAAGGCTAGACTTCTTAAAAATTGAAAAGACACAAGACTACGCAGTAGATTACTGTTACTCGTTTAAAAGCGCACCAGAAAGTTATAACGAGGCGATTAATTCAGAAAATCACGAAGAATGAAAACAAGCCCGAATTGAAAGAGTTATCTGAAAATAACTCATACGAAGTAGTTTCAGAACCAACAGACAAAAATATAATTTCGTCACACTGAGTTTTTTTCCAAAAAAAATCACAGCTGCTGGCAGTGAAACTTTTAAAGCAAGATTTGTTGCAAAAGGTTTTTCACAAATTTCTGGTATGGAATAGTTTGCGATATTTTTACCAACGACAAATTTAACGACAATTAGAATTTTATTACAACTTTCCGCTAAATACAATTTAAAAATACATCAAATGGATGCAAAACATGCCTATTCAAATGCTCCGATTGACTGTGAAATCTATATTTACCCGCCAGAGGGATTGTACATGAAAAATAAGAATCGTTATATGGACTGAGACAAAGAGCTCACAATTGGAATTTAACACACCATAATTATCTAATAGAATAGGAATTAAAGCAATGTCCCGTAGACGCGTGCATGTATACAAAAAATGTAGGTAATAAATTGTTGATTTCGAGTTTTCGGGGTTAGTGGTATCCTTTTTCTTTATATTTTTTAAGGCTAGCAAATTTTTATAATCCTTATTCTTGTGTGCTTTCATCACAGTTTCTCTTTCGGTTGAGATATGACAAACTGATTTGCCTGTAAAAAAAAGGGGAGATTTTTTTTTCCGGGATTCTCTCTCGGAAGAGGGGCTCCTTTGCCTTTTTTTATCTGTCGGAGTGGGAGGGGGCATATCTGTTTTCATGGGAGAAGGGGGAGGAGTGCTTTGAGGCGTGTTAGCAGGAGTGCAGAAGGGGGAAGGTCTCGGGCTTCTCTTTTTGGGAGGAGCGCCTAGAGAGGTCATATTTTTCCCTCTAGTCGGGGGTGTAGAAACTATTGGGGCTGGAATTTTGGGGGGGGGGAACGTTTTTCTTTTGGGTTAGGTTTCTCCGGGAACAGGGACTCTGGGAAGGGAACGTGTATTTTTTCTTTTCGTTTTTCATCGAGAGATTCTTTTAATTTTAGCAGTTCTTTATATTTATTCCCTCCGGGGTCTTTGCTCGAACGTATTTCAACTTTTTGTTCCTTTGTTAAGGATTTTGCATAGGTTGGTGATGCTGCTTTTCTGATTGGTACGGTTTTCCATTCACCTTTCTCTGGTGATGCAGCTTCGGTGTTATAAACTGCTTCGATCTCGTCAGTTGATAGACTGGGAGGATTAGTTTTATCTGTCGGTTCTGGTATTTTAAATCCAGGTTGTGCGCCCGGCTCTAAATGTGGTAATACCCGATTTTTTGGGTTTCTCGACGTTGTTTGCTTCTTGGGGCACGTATACGTTAAGTGCCCCACTTCTCCGCATATCCAGCAAGCCGGACGCCTTCCTGCCACTACTATAGGTAGTTTCTCCTCCTGTGCCTCGATGTAGTATGGTATCTTATAGTATGCCTCCTTATTCAGCAAAATATCAAACGACCAGACACCATTGTACTGGTCGACGTTTACTCCAGAGATGTCTCCGTATTGCAATAAATACGCCGCCAAATATTCCCCTGGTATTACACCTGGGACTTCGAATATGGAAATGGTTGTCCGTCTCCGTCCCAGGTATTCCATCCTCAGAATGTATTCTGGAGTGATGATTTCGTTTTTCGAGAGCTTAATGCAATCTTCTGGAGATTTAAATAGGGCTGCCCAGGTGTTGTAGCCCTTTGTCTTGGTTATCCTTTCCGCTCTCATTCCCACAGTCGCAATTAACTTTGTCACGGTGTCTTTGGTTGATCTAATCAGCTTCTTGGTTTTTCTGTCGATGACAAAAAGTGAAATTGTCTTTTTGGCAAATTCATCCATCCGTAGTTGTTCCACCTTGATGCCATTCGTGGTGACATGCTCTATGCATTTCTTGGCTTCTTCAAGAAACGATTCTACGTCTATTTTTACTGCTGGCGGCTTCTTCCAGACTGCATTCTCCTCTTCTTGCCTTTCCTTGACAGGTTCCGACGGCTCACAGCTGGTAGATGCCATGGCCGACGGGAAATGAGAGAAAAAAAAACGCGAAGATCCGGGACTTAAAAAGGTAACAACGGGGGAAGAGAAGAAAGAGGAATAACAAATTTAACAAATATATAACAATAATAATAACAATAATAATAACAGTATCAGCGCAATGAATATCGTATACAACCAAAAGACGAGTGATGGGGGTATGAGAACAATGATTTCGACGATCGTTTTTATAACCACAAGTCATGGTAAGCAACCAATGAAAAGCTTCTAAAGTTACTATAACAATTTTCGTATTTGGGAATCAATCAGATCGCTGCCATCTTTGTTACTGGCAATTACAATCAGGATCTGATCTGAACTACACTGCTTCTACGCCGCTATCGTTGTTATTAGCAATTGCACTCAGGATCGTACTACACCCTGTTAAACATAATCTCTGAACACTTAACAGAAAGTATCGCGGAAAACGTAAAATTCTTTCCGGTGCCAACTGGTAGCAGCAGGAGGAGTATTAATAGAGAAAAATAGGGTGGCCTTCCGATATAGATGTTGGAATTGGGATGAAAGGGCTCCCAGAATGAAATGCAGCATTTTTTTATTACAAACTAATGTGTTTAAACGTGTGTTCGAAAAATTACATCAGATAATGGTTATATATATATATATATATATTTATATATATATATATATATATATATATATATATATACATATATATATAATCTTTGAAGTTTTCAACCTTTAAAACTATACAAAAAATATTGTTTATCATTCGTTAGAAAACGGTCTAGTCAGTAAGTTATTTAATCACCTGCAATCACTGCATATATATATATATATATATATATATATATATATATATATATATATATATATATATATATATATATAAAAGTTAACGTGTATGTGTACCTCTGTGTCGGTGTGTGTGTCTGTGTACATTTCCCTAAGCAATAACTCAATCAATTTTAAGTCTGCAGACTCGAAATTTTATATACAGGCTACCGAGATTTGGAAAAATCTTTGAAATCGGCTTTCGGCTGTCAAGAGGTCAAAGTTTAACGATTTGACGTTTCAGAACTCTACTAGACTCCTCCGACAATTTTGGGTATAAACACTTGAAATGTTAAATATATATTCCTGGGACAATGATCGAACTTAATAACTTGATTTGAGTCCAAAACAATACATTTTCAGGGATCATAATACGGGTCAAATTTCGAAAAAAATAAACCTCTGCTGCCTCTACCAACTTACTCTGACCATTTCTGCTCTACACATTTGAAATTTTACATAAAGGGTATTCAGAGAAAGGGCAAACTTTTTAATCGTTTTGGGTCGAAAATTTTTAGTTACCAATATATAAATGTATGTGTGTATGTATGTTTGCATGTCTGCCTCAAACTTTCGACCGAGGCGACTGATTTTTACAAGAACAGTAGCGTTATGAAGGTCGACATTTCAGACGACAAGTATCGAAAATTTTTCTAAAAACATTAATACCTTCACCTGCAACTGGGCACTTTTCTACACGGGGGTAACTTTTTTCGCCGATATATTTGAAAGTTTCCATTGCCTAGCCTTAATTTAAACCTACATCACTTCCGATTTACCGATGGTCGTAACAGCAAAGACGTCTGGTGTTTTCCCGTTCTTTTCCTCTTTCGTTGTACGGGTTTGGGCCTGCCTACTACCATTTTTTTCTTTTTATTTTTGCTCAACATACACACCTAAACACCCGGCCAACGCCGGGCGGAAAGGCTGTGCAGCGAAACAGTACTGTATATGGAAGACTATAATGCTCCTCATCTTGAGTTGTGCATAGTGAGAAGTGATACACGAATTACTATTGACATTGTAAAAACATCGTTAAACTCACTACTGACTCAGCAGTCGCAAATAGCGTAATGGTTATGAGACTTGACTGTCGTACAGACGGTTGGGTTTCAATCTTGGCTTGAGGTAGTTGCCTGTCTAGCAGCACTGATGAGCTGTGAAACAGCGAAACAGTACTGTATGTGTATGACTATACTGCTCCTCACCTTGAGTTGAGCATATGGAGAAATTATACACGAATTACCATTAGTTGTATAAGCGACGTTCTTTGTGTAAACAAATCGAGCGGAGATATTTCGGACCGTGTAAAAACATCGTTAAACTCACTACTCGCTCAGCAGCCGCCAATAGCGTAATGGTTAGGAGACTTGACTGTCGTACAGACATTCGGGTTGCAATCCTGGCTTGAGGTAGTTGCCTGTCTAGCCGCACTGATGAGCTGTGAAACAGCGAAACAGTACTGTATGTGGATGACTATATATATATATATATATATATATATATATATATATATATATATATATATATATATATATCAGTTTAAGGATTAAAATTCAATTCCTTATATAAAAATTTATAGAAACATATTTAAGTTAAGAACTTATTGCTTTAAACAAGGAATATATAGAGAAAAATTATATGAATTTCCTTAATCCATGGATTTTCTTAATGCCTCATATCATCATATTACAGCAATAAATTCTTAACTAAAATATATTTGTATATATATTAATCTACAGAACTAAACTTTAATCTAATGATTAATGATTTAATCTAACTTATATATTGCTCTATTTTTGTATACTGAGCTTTACCGTTTTAGCTAAGATCGTCTAGAAAGTATTATCTCATTGTATTATCTGACAGGCAAATTCACTAAATTTCTAATCTGTGACGTAATGTATCTCATATATATATATATATATATATATATATATATATATATATATATATATATATGTATGTATGTATATGTCAGGACATGTCATATGCTACTGGTACCATGTAACCCAGTACTACCTGCCTCATGGTCGGGTCACCGGCGATTAAACTGGTTCCCCCAGACTTGTTTGGTGAGGAGGGTGGCTAGTCTCGCTAAAGGATTAAATACAAGACCTTTCAAAGGGCGAATGAACTCTTTTTCTGCTTCAACGGCCAACTAGCACCGTGTATTTGTGTGTGTGTGTGTGTGTGTGTGTGTGTGTGTGTGTGTGTGTGTGTGTGTGTGTATATGAGTATTGGGGTAGAGAGGGCTCCCGTCAGCCGCGGTGAAGGCAACCTTTCTAGGAGAAGCAAATCTCTGATTTAAAAAAAAACATACAGCGGAAGACCAGTACCCGCATTAAGCTGGTCTACAGTTTAATTTGTTGCCGGCTATCTTGATCTTGCTTGTTACTGGATCTCAACATATTGAAAAGAGAAAGAGACTTAGCTGTCGTACAAAGCTAAGACTCTGTAACATCATATTTGTATAGATACTCCCTCAGACATTTGGGCTCATGGATTTTAAATGGCTGATGGAGTGGCACTCGTCTGACAAGACGTTGCAATCAGCATCAGCATGTATGTATGTACCTAGGTGTGTGTGTATGTAAAAAAGAATGATACCCCCACGCTGTTGAAGTATATTTTCGAAAATTGTTGGCCAACACACCTCAAATTTTCTCCCCTTTGTCTAATTTGTGGGTCTTGAACTTTAGAAGGAAAATATTTTACTTTTATATATAGTTTGTTTTAATATATTTTCTTCTTTTATAATATATGTTGTATCCCTAAAAAATAAAAGCTCAACAGTTTATAATTGTTGCACTGTACCCAGTATTATTGAAACGTTTAACGCAAACACACCCACGAACATACATACATTTATATATAAAAACACACACACAAGCACACACACAGATATATATATATATGTATATATATGTATATATATATGTATATATATATTCAATATTTTATTGATCGCTTAATTAATTTAGAAATATTCTATACTAAAATAGAAAATTAGAGAAGTTTTAATGCAAAGACATAGTCCTCCCGCAGTTGCCAGGCTGCACAATAAGCTTAAATATGTTATCGGGGGTTCCTATTTAGTGAAAGTGTGTATAAAATTATGTTTTCATTGTACACAATACATAGTAGTTTCCTCTCTAGAGATGGAGATTGACGCGTTCAAAATAAATTACTTAAACGTATACATGTATATTTGCGCATACGGGTAAATATCAATTTTAGTAAACTTACTGCTCAAATCATCTTATTTTAATGCTGAGTATTTAGCAGCTTTGTTAAAATTAGCTACAAAACAAAATGAATTCTAAATGCTTATATATATATATATATATATATATATATATATATATATATAATGACTAATACTTCTAGCAAACATGTGTAGTGGTACAGAAGCCATACAAAATGCAGGATTGATTAATGGAGGCTCGTTTTTTACAGAAATATTTAAAGTAGCCAACCTTCCTAAAGTTGCTCGGATATCACTGTCTGAGTACATTAAATTTTTTTAAATAATTTTCAAATCGAAAATATAGGTTTATTTTTCATATGAATATCAGAGCGAAAAAAATCAACTTTATAATATAGAAGATTGTTATAGATACATATATAAACTTAGTTTATAAATAGCTGGCACACTTGTACTTTTACAATGCAAGGACTGTATTGATTTTTTACTATCATAACGTTGGCAGGTAATTTCTCTCGTTTTCAACCAAATTTAATATTTGTAAACGGAAAATGCGCCGAAAGACAACAGCTGCAATTGGCAGTAGACTGTAGACTAATTCTTAATTCCGAAGCATTAATAATGTAATTGGAGAGTTAGACTATGAGTTGTAGCTTTGATAATCGCTCTACAAACTTTTGGAAACTGCATCAGACACAGCTGGCCTAAGCATATACATACTGAAGCAACAATAAAAACTATGCAACTCACGTTCACTCGACTCTATACAATGGTTTAGGTGTCGGTGTGTATACATATGCCGGTAGGTATTTTTAAACTATGTATGTGTCATATAAAAGCTCCATATTATCAGACTTTGTATATGTTGATAATTATGATTAAAAACACAGAAAACCCATCATTAAATAAAGGATGTAGACTTTCTTTGCAGAAATAGGTGCTCAGATATTCTTTAGACATCGTTGGTCTTATATGGTCATTGTTAAATTTGACTAAGTCGGCTCTACACGTTGCTGTTTTAGATTTATTTAACTTTCATGTTTTAAGGCGATATAAGCTTTAATAATTTTAAACAGCAAAGAAATGTATGAAATATTTCGCGTCTGCTTTAAACCACTACAAAGTGTAGCAATTCGTTTGGCGTTAATGCAAGATAGCTTGTACAGAGAACTCGATAAACGTCATAGAAAAGTGTGTAAAGACGTGGTATATTAATTTATTTATTCGAGACTATTATTCTCATCTGTTCTTTGTTGTTGTTAACTATTCCTCTGGCCTTCGTCAGGTGGTAACTGCGACGGAATAGGAACTTCGAATCTCCTAACTGCATTCTCAGCAATTACTACCATCTATAGTTAGTGTTGTCTCCCCACGTTTTAGCCAAGTAAGTCTCTGACCGGCTTGGGTAGGACTGAAACATCTTTCTTTACAAAATTATTTTCTGGACCCGTAGAGATTCTACGTCTCTATCCACTGCGCCACGGAATTTTTGGTCTTATAGTCCACGTTTATTCATTATCTGATTTTCCGTGGTCGGTCCGTACCGGATGGTATATATATATATATATATATATATATATATATATATATATATATATATATATATATATATATATATATATATATATAGTTTAATATGAATTCATTATTGAGATGAGTATTATTTTTTAATTTAGTTATTGCAGACTCTTATCCTCATCTTTTTTTTTACTGATTCGGAGTTTCTATCTCTAAATGTCGGGACACAACAACTAAGAAAAGGTAAGTATAATAGCCCACAATAAATAAATTAATAAATAATACGCATTCCAATAATGAATTCCAACTAAATAATATATAAAGACGTGATACTTCAGATATCCTTAAGAACGGTTAATTTAGAAAGTTATACAGTTCAGATGAAATCAAATGGAATTATATTTTTTCCTCTTAAACATGTGTACAAAAATTGCAAAATGAACTCAGAATTTAACATTCATTTTGCAGAACGAATAATCATATCCTAAATCAATGAATATAGGGGCATTTTATATTAAGTGTGTGTTTTTTCTTTTTAAAGAAAATAATCTACTATAGTAAATACTTAATAATTGGTAAAATATTCTATTTAAACAATCATTATGCAAATATGGATATATTTAATCGAATGTCCCATGTTAAATAGAAAGAATATTCGTAAGGCGACGTCTGTTCTATACGGTTCCAAATACAGAACATTATAAATCCACTGTTGTAATTATGAATGTTATTATTATATTGATAATTAATGCGATTAATTAATTGTGTTTGTATGATTGATTTCAGTGTATAGTAAAGATGACAAAATAAACCCTCAAATAAATTAATTACTCTTAATTTCTGATATTACTATTCACATATACTGTTATATTATTCACAGCACCAAATTGTATTTGTTATATTTAGGAGTCTTATTAAGAGAGATGTTGCGTTCTGTGTTCGGGTTATGAAGAGATTCATATATATATATATATATATATATATATATATATATATATATATATATATATATATATATAAATGTTCATACTTAGAAGTGTTAGTGAGGAGGTAGTGTTGAGACAGTCTTAGTGTTGACATTGTAGATATGAGATGTCGAGACATTGTGTATGTGAAGACATTTTAAAACACATGATATATAAGACATATAATGACAATTTTCACTTTACCTTTTGGTAGAATTACAACACAAAGATGAGGTTTATAAACACACATGATGGTTTTCTTAGTCAATAATTCAAAGTTTTACATTCTATGTTTCAAAGTGACCGTCTCGCTTCCAGACGTTCGACTCCCATCTCTGGACTCCAGACTGTCGTCTGTCGTCCTCGGACTCTCGCTCAGACTCTCCCTGCTTAACTCTCAAGTTTCTAACTATATCGAAAACTTCCCATTTTTATGGCATCATACACATGTTAAAACATGTGTCTTCTTTCACGTGTTCTGGAAATGCGTGCCCAAAACTTTTTCCTTTGTTTACAAAAGGAATGTTAACCTATATTCCCAGTAACCTATATTTCCAATATGTTAACAACATGTTTATTAAATTATCTTATAGTTGCATTCATCAATTGAATTTCATAACAGAATTGACAATGCACATTCTTTTCTTAAAACTATTTTATCTCTAAGCCAAACACTAGTTTATTTTTACATTCCATTTGCTAATTCTCTCTCGTAATTTATTTCTAAACCTAAATTACGAGGTTCGAATTTCGTCTATTCTATTTCATTTTTACATTTAACTAAATCTCTCTATTTTTATAGTTACATGAAAAGGGGACAACCCTTATCATAACAATACCTCGATTCTTATATTTTTCTTTAATTACTTCAGATTTCCTCTTTCCTATGTTAAAACGTTCTTCAACATAACGTATTTTAACATTGATAATTTAAATAATTAACTAATATAGAGCGTCTAATTTCTTTAAATGCATATCTATATATTTCTCTTGCAAACCTAGTTTCCTGAGTCATCCTGCTACAGCGTTTTTGTATATAGATGCGCAACCTCACGCCTTGAAAATTCACATTCCTCGCTCATGCCCATTTTTAAAAATAACTCGCACGTGCACGTTTGTTGTTTTAACGGTAATCTTTTCAAATTTCACAACGTCAATCGGAATTCACGTTAGAGTTTGTGTTCCTTGTGCGTCACGTTAGGCTTTGTGTGCATTGTGTTTCGCAATGTCAATCGGAATTCAAGTTAGGGTTTGTGTTCCCTGATAGAAGCGCTGATTGAGTTTGAATAAAATAAACGCGTATTAGATAAGTTTGAAGCCAAACAACGCATTATTATAAAATAAACAGATATTTATTTTGTTTGAAATTTATATGAAAATTTATAAATATGTTTCGAAGATACACTTCATCATCAGTATGTCTTTCTTTCTTTTTTTTCCATTCTCTTTTTGGAGCAGAAGTCCGTTTGTTGTTTTTACGGTAGTCTTTTCGTTCCGACATTTGAAAAAAAAATACCGTAAAGCAACAATCGGACCGCTCCTAGTTCTATGCTCCAACAACACCATGGCAAAAAAAAAAGAAAACAAACAAAGACATACTGACGATGAAATGTATCTTAGAAATATATTTATAAATTTCAATATAAATTTCAATCAAAATAAATATCTGTTTATTTTGTTATCATGCGTAGTTTTGGTTTCAAACCTATTTTTGAACCCCTTTGATCAAAAAATGTATTTATTTTATTCAAACTCAACCAGCGCTTCTATCAAGAATACCCACCCTAGCACACACACACACACACACACACACACACACACCCACACACACACACACACACACACACACACATACACGCACACATCTAAATATATAATCGATTCAATCGAAATAAAAGATTACCTATTAATATAATGTGTGCTGATTCAGCTTTAATGAGAAGATACATATCTTTTAAGCGAAAGTGCATCTTTAGAAATCTCTATACTCGTGATGACTACACTCTGGTTAAATAGGTTACTTTCAATTAGGTCATATTTTACAGACCACTATTTCACATTGAACAAGTTTTCGATCAAAGTGGGTCAAATTAATGTTCATTCAAATGCATTATTTACCTAATAGCATTTTTATTTACAATATAAACACTTTTACATACACAAACGCACTTATAAATGGATATAATGAGAACATTCATTTTTATTCAATTGCCCGTTACGATTATAAAGTCTTGCTCTTATGAAAATAAATAATCCTACATATTACTATGAAAATCTCATTTACATTAATACTATTTTGGGATAATTAATTAAAGTTTATGTTTAGTTCGATCCGTTTGTAATGCTATTGTTTTATTATTCTCATGCACCGATTTTTTAAATATTCATAGTAATTCGTTTAAGTTACGTACTAGAATCAATGAATTATTAAACAATTTTACTGCACTTGCTCATTAATTAAATGAACGTTTATTTAATTTACAAGCTATAGAAATTATACGTGGAAAAGCAAGAGTTAAGGCGGAAAACTTGCCCGACTGATGAGTATATATTTTTTTCATATATTCTTTAATTTTTTCTCTATTTTAAACCGTTAGGGTCGTACAGTTTTATTTGTATCAATCAAAAAATCATTTAAAGGAAATAGAACTTTAAAAATAGGATCAATCCTTTCTATAGGAATACATGCATATCGCTGCCCATTATTTTTAGATGTATCTATATATGTCTATATTAGCATTGAGTTCATTTCAATACACATAATACTGCCCATTTCAATACATATAATAATGTGTATTACTAAATATGAGTATAATTTTATATTAACGTTCACATGCAGGCATATAGATCACGAGGATTGCCTATCTCTGCACTAATACACATACATACATGCTAACACACACCCACCCACACACACACACACACACACACACACATATATATATATATATATATATATATACATATATATATATATATATATATATATATATATACCACAAAATAATGTAAGCAAGGATGTTTGAAGACGAGAAAAACACAACCATTGCTATCACTCAGGCCAAACAATGTGGATGGACAAATTGGAATGACATCGAACCAATTAAATTATCGTAAAAACAACCTTATTTGCAATAAAAATGGCATATCAGGATTGGTAATATAATTGTTTTTCATCGCTCTACATACGATCTTCTACTAAATATGACCAACCTTTAATTATGAGGATATACTGATTCAGACCCGTGTTTTTGTGTAAACATTATCGAGATACATTGTTCCATGCATTATCTACATGTCCACAATCACTTCAAATGTGCACATGGTTGCATAACAAAGTGTTGGAAATAATTATTCATATGTTTAAACCACAATGTGTGACAGCAAACCAGTAATCTGCTTCAATCGAGGAACCCATGATTCAGTATAACAAAGAGAGTGAATGCACTTTGAGGAAGGAAAGCACTTCTTATGTGAAGCTGCTGGGTGGAGACAATGATTGAACAATTTCTTAAAACATCTTAAACATTTCCAGCCCACAAAATCCAAACAGAAAGGCGGTCACACATTGTAGCATAGTTCTATTAAAAATAACGTGCCCTCTTAATAGAAATGACGATCTGCTGGAAAAAGAACAAGGAGGGGGCACACGAATGGAAGAAGAACCGATATAAGACACTGCCTGCCTATTGCGTGGTGTTAAAATATTTCGTTAATATGTAATTTACTATTTAATTATTGGAATATTGTTGTAGACTATATAATAATTTATTTAAAATATATATTTTCAAACCATTTTATTAATATAAATGCAACGTAATTTAATATAAGAATTTGGCAACATTCTTAGTCAAGAAATATGATAAGGAATTATTTTCTGATTAACATAGCTTGCCTATTTCAAAATCAATATTCTTCTCACACAGTAAATATAGCCTTTAGCGTAGATATAAACAGAGGAGTGAGTGAAATAAACGTTAGATAACAGAGTTTTACAAAATTACCTTTTTAATACGCTTCTAATATATACAGCGCGCAATTAAATAACTTACATTTAATCACTCAATATAAAATTCTGACTTTTAGCAGCAAGTTCTTTTTAACCAAACATCATGTAATTTTCTTTTATGAAATAACTGTTCCAGATATGAAAACTGTCATGGTGAACCGATATTCACAATGACATTAAAAGCTATCACTTTAACGTTGCTACTTTTGAAATAATTTAACTATCGCAATCATACTTCTGGACATAAAATCGTTTAGTTTCTACAAAAATAATCTTTCCCAATCTCAAATTACGGCGATATACTGATTCAGACCTGTGTTCTTTGTGCAAACATGATCGGGATACATTGCGTCATTCACTATCTGCATGCCCAAAATATCTTCAAATATACAGATGTCGACATAATAAAGTGTTCGAAATAATTATTAATTTGTTTAAAATACAATGTCCGACAGCAAACTACCAACCTTTTGCAATGAAGGAATCCATGGTTCAGTTTCACAAGAGGGTGAATGCACTTTAAGGAAGAAAACACTTCTAATGTGATGCTTCTGGGTTGAGCCAATGAATGAAAAGTTTATGTAGATCTCAAAACATCTTTAAAATTTCCAACCTAAATAATCCAAATAGAAAAGCGGCCATACATTGTAGCATAGTTCGATTCAAAATAAAGTGTTCTAATAGAAATGACGGAAGAAAAACCAGGAGGAAGGGACGGGATTGGAAGAAAAAACGATAGGAGACACTGCGTGTTGACTGCGTGGAATAAGGTTGGAGATAGCATGTGATTCCTAATTAGATCGGTAGTTGTGCGTTCCTCAATTAACTATCTCAATTATACTTCTGTCCTAGGGCAACAAATTAAATGTCGCTATATGTTATCATATATTCATATTCAGCAATTATGTTAGTTAGAGCCAAGGACTTTGACGAATACATTTTCGTTAAATTATCCATTGTGAGGAAACTTTTTTAGAAGTTAGCACAACTTGGAGACATTTTCTTTAATAAATCATGGAAACGCATTGGCACTATAGAGATAAATTTTAGTTTCGTTACATTTCATGTTTTGATATTTTAATCTCCACTTACTTCGTACCTATTCAAATCTGCTACTTTTAAAAACTGAACTGACAATGATGAATCATAATCTTATTTATATGTTTATGAGTCTACGGCATTTAATTTTTGTTTGTATAGTATAAGATTGAATTACTACTCACAAGGTTGAAAAGAAACTCAAGGTTAAATGTTTGTCAGTGGATTGATGAAAAATAGGATGGGGAATCTGAAATAATGAACGAAATCGATAACATTTTTAAACGTAAGAAGATCACATTATTACTCTCTGCTGATATCGGATTTTAAGTTGACCATGCTGTGGTTTAAATGTAAAATTATATTTTAATTTATTCAACAGATGGGAATTCCTGTGTGTAGCGTAAATATATGATGGACTCTAATATAGCCTATCTTCCTTCAAGCTTATTTCTTTTCGTTATATCTATGAAATGACATGAAAAAATCACATTTATTGAAATATATTAACACAATGATTATTTTTTACAACGGAGTCACCATTTATCAAGGCTCGAAGGAAACTCGAGGAAAATGTTTAATGAGTGTACAATGCTTACTTAGTCAACAAAGTAGTGATTGATAGTGTTGGAAATTGTAACACGGTTGATTATTAAAGAGGACAGTAGAAGGTGAACTCATTTCCATGGGACGAAATCGACTCTCGGTTAATCAAGGAAGAACAGGTGGGCATTTTAGAGAAAACTTACTCGTTCATGGAATCTGCGTTTAGACTTAGGGACAGTTAGAGTGTGTGAGAATTTCTTGATAGTGGATATAGCTAGACGGGTGCATTTTGTGAACATTTTGAAAAGAGTGAGTATTGATGAAATCCAAAGGAGCCATGGAAATAACGATAGAGCAGAGACAGGTTTGCATCGTCTCTTCTGTGGAAAATAGGCTGCACGGAGTAGAAAAACCACTTTACCTAATAGATTTCGAAACTTGCTTTGAAGTCTGTTAATTCGTGTAATAGGGTGCTCATTTTAAGATCTGGCAATAGTATTTAAAGACGTATTTTGCTCTAAAAAAGGTGGAGGATTGCGGCGGGTGTAAAATACCATTGGGAATGGTAAATTGGCTCCATTATTGATCAAGCGAAACTGCCAGCAGATTTTATGGTCAGACTTTCATTTCAGGCCAGGGGAGTAGATACGGCTCTGAAGCTTGTTGAAGCAGGAAGCTTTTCAGAGACAAGCGATGTTTGTATTAAATAGGGTTAAATGGGAATCCGAGCGTTTATAGGGGTAGAACCTTAATTTTAGATGCGTTAAAATTAACCAGCCACCCTGTGCCCCTTTGCGCAACTTGCTTAAGGGTGAACAAGAAAAAAGGCAGAATGTTATTGATCGTTGTTAGCCTTTTTAATTATACAATAGATGTTAGTGTAGCCTGTGAATATGATGATGAACTTATACATTTATTTGGGAGGTTATTATAAAGATAATACCAGGTTCGGGTCATTATTGACTCTTGAAGCATGCCAGTGTTTATACGTTGGACTCAGGACTTCTGTTCATCATCATCGACACGTCTAAATCCATCTTTGCGTAGTCGATGTGTCCTCAACGTTACTACCTGTTATTACTTTGTTATTCTCCTCAAATACCATTTAAGCTTAGAAATGACCATGGACTTTTCTAATTATATAATGGTTTCCTATTTTATTTTACAAAGTTTTGTTTTACAAAGTTTTGTGTTTAAATTTATTATAATAAATACGTATTACAATGGATTGCTATATGTACGGGAGCAGTTCCAAAAGAAAGGAAGTAAAGACCGATAGTAAAGAAACTACGTACGCGCGGATTGCTCCATTAAAACGAAGGTTCTTTTGTTCTTCAAAATGTATTTTTCTACAGAGTTACGACCTTCTCACTGTACTTTTTCCAAAAATTCAGTAAGGCACCACTTTTTTCTGACGGTATGTGCTGTTATTTAATAGTTTTATTTATAGTTCTATCATGTATTAGTTTCATTGTCTGTCTCCGTAAGGGTTCTTACGGTTTATTGATTAATTCAATCCGTAGAGTTAAATATATAATTTATAGGAAATATTATGACCGGTGAAATTAAATATTTATCAAATGTTTAGTTATAAAATAAATTAAATAACCATTGTCATTAGCGTATCTGTTCCAAAACATTTTTGACCTCTTTTTTTCAATTCCTGTGAACCATATCCTAACAAATAAATATTATCTCCGGGCAAGTAGACATGTATATAGTTAATTATGAAAACAATAAAAAAAAGAATTTCCCGATGTCAAGGGATAATTAATTAATTACAGACTCGCTTAGGTAACATTTTAAAAAATGTATATAATCTAAATAAAATGTTGATGTGTTCGATGTGGGAACGCAAATAGAATAATCTTATTGCAATTGTGCTAATAATTCGAGCAAATTCCAAAAGCGAAGTTGTCATCTTACAATTGCAGTAACATATTTTCCCAAAGGAAAAGATACTAAATGTAAAAGTTATTATTGGTCTCGTAATGAGATCCAAAAGTCTTGATTGCTCACGCTAACCAGATGAAGTGAAATGAAAGTGATTATACCGAAAACCCTATCCAGACAAAAGGCAGACAAAATATCTATTTTATAGATGAGCCATGAGTTCTACTTTAAGAACAAATTAACACTAGTTTATATGCGTAATGTTAAAGTAGAATTAATTGGAACGTGAAAGGAGAGAAAAAAAAATGATCGTTTCGATTTAATGTTAAGCGGAGTGGAAACCAGACCAACAGACATATTCTTGAAAACTACACAGAATATACAACATATGTGGTTTTAATATTGTCTTCCTTCTTGAGCAATAAACTGTTGTGAATTCTACATTACAGAGTTTACATTGAATTTCTAATATTTATGTATGTATATATATATATATATATATATATATATATACTATTTATGTATATATATACATATATATATATATATGTGTGCTTGTGTGTGTGTGTGTGTGTGTGATATAACTAGTATGTCGACGTGATAAGGAGATGAAGAGAGAAAAAATCCAAGTTAAACGTTCCTCAACGTATCCCCTTTATTGTAAAACATTTTCAGGATTAATAGATTTAAACAAACTTCAATTCATTCATCCAGAATAATTTTTTACAAAAAAGACGAAACGTTGACGATCTCATGACTTTTTTTCTTATCTATATCTCTCTTTGCATACACACTGGCACACACGGATATATATATATATATATATATATATATATATATATATATATGTATATATATATATATATACACGCACACACACATATATATACACACACACACATATATATATATATATATAGGTATGTGCATCTGTGTATGCGTCTGTGAATGTGCATTTATACACTCTACTGATTGAACTTAGGGCCATAAACATTTCTCACCTCATTTACCCAACTGCATTGTTGCTCTATTTTTATTTGTATGCACGCTATCCCGTCGATAAACACACCAAACTACTTTTTACAAAAATTCTATACTGATAGATTTTTCGTCTGCTTTTTTTTTTGTTATTTATTTTCTCATCTTAATCTTGTATTTTTTTTCATTTACAGTCTTACTTTATATTGGCTTTGCCGTTTTTCTTCTCACTACCACTTCTTAAATCTAATAAAACCGTCCAAACCGCCGGCCACTTTTATGTTCAAATCTCGACACGAATTCTCTTTTAACGACTACACATCATCGTCTCCACTCGCATCCGTTGACATCGCGAAATTCTTTTTTTTTATTGTTCTCATGATTAAATTTGTCGCTGGGAATGAAAACCTTTTTCCCCAACATTAGACTGTCACCAGTTTAGTCCGCTTTTAATAGAAACTGGCATCTTCACAACCATTAATATCAGAAGATGCTGACGGAACGGCATGGCACCACTTTCCCTTTCATAAGCCCTCCCTATTTTATCATGTTGCTTGTTTTCTGAGGAAAAATTATTTCCGAGGAACTATCGTTGAAATCTTCATTTTAAATAATAATAAAAAAAATCAAGACCAGGATGAGACTGCACAATAATAACAACAATAATGAGAAAGTGAGAATAGAAGCAGCTACAAGAACAAGTCATAAAGATGAAAAATACAGAAATAAACAAAAAAATCATCGACATGGTCACGAAAATAGAGTAAACAGAGAAACAGAAACATAATTTACAGTAAAACAAAGAGGCAATAATAGGGCTATTTATTTCAAGTCTAAAATCGACTAAATACAAGGAAACAGCAAATATAGGCAATCTTGAAATAGAAACGAAACCATAAACCACATAATTATTAAATGCAGAAAAGTAGTACAGACTGAAAATAATAACCGACCCGGTCATAAGGGAAAAACACTACACTAGAAACTCTGCAAATCAATGCATCTTAGGCATCCAGAAAAAAAAGATTTACAGACATAATAGACAGCAGCACTTTCAAACGGAAACGTTAAATCCGAAAAGATATGGAAATACAGAATAATAACCAACCCAAGCAGACGAAAGTTGATGATATATATATATATATATATATATATATATATATATATATATGTATATGAAGTTAAAATATGGCTGAGGACATTTCTAAACCTATATGCTCAATTATTTTTTGATCTACATACAAACCAATTAGTATATAGAATATTTAGATACGTGGCAAACGTTTTAATCAATTTTTATCCGGAAAAGGATAGTAAGGAGTAAAACTTTACAAACTGTTACGTGGAGGTTGTCGGGTGTGTTACTGTTTTCATCTATTTCACGCCGAGCATGTGCGGTCGAATAACATATATTAAAAAAAATATATATTTTGAAACACTCTGTAAATGTAATGGCCAGATATGTTAATTGTAAGTGGACATGATTCAATACGATTCAGTGTTCCTTTCCATCACAGCCCGAGTATTTTTCCCCTTACAAGAGGGAAAGTGTTTGGAAAAAAAGGTAATATTCAAGCGCACATGTCTCAGTTTATGTATTAATTAAAATATAACGTGTAAGCATGTTTTATGATTGGGAAACAACGGCGGCATGCTAGTAATTAATGAAAAAAATTGCGAATCTTAGATTTCACTGTTCAAGTATATCATAGGAGATGAATGATCTAAGGAAATACACGGAACTAACCAGAGTGATGAAAATGGATGTGGCCGACAAAAAAAATTAAAGATAACACTAATAAACATAGACGCATAAAGAACAATATGGATAAGACTCGGAAAAAAAAATGAGAAAAAAAAACAGAATCAAGAGGAGGACTGAAAAGATAATATTTATGAAAACAAAAACAAGTGAAAACCAGATAGTAATTATTAAAACATGAGATCTTTCGGAATATTCTGCAATGCCGAAACCAACCTATATAGAATACGAAAAATAATTCGTAACTTTAATATCGCAATGAACAAGAAGATACAGAAACAAAGGATACGACGACGAATAACTAAAAATACATACATCGCAATATATTGATAAACGGGCATCGCCATTCAATAATGGCTCCATAGCAAAAAGTCATTAATAGGACGGGAGGAACGCAAAGATAAAGGGCACTCATCAGACCTCCACTGGAAAAAAAATTAAGCTTTTGGGTGTCTATGTTTATAAAAAGAACAAGAGGGTACCAATGGCCATTTCCACCGAGAAATCAAAGGTTTCTGATAATTTATTGTAATTGAATAATAATAATAATAATAATAATAATAATAATAATAATAATAATAATAATAATTCTGATTTGGTTTATGAACATCTTCCTGAAAAAAATCGGATACATTTCCAGAGGATGTTTCTCAATCCTTGTTCCAAACTAGGAACTTCAAAGATCAAGGGTTTTCCTAAGAAGAGGTACCTAAATAGCAGAGGTCTGGAGGCCGCCTAAAACATCGTGGATTCGTAGTTTTTTCAATTGATGTTCCAAACGACTCCACACTACTCTTAGCGTAAAAACGACGATCAGGATAATATGTGCTTATACCCCGTGTATACGACTTATTGCCAATACTAATGGGGCATAATTGCTCCAGTTCTCATTTTCTTCTCTATGATAATAATAATAATAATAATAATAATAATAATAATCATAATAATAATAATAATAATAATAATAATAATAATAATAATGGCAGAAATTGGAATCAGAGGAATCGCTGCAAAAATACAACGACTAAAATATTAAGGAAAACCTTTGAATGCGGAGAATAATACAATAATACAATATAATGAAGAATCGTTACATGGAATGGAGAACACCGAAGCTGCATATCTACAAGTTCTACACTCCCCCATCACGCATCCCCTCCCATTGTCTCATCACCGTCTCTCCCCCTTCCCAAATGATACCAAAGAGCTGAGAAGGGTCAAGGAGGATGGAAAGACGAGGAGAGAGCGCGAAGAGAACTGGGACGTTGGGGAGGCTTAGTGCTACTCAAATTCCAGTATAGACCAATGGCCACTGCTAACGATAAATGTAAGCGGCTGCTGCGATGAGGCAAACTTATTCGCAAATGCTATATAAAGAGGCGGAGAGAGCTGGACGTCTGAACAGACATAATAGGCAGCAAATTCCAGAAGCGAAGTTGTCATCACAGGTCTCCAATCAGATCTTTTGTTGACTTGTGTGAAAGCTCCATGTGAGCCAATAATAATAATAATAATAATAATAATAATAATAATAATAATAATAATAATAATAATTGCGTAGGCGTTATAATTGTAAACAACAACGCAAGATACTGTAAAATTCTAGATTTACTGTCTTAACTGTGCAGTGGCTATCATCAAATAAAACGTTAAAACCAAGTACATATACGGAACTTGTTAAAGTTAAATGAAAGATATGTGGAAGATTGACAAAGGAAATAATATAGCGAACGTTGTAGAAAATACTATCAATAACAGGGAAAACGTGGAAAAAAATTTAAAAAGACTATTATTATATAAAGTAGACAATACAGCCACACACTCGAACAACGATTCGTCAACTTAGAACAAACTTAGATAATGTGGAATCATTTCTCCTAGTAAACTACCCGGATATCTTTTCACTACCTTGCATCTCTTCATCCTCTCTAACATTATAAACATGTTTGCTTATCTTCCACTTTGCCGAAAGGACACTTACATACACTGCACGGACTTGAAGTCTATATTCGTAACATCCTCTCCATGACTAGGTAATCTATCTAGGATCAGTCCTTCATGTGTTTAAACAAAATTTACAACATGGCTTCAGCTACCTATATTTTCTTTATCGCTATCTCTCAAGCCAGGACTGCACTCTAATATACCATGTCTCTGGCAGTATAGATGTAGCACTTTCCCTTGACACTAGCGCCCAAATACATGTGTTTGGTGACGTTAACCCCCCCCCAACACCAGAGTAATTAGCTTAGCTTATCTAACTACACATATACAACTGGTAGCATCATCCATAACAGTTCTATATCCCATTGTTTTGGCACAGACAGTAACATTTCCAGCTCGCTCTCAAGATCATCAGGACCAGAAAGCTTCACTTGTGGAGCTATTACTGACAAAAGTTCGCAAGTATTGAGTAACAACTGCTCATTCCTAATTCGGGAATGCTAATTATCCTAAACTCTCGTCCCAAAGTTGAAAGACCATTGCTAAAAACGACAAGGTACTGACTGGGATGCACTTAGAGATCACGGGGAAATATGTTTGCTCTTCCTCGGATACAGTGCGCCAATGGGATCACTAAATAGTTCAAAGCAGTAATTGAAGCACATGCTTAACCCACAGAAGTTTTATAGCAATCCCACTCCCCCCGCAATGCTTTACATTTAAATGCACAGCTGCTATGGTTCATGGGCAATATTCCGCAGATTTATCTGCGATAAGCTGAGTAAAAATAGGCAAAATTTTAAAGAATCTACAAGTTATTGTAAGAAAGAAGTAACGACAGATAAGGGGGGATATACCGAATCCACGAGAAAACGCACCGAATTGCTGAAATTAGAAAATCGTGATTTCTGAACAATCTACAGCAGTGTAGTAAATAGTGAGCGATCAACAATTCTCCCACTCTATAACAATCATGAATTGTTTGCCCGGTAAACAAACAAGCTAACATGCTTGCACGTCAGTCGCCTTTTACTCTACTTTGGACGCAGCAGACCATTTCCTCCATTTACGGACAGAAACCACACTAGATGATCTGAAAATCATTCCTTTTGGCCAAAATATTTGAGTTCATAATTAATTATGGTCTACTTCGCCACTTTATAGTTGCTAAACTTCTATTCGACCATCAATATGGGGTTAGGCAAGCCTTTTTAACTGCATATAAGTGTAATCTCCTGAAATAATATACCATGACTGGATAAGGCAGAGGCGAGCAGTAGCCCTAGATATATCCAAATGTATGGATCGATATCCTCTCAGGAAAATCAGATTCTTTGGTATTACTGGAAGAATACTATACATATTTAAATCCTTCTAAAATAAGATAATAACGCATGATGTCATCGATCGTCTAAACAATATGATATAAATGCGAATGTTCTTCAGGAGTCCATCCTTGGACGTTCATTATTCCTGATATTCATAAATTACCTCCCCGATAAGATTGACTCTGAGAAATGTATAATTGCTGACGAGACCACGCTCTATATAAGGCACGAGGGGAAAACTAATGAACACATATCCAGGGCAATGCCGAAGACCTTCACTCTGTAAACAAAATGATGCTAACGTACAATGCTGTCAAGACTAAGCTCGGTTCTTTCAATAATTACAAGAAACCTTCTCAACCGCAAATAGCTATGACTAAATATACACTATATGAAATTACTTCGTTTCGACTCCTCAGCTTAACGTTTACAGGAACATATGTTGGAACAAAAACATTGAGGGCATTGCTAAGGCTTCTGCGAAGGTGAGCTCCCTCTACCGTGCTAGGTAACATACACATATCCGTGCATGAGGTTGCCAAGTTAATCAAGAACCTAGATTCCAGTAAAGCAACTGCCCCTGGTTGCATCCCAATTATAGTGTTAAAAAAGCTTCAACCAGAACTTGCTCCCATACTTACGAAACTATTTAAGCGCTGCCTTAAGGAGAAGTGCTTTCCGACTCCCTGGAAGACCTCATCAGTTTGCCCTGTATTTAAGAATTCAGGTGATAAGTCATCTCCCTCTCAGTACAGACCAAACAGTTTCCTGTGTGTTATGAGTAAGTTGCTGGAATCAATATTAAATAGAGAAATAGTCAACCACCTCAGCAGGAATAACCTTCTTAGTGACACACAATATGGTTTCCGCTCTGCAAGATCTACCGCAGATGTGCTGACGGTTATATCCCACAGGATTAGTGAATCTCTTGACAAAGGCTTCCTTTCTAGGGCAATTTCTCTTGACATATCAAAGGCCTTCGACAAGGTATGACATAAGGGTCTACTTCACAAGATTTCCAGCTACGGTATAACTGGAAATGTTTTCTCGATCATTAAATCATTTCTCTCCGATAGGCTCATAAGAGTAGTGGTAGATGGACAAAAATCGGAAACCTGCAATATAAATGCTGGAGTCCCTTAGGGGTCAATCCTGGGCCCAACTGTCTTCCTGATCTACATCAATGACCTCCCTAAACACATACTTAAATCATTCGTTGACATCTATGCTGATGACACGACCATCTAAGGCAACACATCAAAGGCTGTAAATGACAAAGTTCTCTCTGATTCTCTCTCCTCTGATCTCGAGCGCGTGGTTCAGTGGGGGAAGATGTGGCTGATTACCTTTAATGCATCCAAAACCAAACTCCTATCCTTACATCATCAACGCTCTGATCCCCATCTGGCATCAATTGTGATGGATGTCTCTCCTCTGGCCCGATGTTTTGACAAGCTCTCGTGAGGCCCGGTGTTTTGACAAGCTTGTGGGTTTGATCTTTACTCCTGATCTGAAATGAATCACGTACAGCAAGTCTGTTGCCAAGGTCGCTGGAAAGATGGTGGGATCCTTCTACCGCTCCAGAAGATATCTCACTACTGATGCAATTCTCTATCTATATAAAAGCCAAGTACGTCCAAGGATGGAATACTGTTGCCATATAAAAACACGAGGTTAGCAACAATAATGTGCGAATACGTTGCAAGAAAAAAAAAACACTAAATAATCCTCGACGGATTGAGTGTTAAAAGTATTGAGGTGTTAAGTTCGATTCTTTGTCAGTCCTATTCAGGTGAAGAAGATTTGAAGTTGCGGTTGCGATAACGCTAAACATGCATAGACTATAAAAGGAGATGGAGATACTGCAAGTATATAGAGACTTGCTGCAAAACAAAGTTTCAGAACACCACCAGTTATCATCAGCGAAAAATCCCTAATGGTGGTATATGGGGCTATTATTTGTGAGCAGATATTATCATTATTATTATTATTATTTTATTATTATTATTTTATTATTATTATTGTTATTATTACTGTTATTATTATTGTTATTATCATTTTTTAGTATTATTATTGTTATTATTATAGTTATTATTATTGTTATTATTATCATTATTATTGTAATTATTATATAAAATATTATATAAAATAATAATAAGAAGAAAAAGAAGAAGAAGAGGAAGAAGAAGAAGAATAAGATGGGGAGGGAGAAAAAAGAATTAATATCATACTGGATATTTTAATGGAATTCGTAGCAAAGATATGTGCACGTTAAGAAATAAATTGAGGGAAACACATGACGGTAGAGAACACGTAACTACTAAAAAAAAAAGATGAGATGTGTTACACTTAAATATTAATATGTGGGAGATCTGGTAGAAAATATAAAAGAGAACATTAAAAATTATGGCATATGTTTTTTTTTTTTTTAATATAGAAGCGGATAAGTAAAGAAGTACATAAACATTATGAATAAAAATATATCAGAAAACCATGCATTGGTTCAAAAAGAAATTCATGCAACTGTATCCGAAGTGTAGGAAATAAAAAAAAATACATAATTAAGCACGTTATCTGAGCGCTGAGGATTATTACCATTATTTTAAAAGGACCATGTATAAAATCCTGTGTTTGTGACACAAAACGTACACTGTGAAAATAATACACGCCCGTACTTTTCACCAATCCAATCCGTAGAAAAAATAGTATATTAACATACTGTATGGTTTTCATGTTTATAATAAAGAAGATTAGCATTTTGGTTCGATGCCTGTAACTCGAACGCAAATCGTTTCCCAACGGAAAATATGTGTTTTTGTATGTTTATATGTGATCAGCCTATAAACAAAGATTGCAAAACAAACGTTCACAGATCAGTCAATATTCCTTTTAAAAGTTGCCCCGATAGATAATACAGGGTCGCAAAAAAAACAGAAAAAAAAACAGGGGGCATTCAATTGTTTTTCTGAGCATTTTACAGTCAACAGGGGAAAAAGGCCAAAGACCCTTGTGTTTTGATGTGATGTTTTGAATATAATAAACTAGTTATAACCAAAGTTTCACTTCATTCGGACAAACCACTAAGAGCCTGGGCCAAATTAGAGTTGGGGTCCGTTTATTGAGGTCACCCTGTATTACATTAATTACAATTATGGCCAGTTTTTTGGGGTCACTCTGTATTAACATTAATTACAATCACGGCCTAAGTTCGTTAGGAAGGCTCTTCTTCAACAATTCTCTTACGTTATTATTTTTATTATTATTATTATTATTATTATTATTATTATTATTATTATTATTATTATTAATGCATTAAATAATATAGATACTTTGTTTGTTCGTATATATGAAAATTATCTCAAATGTAAGAAAATATGGATAGGAAAGAGAGAAAATAGGAAAGCGAACGAGAAAAGTGGAGAGAGATAAATGCGTTAATATAAAATATTCCAAACTTTTTACCTTCTTGTATTTTTATTTGCAAACTCTGAGTACATCGGATATTCTCTTCTACAACATAGACAAGCACCCACACACACATACACACACATATATAACTATATATATATATATATATATATATATATATATATATATATATATATATATATATATATATATATATATATATACAGAGAGAGATGGGGAGGGAGATAGGGGGAGAGAGACAGAGAAATAGAGAGAGAGGGGAACAGATGAGTCAGAATAAGTCATAACTTATAAAAGATTGCATGAAAAAACGCGGAACCATAAAACAAGATGGCGCCATAAATATGGAAAGATTTACGAATCAAACGATCGCATGTTGTTTTTCTTGAGTTGATATTTAACAGGCGAACATTGACATTTCGCTTTGTCGTTGACGCGCAGGCGCTGATCCATCTCAAGCCATAGAAAACTCATCCAATAAACGCGAGCAAAAAACACACGATCGACAATGAACGTACGCTAAGCGTAGAGATGGGAAACGGAATTTTCAGTGATCTTCATGATAATATATATGTAAAATAAAGCAATAAAACACATGCAGAAAACCTCCGTATATCTAGCCATCTATTCATTCATTTTACATCTATCCCTCTCCCCCTATTTATCCCTTTCCCTCTTTCTCTCACTCTCTCTCTCTGTATATATATATATATATATATATATATATATATATATATATATATATATATATATATATATATATATATATATATATATATATATCATCTATTACTGTATTCGGACTGTATACCTGTACGTATCCCTTTTCCTCGTTTATATCCATATGCAATATATATATATATATATATATATATATATATATATATATATATATATATATATCCATATGCAATATATATATATATATATATGTATATATATATATATAGGTATCTCTCTATCTGTCTATCTATCTTTCTATCTATCTATATATCTATGCATGTGTTATCAATCTATCCATCTATCTATCAATTTATCTATCCCCCCTATCTCTCTCTTTATATATATATATATATATATATATATATATATATATATATATATATATATATGTGGGGGGGTGTCTGTGTATTAAGTAATGTGATTGATAATTTAAAATTTAAAAATGAAATTATAATTAAATTAAAAATCCGTTTCATAAGAAGGAACAAAAAAAATGAAATAAAAGATCTGGATTTAAAATTGATACAAACATTTTTTTTTCAGATACATCTGCCTTACTTTTAATGCTAGGTTTATTTATGGTGTCTTTTAGATTTAATAAAAACCCTTTAAAATTTGCTGACGAGGAGACCTTGTTTATTAAAAAACTATATGTATTAATTATTGTCCGTAACTTGATGTCTACCACAATAAAAACACTGCTTTCCGAAACGATCGTACATATAATTGATTTTGTTGTTGTTCCTTCTTATGAAACGGATTTTTAATTTAATAATAATTTGATTTTTAAATTTTAAATTATCAATCACATTACTTAATATTGAATTAGCTCTAGCATATTTACCTATCGAGCTTATAATATATCTAAATTACAACGAGCACTTTTTCTTTCCTGTATTTTAATAAAACTAGTAATTTCACTGTTACATTGAAATACACTCAGCTCTTCAAACTATAATTCTAATCTCCTTTGAAATATTAGCTCCCTATAACAGGTCGAGTTTATATAAGTAATTATAGATATGTTTCATAAGAAGGACTTGCAACTGTCAACCAAATGTATCCCCATACCTTCTAAAGACACCTTTATAACCAGCTTAATTACAAGTAAAAATATATTTATAAGGAAAGTCCTTCTTCGGTAGTCCCTTCAGGTAATTTTTTGATGCCACTTTCTGCTGATCTATTGACGGAAATCTGATGCCCTCAGGTTGTCTTCATGTCTGAGAACAAGAAGAAGTCGCATGGGACTAGGTCAGAGCTGTAGGGTGGGTCTTGTACGATTTTCATTCCTGTGTCGGTCACCCAGATGGTAACGAAAGTTGTATTGTGGCATAGGGCATTGTCTTGGTCAAAGCCACCACTGACAACTCCTTCACTGCCTTTGACTCTATTTCTCGTTTTCCCCTGTAAGATTTTCGGAACAGTATTGCAATATTTCTTATTGACAGTTTACTCCTGAGGAACCTATTCAACTTCAAGGATGTCCTGAGAGTCAAAGAAATAAATGTCCATTGCCTTCGCTTGTGACCTGTTCTTGGCCCTGGGGGAGGATGGGTGCTTCCACTGGGAACTCTGACGATTGCTCTCAGGGTCGTAGGTGAAAACCCAACTCTCGTGTCAAGTCATTAGATTATTCAAGAAACCTGAATCAGCCTCTATCATTTCAAGAATGTCAGTGCAACATAGCACACGAAACTGCTTCTGGTCCTGGGAGAGGATTTTTGGCACTAACTAGGCACAGATTTTGTGGGGATCCAGATTTTCTGTCAGAATTATCTGCACTATGTCAATAATATTACCAACAGATTCAGATACCATCTCCTAAATTATCCGATGGTCTTGCATCAATAATCTTCGCACTTTCTCAATAATTTCCTTCTTGTGTGGACTGTTCGGTGCTCCAGATCTGGATCCATACTCAAGCTGTTTATTTCCTTCAGAAAATCTGTTAAGCTACAGATAGAAGCTTGCTTTACTCATCTGTTAATCCCCATTGGCTTTCCCGAATTTCTTACTTGGATTTCTGAAGTTTAACACGGAATTTGATGGTATAACTTTATTCTTGCTTACCTGTATCTTCTCAGGAGTCCAAAGGTCAGCAAGCCTGATCCGACTGGTTCCAAAATGAACACCGCCCCGCTTAAAAACACATTGAGAGTAAGTTGTCAGTAAATCATTTTGTAGACTATATGTATATGCACTTCACCATGAAGTAGCAGTTTGATCAAACAATACTAAATGTTTCTCCTGGCCTTGTCTAATCACTTATTTAGCATATGTCAGATCATTGAAATTTGAAACGTGAACTTATTATAACTCTAAGCAAACGCAATAGCAGGAAGCTTCCTTTACATTTGCGTTAGTTTATTCCTATTAAAGACAAAAAAAGGTATACAATATTAGTCACTTGATAATTTTTATTATTTACTCGAAATCGAGCGAGGAGATTAAATCAAATATAGACTACGGGTATAATAAGGTTTAATGTTTAAACAACCCAGGGAAATCTATCCATCTATATATTTTGATTTTAATATACTTCCACAAATATATTTTTATTATGTGACAAATATATATATATATATATATATATATATATATATATATATATATATACAAAGACAAAGAGAGAGAGAGAAAGAGAGAGCGAGGGAGATGTTATTCATTTATTTTTGTTTTTGTGATACGTTTTGAGTGGATTCAATAATTTATACGAAAGTCAATTTTTACCTCAATGCAGGTTCGCAATAATTTTCCCATTTACCAATGTGTTACCCTCATATAGGGAGCGGCATATATATACATATATATATATATATATATATATATATATATATGTATATATATATATATATATATATATCAAACACAATTTTTAAAATATAATTATCCCCTAATATATATATATATATATATATATATATATATATATATATATATATATATATATATATATATATATATATATTCTTTATCCATTTACATCATTGTTTATATATCTTCAGGCAATGTAGAATTTTTAAATAGAAAGAAACAAAGGCGGGGAGGCACCTAACGGGAAAAGCATGCAGGAAACGTTTACCTTGGTTGTGGTTACGGAAAATCCCATTTAAATATTTGCACTATGAGGGATGCTTCACATGTATCCTCGGAGTAATAAGTTAACGATACATTTTGGAACCCCGGTGAAGCAATGGTGATGATAGGTGGGGTTTGACGTCGAAAATACCTACACGAAATATTTTTCTGAAAATCGTTATCATTGCTTGAGGAAATGAGTTTAAATGTTGAAAAATTGAAGCGATTAAAAGTTTTTCGGTGAATTGTCAAGAACGTCCCGTCATGAAAACAATCCGTACTGTTAAGGTAATTGAACCATTATTTAGAATATATTTTAAATACATTTTTAAATAAAATGAGTGAGGATAATGAATTAATAAAATAAATATAAACTATAAAGGCAAAATTATGTTTTTTAAATAATAACGACCAAAGTTCGCTTTTTACTTTCAGGAACTTTTTTTGGGTAGAAACATTTTAGATTTCACCGTCGCAAAACACGCTCGTTATTGATATTAAAAATTCACGTTAGTTTATTATTTAATTTGAAAACATAACAATTTAGACCTAATTATTTCGATAGGAAAAATGAAAAAGACTTGTTTAAAATATGTATTATTATATTTAATTGTCTGCAGTGAATTTAAACAGATATGTTTTATCTTTTATAATTTGTTTTTCTAATAAGTTGGTGCAGAAATAATATTTTTGACGTTCAAATGAACGTCAAAACATTATTTTTGCACCAACCTTATATTTCACATCAAATTCTATTTGAAATTTTTATTTAAATATGGTCATACTCCAGTTTTATATTAAAACAAAAATAAAAAAAAAATAGCGCACACAAATTTATTCTACACATGCTTTACGAAACATAACCACATAGATTTTCAAGTTTTTCTACTTAATAAAAAATACTTTCCAGAAAATTAATGTCAATTTTTTATTTCTTTTATTCTTAGGGAGTAATTGTTTTTAAGCAGTGTTTTTCTTCTAAAATTATAGTTTAAAATCAGATAACCCACAAAGATTAATACGAGTAAATAAGGAAACTCCTTTAAGGTTTTTCGTTATTTGTACATCTATGTTATCGTGCTAAAATAACTTTGTTATTTAGAAAGCCAGTCTTAATATGCGAAGGAGGCTGAATTGTAACTATTCTGTACTTTCACAAAAAAATTAATGAACAAAACTTTCATAAAAAATTAAATTTAACTTGAACATGCTATTAAAAATAGCATAGTAACATAGATGCACAAGCACTGGTTTTTCAAACTCTAAACACTGAACGCTCGTTTAAATGGCATAGCTACAGCATGAACGAATCTCTTTATGGATGAATTCATGATATCGAAGGAGGAGCTAAAATCTGCTAAAATATCTAAACTAAATTTTACTATGCCTCTGATCTGGTTTGCTCCTCTCTCTTCAATACATCTAATTCAACTCTACAAAGTTTTTCATTATTTCTTATAACTAGCACTTATTTTTTTATGTATGAAACTGGAAGATATCCTAATACAGTTTCCTTGAGTTATAATCCATTTATTTATGCTACTTTTCCGATTAGAATGTCAGTAAAAGCACGACGTTCAGTTTAAACCCGTGGTTCACAAACTTTGCTGGTACACCTTGTAATTTGGATGAAACAGGAACCCAAACCTCACGATAAGTCATCAAGTTTAGTTAGTTCCTCGAAAACAGTTATCCCCACTTAAAAAATAGTTAGATGTCTATTAATTGCCAATGAAATAATTAGTATTTGGCAAGCAGTCAATCCACAATTACCCTTGTTAAGGTAATATTATATAGGACAGATATTCAATATATTTTGCTATGAGAAAACCAAACAGATTGATAGAAAAGTTCTTGCAGCAATCAAAGTGAAAAGAATGAAGGAACAGCTAGACAGACTGTTTGATATATTTTCTTTTAGGTGTAAACTTTCTGTCTTTAGAAGTGATAACTTCGCAGTAAAGTGCAAGACAGAAAATTGTCAAACAAGGCACATACTCTGCACTTGTACTCTTAACAAGGAGGTAAAATTACTTCTATAGATTCACCTGCAATCACGTTCCTTTGTGGGAAATAAAATAATAATATTGGTATTTATTATGTAATCTGACTCTATTATTAAACATGCAATTTTTTCAATTTTCATGTTCCACTAGAAGAACTTCCATTTACAGCAATTTTTTAATTAATTGATGGAACAACAAAATGCCTAACAACATTTATTTGTCCTTTGATTTGCCTCAAGTAGAATTCTAAAAAAAATACTGTTCCTTCCGATCATCATTATATGACAGCAGAAGAAACAAATAATTTAAGTGTGAAGACCAAAGTCTACTTTTTGAGAGTATGCTGTCGGCATTTCTTGTGGAGCAGTTAACTTAGAAATTTGGGTCCTTGAATCGAGGAAGATGGCTAACATACGCAACAAGATTAATGTGTTTATGGACTAGAGTTGTCTATCCTCAAACACTATGATAAATTACACATTTTGGTCAAATTTATCATCTAAGTGTATGCAGTTAGTTGATTTGAGATCAAAACCGACAATATTTTTTAACCAACAACAGTATATTTTAATATGATTCAGAGAACAAAACAGTTAACTTAAATCCCAATTACTGTTTAAAACTGTTAAAAATATAGTGCTTTTACACTACTTCTGAGAAAATATTAATAATAAACTCAGATGAATTGGATGCGAGAGAAGAGGGCATTAAAACGATTTTGTCCATTAGGTAACTAAATATTTATCCATTAAATTTTATTAATTTTCTTAATTTACTCAAACAATAGTTAGTTTATTCATATTACATCGCAAAAGTATACAAAAAAATAAGTGTTTTCAAATAATTGCTTTTTGGGTTTTTTGTGTTGTTTTTCTAGAAATAGTGAACAACTAAAAAAGAAATGAAAAAAGATTACTGCTATCAATTTTGCAGCCATACACTGGCCAAATTTTATTGATTTTTACAAAAAAGTAGTATATCGGCAGGAACAAGACATAGACACATTATTACAAAGGCATCGTGCCAGCAAATTAGACCTTCATTTTCCTCAAAAGGAAATTATACAGAACAATTTAGTTCTATTATAAGTTTATATAATTGCGTTTAATAATAAAATTAAAATACATGGGTATGTAACTTGTATAAAGTTGTTATATTGTGTAATACATATACACATATCTTTTTGAATTGTGAAATTGAAAAGACTTAGTTGCTAATTAGCATTTTGTACAATGTTTTCTTTAATCAATGCAGTAAAAGTTGAGATATTTTGCTAGTTGTGATTCATAATTAAAATTATAATTCATGTATTTATTTTTCTTTTTATGTATTTCATATAAATATATCAATTTTCATTGAATATTTTATAAAAAAAGTGAAATTTCAAAGTCAGTGTTGTGAAAAATGCTATGAAAATGAAGGATTTTTTCAGCGTTTTTCTACACGATTAAAAAAATTAAATTCTCAAGTTTCTGTTCAAGATGGGAATCTAATTTTTGGTATCTGTTCTGATCACATCAAATCCCAAATATCAGAATCAGTGCCATGTTGATTTTCTGAAAAAAAGTTGCAAATCGACTTGCCCTATTTTACCATACGAGCCTGCTGTTGAGTTTTTAAATTTATTTTTATATACAAACGCCTTATTTAAATTTTATCTGCAAATTCAAATATAATAGTACAATTGTGAAGAAAAACTTACCCAATTTATGCTAAACAACATTCTGCTTATTTTATATTGCTGACCTTACTTTTGTGTGGGGAAAATGCCTTGAATAAAAAGTTAAGAGTCAGGGTTCGATTATAATTTAAACAGAAACATGTATTTCGACCGCGCTCCTGCTATATCAAGGCACACACTGTGTATTTTGTATGTAAAGCATTTCTATTTTTGTGGTATTAAAACTTTTCTAATGCACTTGTTCTAACTTTGGTTATAGTCGACTCTTCATGCTTGGGACACATTATTTTGATTATCGATTATTCATATTTACATAAGATATTCTAAAATAAATTGATTAAAAGACCGATCTAAGAATACTCAAAGGCAAACTCCGTTTCCTAGTACATAGGGGCGAAAATCAAATATACAGACATACACAGACACATTTCCTTTTATATTATAGTAGAGATATACATTTAACTTTATTCGTTTACAAACTAAAAGTAACTCCTTTATAACTTCACTCCTTAATTAAACATTGATTAACAGATTCTAGTTTGGTTCTTTTATTGCTGATAATAAAGTAAATATTATGTATATTTATAGACTAATCACGACTGTTCGGTTTCCGATTATATAATTTCCCTCAAGAAGTTAAGACTTCATTATTAAAAAAAATAAACGCTCTATATAATAGTTTTTGAATTTCTTTGACGCCGCCTAAACTTTGTTGCGGTCTATCATCTGCTTCATCTGTACTACTTTACGTTTTCTTATGTTTTTCAATTGGGACATAAAAATCTCACTATAAAAATATTAGATAAAATAATGAAATATTTAGCGGATTTCCGTAAAAAAAGATGTTTTCCAGTAGAGAATTAACCTTTCATATCACATTAAATATACATCAACAATGGAGAGCAAATATTGGATTATATTAGTATTTTCTTTATTTTGACATGTTTTTCTTGCTTAAATAAGAATAAAAAATAAGAATGGTTTCAAATGTTTATCAGTTTACGTTAAATTTATATGAGAAAACGTTTTCTCATTCGAATTTCTGAAAAAAAAATTGTTTTCATTTTTCACCACGTATTATCGTATACAAAGATAGACTTTAATTTTGTGGTAGCCAAAAATTTTAATCCTTTTGTATTATTGTTATTTTTTTCAATACTATTATTATTTTATTTATAATACAAGGAAAATATGAACCCTTTTTCATAGAGGAAAATAGAGAAGATTTAATAAAGACATTTTCCAACGTTAGAAATGTTTTTTCTTCTCATGTAAAACCTGTTTTGTCATGGAGCAGGAACTGTTTTCTACTTTGTTCATATAGTATGGTCTTTGGTTATACAAACCGTCAACTTTTGTCATTGTTTATAGAAATTTCAAAAAGCATTTAAGACAAGCACAAGTAAGCTTTTTTTTAAATGAGACAATAAAAAATAGAAACAACTCTTTTTCGAAGTCTTTCCATCAATTGCAGAGTATTCATTTAGCAAAATATTCAGAATGATATGCTCCTGTAATATATGCCTCCTTTCAATTATATTTTTTATGGTTTGCAAAATATTTGAAAAATGGGCTAACATATTAATTACTTCGCCCTCAAATGGGCACTTTTCTATTTACAGGCAGATTTCGCATTTTTCGCGGATATTGCCGAAAGTCATTCTCTAGCTTCGCCACTTCCGGTTTGGTGATGAACGCAACGACATGACGTAAGGTTGTTCACGTTCTTTCCCCTCTTCACGGTACGGGTTCGAGCCTGCCCGTCTACTACCACGTTTTTTTGTTGTTGTTCAACATACATCTCAAAACACCCTGGCAACGCCGATACCCCAGGCTCGTTTATAATTAATAGAGGATTGATTCTATTATAATAAATAAAAATATCATGTATAAGCATATTGCACGACCAGGCACTACTGGGCTTTCAACAAATGTGGGTATATATATATATATATATATATATATATATATATATATATATATATATATATATATATATATATATATGTGGGTGTGTGTGTGTGTGTGTGTTTGTGTCTGTCTGTGTGTGTGTGTCTGTGTGTATGTGTGTCTGTGTGTCTGTATATATATATATATATATATATATATATATATATATATATATATATATATATATATAAGACCGGATATGCAATGCACTTAAAGACGAGGGGGAGATTCGCTTTTATCATTTGTGAGTTTTTTTTTCAGTTCCTCGATTTGTTGACTACAAATTGCAACAAAGCAGCAAAAGTGCTTTCAGTTTGTTGGCAAGCACTTTGCAAAATTAGTATAGATGGAAACAAAATGATTGTTTTACGAAGGTGAATGAGTCAGCAGGTCATGTTTAATCTCTCGTCCGTGTGAGAAGTAATATTGGGAAATTTGGCAGCGGGAGATGGAAGCAAACTATTACATCGCTAAAATATTATTGGAAGCGTAAAAGAAACAGTAAGTAAATATTGAGAGAGACATATATAAGGAGAAGGTGCATTAGCTAAAATGACATTCTGATAATGTTGTGTCCTGGAACAACAGTGAATATAAGAAGAATCAAGTTGAGGTTCAGTTAAGGAACAAGTGTATGAACAATAATGTACAAAGATAGGAAAGCGTATATATCTGCTGGGCACTCGGCTAGCAGTTGAAGGGCAGTCGCATCTCTCTCACCGGTTTTGGAATTACTAGCGATATTTATGGTGCTAATCGGTGTAAATTCTTCTGTTCAAGGAAGGTCGGTATAACAGATAATCGCTTTAAAATGAATGTTTGATAGGAGAGGAAAATAAGACAGAGGAATAGGAAGAGCAAAAACACGTACTAGAGGAAGAATAGTGTGTAAGAATGCAAGACAACAGACATCAGTAAGAGACATTAAAAAAAGGTGAACGAAAGAAAAAAAACGAAAAACAGTAATTAGAAAATAAGGAAAATATAAATAGAAAACTTGATGGAAAAGGCATTAAACAATATGAAGATGTTGAGAACAGAAAAAGAAGCAAAATAAAATGAAATATAATGTAATGAAGCAGGCATAAACAAGAAACATATATTATGAATTGATGATGATATTCCTAGCGAATAAAGTGTAAGATTAGGAAAACATGAATTAATCACAGAAGTAAAGATTAAAAGGATAATCAGGGAGCCAACTGAAGAGATCCTTTTCATTAGCTACTAGACTGCCATGTAGAATAAGGGTCCACTCCTTTTTAAGGAGAACTAACCTTACTTTTCTTCATCAGGTTAAACGATGAGAGAAAACAAATGATACGATTAATTGAGTATTTGATATGTCTCAATCATCATCGCGACTCATTAGTGAACCAGTATACCAAATAAGTACATCAACTGCAAAAGTAACACTAGGTGCCAGATAACATAAGTAACATCTAATACAGAAGAATTAAATGAGAAAGGAAAGATTTATAGAATATATTAAAAAAAAAAAAGAAATAACAAAATCGATGAAAATTGAGAAAACAAACAAACAAAAAAACAATGAGTAAATATTGAGGAAGTAAAAGACAAAGGTGGTTTCAACGTAAACATAGGAAAAGACGACAGAACACAGGGGTATGCTTAGAAACAGAAGAATGACGAAGAAAAGGTCAATAGCAAGAAATAAAGCGAAACCATCAGGATGTGAAGAAAGAGGAATGAATGATTAAAATAAAGGAGACTGTTAAGATGACGAAATAACAAATAATGGACCAGGATCTACTGATTGCTTCAATAACTAAAACTATTAGGAAAAATAGAAAAATATACAAACCTTATAAAAGGACCTATTGTACTAAACATCAAATAGGTAAAAGAGAATTAGATAGAAATAGAGAAAAAAAGGAAAAGAAAAAAGATGACAACGGTCGTTATGATAAAGGAAAAAGAAACAGAGAAGGACAAATATTTGAGAATTTTTCATACTTGCGGGATCACCACTGATCAAGGCGAGGGGGCCACTTGAGGATAAGTGTTAATGGATCTAAGGTGGTAGTGTTTCTATTGTTAATGTTGTAAATTGGTTTGAATTTGATTATTCATGAGAACGGCTCAAGAATAACTTGATTACATTGGATTTGAAAGCAATGATGTTGTATTTAACCGGGAAACACCTTAGCGGAAGAGTGTTCCAGAGGCTTTCAGTTTTGGGAAATAAGCTCTGTTCATGGAACAGATTTAGGCAAAGAAAGAGGTTGAGAAAGATCGTATTTAGTGGTTGTAGATAATCGAGTATATTTTACGAAAGTTTTGCAAAGGCGACATAAGTTGGAGTTAAGTCAAGCACTTACCATGGAAATAACGATAGAGCTAAGACAGGCTCGCAACTGCTATTCTGTTGTAACGAGGTGGCAGGAAATAAAAAATGGCATCACCTACTTGGTTTCAAAACCGGTGTTGAACTTTGGAATAAAGGCTGGATAGGGCTGGATACTCTGCGTTTCATTCACTGTAGGATTCTTCAGGCTATATATATATATATATATATATATATATATATATATATATATATATATATATATATATAGCCTGAAGAATCCTACAGTGGATGAAACGCAGAGTATTCAGTGTAGCTTAATCGCCATATAATTTCCATGTATTGCATCGTTATTTTCTAAAATTCTGCAAAAATAAAGAAACTAGTCATAAACAAAATAAAGCTAAATTGTGGATTGAATCAATATGCTGATAAGAAACCGTTAAAATATAAACGTAATTATTTCAATCTCGATTGTGAAAGGGATATGTGAATAAGTTTTCCGTCTTTGGTCGCTTGCATATTCATGGCTGAGTATATTAAAGTTCGTTGTAATAATTAATATATATGAGAAAGAATGCTTTTATTATAAGTTCCAGACGGGGAAAAGAAAATCGAAAATCATAGGTATATCGATAACCTGTTAAAGTTTTCTAGAGCAGTGTTCCTCTCGTTCATAATGTTTACATGGTTTAAATATCGCTCGTCCTACAATACACCTTTTCAAAATATACGCATATATGCCAGAATTGTATTTTTGATACATACTACGAGACGCGTGGACAAAATTACATGAGCCAAAGTATAACAGAAACATATTTGAGTAATATAAGCCATTGTTTAAATGCTGAATGAACGTCAAATGCTGACTGAACATCAACTGCTGACTGAACATCAAATTCTGAAAGAACATCAAATGCTGAATGAACATCAAAAGTTTAATGAACATCAAATTGGGAATTAAGATCAAATGTTGCGGGAACATCAAACGCTGAATGTATATGAAATGTTGAATGAACGTCAAATACTGAATGAACATCAAATTCTGAAAGAATATCAGATGACGAGTGAACATAAAATACTGAATGAGCATCGAATTCTGAAAGAACATCAAATGCTGAATGAACATCAAATGCTGAATGAACATCAAATTCTAAATGAACATCAAATGCTGAATGAACATCAAATGCGGAAAGAACATCAAATTCTGAATGAACATCAAATTCTGAATGAACATCAAATTCTGAAAGAATATCAGATGCTGAATGAACATCAAATGCTGAGTGAATAGCACTTATCTTTTTATTTTTGTCATGAAATATTTTATCTGAAACTGCGTATTATAGATTTTGAGATATTTTTGTTGTCAGTCACCTTGTTTTTATATTGTGTTTGATTGAGTGCAATGAATAATTCATAATCTTATATTGCACTGCAACTTAGTGTCCCCGTTCAGTTTTAGAGAAATGTTCCTTGGCTGAAAAAATTAATGTTTTGATTCATTGTTCTCTTTTTTGCATGGCGTTATCGGCTTCGCATTTAAAATAGGGTATGTGTGTAGCTCTTGTCTCATAGAGGAGCAAATAAAATAAGACGAGTTGAACATTTCAAAAATACAGTATGCGTTAATAGAATTTCATAGATTTACTGGTGAATGACGATACATGTTATGTGAGAATTTTAAGTATTAATTCCTCGCTCTCAGAAACTGATATAGAATATTGCAATGCTTTAAATATGGTAATAAATATCGAACATTGAATGTGAGGAATAAATGAAAATAAACACCGCGAGTTACGAGGTTGGGAAAATTAAAATTGTGATACATTTGGTATATTATAAAAATAATATTTTATATAAATCAAGCATAATGTATAATTAGTTAACATTATTATTAAGTACGGCAATCTCAAGCTGGATCCGTCACTGAGGTATTCAGCAATTTCATTTAAACTTTAGTTAAACAGCAAATATTTGTTTTCAGGAGATCACGTTCGCCCTTAGGACAACCCGCGGTGTAACCGTTTTTCCTCGTTTCTCTTCATGGTCTTTAAGTGTAAACAAAATTCAGCACTTGCTTTCTTTGAGTATGCACGAAGAAAGTTTCATTTGAAGGCGATTATTCACTGTTTATTTACATACTGAATGAAGTGGACGTTCGTTTGATACTAATCAGTTAATTGGGGGGGCGTATGTTGACTGAAGTCGTCCAAAATGTTTAATCACACTTCGTTTAAAGAAATATGTTTTTTTTTGCAATTGTTTTGAATCTCCGTCATAACTTACGCTTACATACATTTTTTGTAGTGAGAGACGTTCAAGGAAAGTTAATCCGTTAGAAAGTACATAACTATATTAAATACATCTCTATCTATATAGGATAAGCATTTGTGCGTGAGATTCACCCACGAAATCAGTTTGCCCGATTTTTCTGAAATTTCAAATGAATATACACAGTTAGTGTGGGAATGTTCTTATATTTTATATCGGAATGTATCCGATAAATATCCAAAATCTAAAACGGAAAAAATCCAATCGAAGATGGAACAGTCAAATTTTAAACCAAATTAACATTTAAAATGGACTTGATAAGTTTTATGACCGCATAAACAGAAAAGCACGAGATATAAACTTAATAGCATTTTTTTTTGACAAGCCAGGGGCGTCTTGGAAATGTATGTTACTATTTTGAACCCGATTCGGTCATAATAATTGACATTTGTATTTAAAATTCCTTTTCAAGTCATTATAGAAAAATTGTTTTTAAAAATTAAAAGTAGCTACAGTGAGTCTACAATGCATTGGGGATGAAGCCACTGTGAGGTTACAGGTGAATAAATATTCAGGTGCCTTGCTGTTGGTTCTCAACTAGAGCAACCATAAAAAAGTGTGATTTTAACGGGGTCGATAAAAATGAAGGTATTAACAGTTTGGAGAATTCATCGACCCTCATTCAATTCCGGGAAACGTTGAGTCTCTTTCCTAGAGATTCCTATTACCAAACAAAGTGCTATATGGGTAGGACGATATTCCTCTTTATATGATTTAAAATATACAAGCCAAACAAATATCTTTCTTATCATCAAGAACTGTGCAGACGAGATCAATTTTTTTCTGTTTACCATGTTTCTCCCTTCGGCTTTAAAAGATTTCTATAATCGAATTATTTAATTAAGAATAGAAACTCGCCCATAAGTTGAATTGCTGGAGGAATTATGAATAATATTAAATATGAGATATTAATACAGGGAATAATCGATGATGATCTAAAATAGAAATACATTCTTTTTCTACATTAAAATCTTTATTTGATGAAAAAATTAATTACATATATTTAATGTTTGGAAGACATAGCCACATTTATTGAAAATAGTAAGCAGAATTAGACACGTAAAGTATGACTGACACAACCTTTTTTTTTATTCATGTTCACACCTTAAAAAGCATTTCGCTACTTGGACGTAAGAGGCTACTATTTGGAGCCATGTATAGGAAAGATTAACAAGATATTCTTTTTTTGTTACATTTACACTTCTGCGCCTCAGTACAGCTAGGGAAGCAGGCAGCAGGAAGAGAATTCCAAAGTCTAGCTGTTCGAGGGAAGAAACTATAAAAATAGAAAGCTTTCTGTTATTTAGGGAAAACAACAGTGAAGGTGTGAGATCTTATTGCTAAGAGGGTTTGTCGGGGAAATGGACGTCGAGGGGATACAAGTGAAACGAGTTCATCAGAACACATTCCATTAAAATATTTGTAAAACAGGAACAGTGATGCAACATTGCGGCGATGAGACAGGGTCTATAGCCTAGTTCATAAAGCGGGAATAATTAGATTGGCAACTGTTTTCTTGGCCCTATCCAACAGGGAGATACTAGCTCAGATGTGGTAAGAATACTCCATGCATGGGCATAAGGTGGCCTTGTAAAGGTACAGGATACTCTCAGGCGTCAACCTTCCATAAGCACAATTTAAAAGGGAGTAATATGATAAATGAAAATGTCCACTTAGCGCAAAACATTACTCTTTGTAATAATAATAAATTGCTCTAGGTAACTGTAATTTTGAACACATGCATAATCATAATTTTTCCTATCATTTGTGATTAGTAATAGATCGTACAGAGAGTACACACATAATAAAATTCGGTCTGGTTGCAAATCTTTGCTACTAACGCTGATATAAATATGGTTTACAGAAAATAAATTGAAATAACTATTATATTATTATTCATGTTTTAGTTTTATATTTTAGAATCCTTTGAGATGAGACTTCAGAATGTGTGTATTCATTTTTGTAGAATAAAATATTACGTATAGTCATTCGGTAGGGAGTAGAAAATGGAAGAGCAGATAAACCACAAAATTCGATTTGAAAGATCATAACCCTAACAACCTGGATCGCATCTCTGGAGCCGTATCGCAAAAGCTAGTGTCGTTGATTTTTACGGTTGCAGATAAGCATTGTCTGATTATAGCGGTGTCAATCCTACCCAAACAGGCAGGGCGATTAGTTGACCAAAACGTGGTGAGGCAATAACAACTATTGAAGGAAGTAATTACTAGGGATGCAGTTACAAGATTCAGCATTTCTAGTCCATCGCGGTTTACCCGAAGAAGACAAGAGGAAAAGATGACCGAAGCAACAACTATGAACATGTAGATAAAAGTTTGCAATGAAATGAATACACAAGTTATGAAGCTTAATTTATTAAAAAATAAATAAATAAAAATAAGATAAAATAATCTGGAAAACTGTGGGATCCTTCGACCGTTCCAGTAGATGTCTCACTCCTGATGCAATTCTATTCCTATATAAAAGTCAGGTACGTCCAACGATGGAGTACTGTTGCCACATCTGGGCAGGAGCTGCTAGAATCATCTTATCCTGCTTTTACAGAGTTGAAAATAGATTTTGTAGCTTAGTGGGGGATGCTCTTTTTTCTTTCCTGCAACCACTTTCCCACAAAGGAGACGTCGCGAGTCTGTCTCTGCTTTATCGTTATTTTTATGGCTCAGCTGAGCTCCAATGTATGGTTCCCCCTCACCAAACTTTCACAAAAAAACACTCGTCTAGCCAAAACCATTATCAATAATTTCCTACACTTTTAATCGGTGCCTAAATCTAAATGTAGATTCCATGAACTAAGCTCCTTTCTTAAATCTGCACGCATGGGTAACTCTCTTCCGAATGTCTGCTTTCCAGTATGATTGTCTTCAAGTCCAAGGTAAACAAGATTTTGATGAACCGCCCCTTAAGTTATGAAAAAATTCCCACTGCTTATGTTTAGTACGCTATAATCACATTGACTAATGTATACCCATAAACCCTTACCTCGATTTTCCGTCGGGCTTTGGAAAGTGGTGATTCATGTGCAAAATAAAAAGTTTTCAATTTTATCAAAATGAGATTTCATACTGATAAAGCAAATTAAGTAGAATGCGATGCATCCACATTTTTTAGGGTCGAAAACATCTATTTACAACGGGCATATTCGGTGTATCTGTTTGAGAATCGGGATAAAATATCGTGGTGTAATATGCCCATTTCTATGCTCGCTATCAAAATCGCCATGTGTCGTCTCTCTCTTTTGCCGTTTATAAGAGCAAGAATTTTATTTAAAATGGAGTATTTATTAGTATGAGAACACATAAAGATTACTTCCCTATTCTGAAGGGGGCAATATCAAGAGAGCAAGATAGCCATAGAAAAAACAAGCACATAATAACCAGTTTTTTTCAGACTTGTCTCCACCGAAGGTAACCGAGCCTTGAGGCGATCTGTTGCATCACGTCTTTGATGTTTATCAATCCTAGCTGGAGAATAGTTCACGTTGTCCTCCAAACGGCGTCATGTTTACTTCTGATTTACACCATGTATCAAATCTACAATTTCGTTTTCCATATGCCAATAATTTAGCGCGTTCATCGCGTATTCCAAGACACTTATAACTAATAAGTTAAATTTTACCACCCATTGTTATGTATGTTAGATATTAGCCTAGTGCGTAACATACGGCATAATGCCGTTGACAAACTGGTTCTCATTGAATCCCCGGCGTCAAGCAATGTTGAGCCTGCTTGGTGCCATATGGATGACCAATTGGGGATAGCATTATCTGTGTGTAAAAGGTCGTCGACACTTCTCTGCAAGAGCTGCAAAGCCTAACCTCGTAATACCCTCAACGCAGACATACATGCTTGTCGATTTCGTACTCCCATCAAACTTTCTCATCCGGTGTAAGTCGGTTCGACCCGTCTGTATTGATTACCGTGTCAATACAGTCAGTATTAAATTAAAAATGATTTATCTAGATCAATGATTTTACACGCTGAAATATTATTTTTTCTCCGTTGACTGTAAAATTACAATCAACGGAGAAAAAAAAGGCCAAACGCCCTAGTGTTTTGATGTGATGTTTTGAATATAATAAACTACTTATGACCAAAGTTTCATTTCATTCGCACTAAACCCTAAGAAACGGTTGGGGGCCCGTTTTCGGGGGTCTCCCTATATATATATATATATATATATATATATATATATATATATATATATATATATATATATATATATACATATATATATAAGTTAAATAGTCTGCGTATGTGTCTGTGTGTGTACATTTCCCTAACAGACTAGTCTGTCAATTTTCATTTTACAGACTCGAGATTTGTGATAAGGCGTATTGAGAATATTGAGGAACTTTTTAGTCTGTTTCAATGAGAAATTTGGCTGTCAATGGGTAAAAGTCCAAAGATTTAACATTTGATAACTCTACCGAACTTCTCCGCCAAACTGTAAACACTTGAACATTTAGATGCAGGTTACTTGAACATAAATCATAAATTTTCATTTGATTTGAGCCCAAAACAATAAATGTAAAGTTGTCAAAATTTAGGGCCAAAGTTTTCAAAAAATTGACCCCGGAAGTCTCTACACAAATTACTCAGTCAATTTAATATCTAAACATTTGAAATTTACTTACCGAGAGAGGTTATTGGACACCACACTTCTGAAATGCAGGAACTAAAAAATAAACAAAAGCACAGTGTCACTACGAATCAATACAACGAAATCGAACACCGTCTAACTGAAGTTTATAATAGAGGCCATTTAAGATAATATTGAATAATATCTTAGCAACGTTTTGGGTATTATTGCGAGATCAGTCCTTTATACGTTGAGAGATATTATTAAGTGTATTTTGACATCGGCAAGCTTTCTATTTTGGTATTTGCTTTGCGGTCTCTATCAATCTATACAGACAATTCTGGGTGTAAACATTTTAAATTTTACATAAAGGGTATTCAGACCCGCAGCAAGATTTTAAATAAATTTTGGGGCAGAAATTTGCCTGCAAGTAGGCAAAGTTGAAAAAGTTGACCTCTGCAGTCTCTACCAAGCCCCTCCGCCAATTTTGCCTTATGCGTTTAAATTATGAGCTTCCGTCACATTGAAACACTCAGTCTCAGTTTCCTAGTGAACCTATTTTCAATCATCAATCAACTGCAATCTTTTATCATCAGAACAGCGTCATCCTTATTTCTTGCTATACGCTTCGGTATCTTAGTTTTCACGTATTAAGAAAGACTATCTAAGATTAGATTATGTTGAATTATGTCTTAGCAACGGTTTGGGTATTATTGCGAGATCAGTCGTTAACAGGTCGGGAGATCATATTAGAAACAACGGGGGATTGTCGGCCTGTCAAACTTAATATTGGAAAAGAATGTCTCTCTTTTACCTGTGGTTTCTCACCCACAAAGAACAAATGAATTCACACGTAACTTTTTTTAGTTTTACGTTTGATGAGTATTCTTTTACTGCGCCAATAAAGTTTGTTGATGAGACTTGCGAAATTTTCAAAACGTTTTAGATAGTTCAATGTTATAAACTGCGTAAAATTGTCGACTTGATTAAAATTGTTATTGTTATTGTTGTTTCCTGCAAAATGGATTCGAGTTCGTAAGATCGTTCACCCACATTTGATGTAGCTTGTCATTAACTCTCAGAAGCAGGGCGTAGTGGTATTAAGAGACACCAGATTATGTTTGGACATCAACTCATAGAAAATCCGCAGTAGATTTACTCCATTTACGCTTAAACAGTATTGTTCTTTACATGCAGGACAGTTCAGAGAATGAGAAGGCAGAAATTCATGGAATAATTCACAAAAATGTGTACATTCCATGGATTTCTGCCTTTGGATTATTATGGACCATCTTCTTCCAATTACGGGATTTCCCTGGATTTTACTTGTACAAATGGAAATTCTTTTACCTTTCTTGAAATTTTACATTTGGATTTTACCGTCACTGGATTTTTTAATCTTCCACCAGACTATCCATTCATGTGTAATCACCTTTTTCTTCACCATATTCCTTCTGCTTCACTTTTTTTTGTTTTTAAGTAATATATATATATACATATAGATACATATATAAATATATATATGGCGATTAAGTTACACTATGTGGATGAAACGCGGAATATTCAGTGTAGCTTAATCGCCATATATATTTTATAACTTACTAATAAGCTCTACCTACGTAGTGAGCACTTTTGAAGTAAACACTTTACGGATAATTTTATACTTTCGTATATTAATTTTATGTGAGTAAATGGAGTACTTTTATATACACACACACACAAACACACACATATATATATATATATATATATATATATATATATATATATATATATATAAGTGAAATTGCCCGTCTGTGCGTGTGTCTGTTTGTGTGGATATCTCCCTACCAAATCACTCCGTAAATTTTCGGTCTACAGACACGAAGTTTGACATAATGGGTATTGAGATTTTGAAAAATCTTTGTCAATCAGTTTTCAAACAGAAATTTCGCTATCGCAGGATCAAACTTGAACAAAAACTCTACCAAACTCCTCCGCCAATTTCGAGTCTAAACAATTTACATTTTAGATATAAGTTCCTTTGGCATGGATCAAAATTTTAATATCATTTTATTCTAAAACAATAAATGTTTTGTGGTCAGAAGTTAGGTCAAAGTTAAAACAAATTGACCTCTCAACCAATGTTTGGTCTAAATAATTGAAATTTTAAATAAAGTGTACTCAGACAGCGATCAAATTTTTATTATCTTTCTAATCGAAAATATGGCTTCAAAGGGGAGACAATAAGTATGGTTTTGACGTGCAACGGGCAGTCAATAGATTTTACATTTCCGACTCTTTCTATCAATTGAGACAACATTGTGTCTAAAAATTGGAATTTACGTAAATTTTTGTCCTTGTGGAAAGAAATCTGGTAGCATCACATGTTCCGCATTGCTAGCCACCCCCAAAACTATAACAGTTGCCGGAAATTTTGTGTGCATGACTCTTGGAGCTTCAAAAGATAAGCACATAGCCATCTGTCATGTCTTCGGTTTTCCTTTTGGTCTTGGTCAAAATTTTTTCGTCTGAAAAAAAAAAGAATGGGTTGCTCAGCAGGATATTTCAGTTTGCTTAAAAAACCTCTTAGATCTTACCAACCGATTTTCATTGGTGGTCTCGAAGATAAACTGGCCTCTCTTCATCACATACGACTTGTATCGAAGATTATCATGACAATTTCTAAGAATTGTGGCTCCCGAGACATTAAGATCCTTTGCAAATTGCCTCATTGACTTTTGAGGGCTCTCATAAATGATGTTTTGAACTCTTTGAACAAATCCATGTGTTCTTATTCTGTCAGAGCGTTGTTGATGCTTTTTGCGTTTAGCAACTGGGGAAATTGGGGCATTTTGTCCTCCAATTCATTGCGAGCTTTAAAGACAAACGACCGGCAACTTTTAGAAATTGTGAAATTTGCAAATCACTGTGTTCTGCCATTATTGCAACTATTACAACCTGCCTTTTCACTTCCTGAGTAATATTTATATCTGCCAAAATAGATTAATTTTCTGAAAGAAACAAACAAAAATATTAAATAATAGATAAAAGAGATGAAACAAGTGATGTTCACAAATACCAGACCCACTCTGTTATATATATATATATATATATATATATATATATATATATATATATATAGTAAATTATAGAAATATATATGGACATATTTTGTGGGGGATCAACACAGACCTATAAACACCTAGGCTAGTAATTACATAAAAACGAAAATGTAACATTAAACTTTTAAATATATTTGGAAAAAGCTACAAAATTATTAAAATAAAGCACCTTATTATGTCCTTGGGGATCGGCAGGAAGGCTGGAACCCGTGACGCGAAAGTGAAAAAGAAAGTGACATAAAATTTGGCTTCTTACCGCTACGCCATGACGCGACCGCAAAGTGTTCAAATTAAAGATAGTCAATCAAAAAGATGACTTACACAAATTGCGTTGCTTTGAAACCTGCCACGGATGTCGTTTTCAATGTGGGGAAAAACAGCTTCCCCAAAAAGGGGGCACTCTGGCAGTATCCAAATAACTAATAATTTTCTCAGTATGAAGGGGGTTTCTTACATTGACCAAGGATCAATTACAGAACAGATACAACCCGGTCGGAAGTTCCGATAGTTTCGCTTTATTCACATGAAAGAGACAAACTAACACTCACACGACAGAACAGTTGTAATTTGTTAAAACTCGATCAAAAAAAAAAGGGTAAGAAACCCCGTCCGTCTGCGAATTTGAAATATTTTGATATAGGAAGTGTAAGAAAACTTCTCCCGGAATCAAAATTTTCGCGAGAACCTCGATGCAAAAACGCTTTCGCGGACATACACAAACGCGCATATCCATTTTGCCTTTATATGTTAGACTATCCCGGGTGTCCAACGTTGCCCAGGTCTTTGGAGGTGTAGGTTGAGCAAAAAAAAGGTGGTAGTTGGTAAGCAGGCCCGACCCCGTACCGCCAAGAAAGAAAAGAACGTGAAAAAATATAACGTCTTTGCCATTGCAGGAATCGCCAAACCGGAAGTGACGAAGGTATAAATTAAGGCTAATCCAAGGAAAAGAGGAGATGACTTTCGAAAATATCGGCGAAAAAAGCGACAATTCCTTGTGGAAAAGTGCGCAGGTTAGGGTGAAGAAATGGATGTGTGTAACCAATTTTTCGATATGTGTCGTCTGAAGGGTCACATCTCAAAATGATACTGATCTTGGTAAAATCCGCCGTCGATATCGAAGTTTTACGCAGACATACAAACATGCTTACATACATTTTAAACAGACAGGTGAACTTTATATTATAGGTAACTTCCCCTCGCTTTTTCGTAAATAATTGAGAATGTATAGTGTAGGTAATAAAACGATATACATATTCATAATTCTAATGGAAGGAAAGAAATAACATAACTCATAACAATATTAAAAAAAAAAAACAAAAAGCAAAATACTTATTATCTATTTTCGAAATCGTTTACTTGTCACACAACTTTCATTCCTCAAAATGACATTGGATAATTTATTATAAACAAGCAAATTCAATCGGCGCTTTTAGGAAAGTGTTATACTACGAGCAACTTTCATAATCCTCCTTCGATGAGAACGCTCATCTCCAGAATTGAACAGATCAGTTTTATAGGGGTTTTAATCCGCCCATCCCATGAAATTATCTTTAAGAAAGGCTATTGTATCTTTGGCTTCATAAGATGGAACATTACTTAAAATAATTGCTGGCGACGTGACGATAGGGAAGGGTCATCAAGCCATGGTGACAAATACTACTTTAAAAAATGATAATTAAGATAGGCTTGTTAGTTTGACGCCTTTTTGCATTCAAAACGATAGAATGTGTTGGTCGAAAATTATTCCAGCCCAATACATGACAACTCCACCCACCTCGGTGCTAAAGATAGAATCGATGATGCATAGGGACGCCAAGAGGAAACCAAACTTTGACACAAATATCTGGTCCATCGCAGGTTACTCTGACCTTATCGGTGAAAAATTAAATTGGTAAACCTTTGTTTTCATTTATTTCTGAGCATATTCCTACATTATTTCTTTATAAAATTTGTTATAAAAATCTTAAGATAGGTTTGATATCTCTTGCAATATCATTCAATACATTGCACCGTGCCTGCTGGGAAAAGGAAGCTATTTCAGCAGTGTCAAATATGGCAGCGCTGGACCTACTGGGTCACTTGACGACGATTTTTCTAATACAGCAATTAGAAAGTGTCCTTCCCGGATTTTTGTCGTTCATTCGTTTAGTGGTCTGGTTGTCTTAGGAAAAATACAGTATTATATCAAGCACCTTAGCTAGGTTTACGAGACAAACCTTCTGCAATGCATGCATTTATACACCTCTTTTTAGTAGCAGTCAGGCGTCATATTTTGAAGAGTTGCAATAAACAGAAAGTCACCATAATTTTTAAAATAATTTAAAAATTCTGCTAAAATTATAGAAATTATGCAACATTTCATTACTTCCAGAGTACACACCTTCACTTCCATGAAGTTTATATTAATTTAAAATTAAATATAATTTGGTTGGGATAAAGCGATTTACACGGTTGGTAATTAATATTAATTATTACCTAGAGGCACAAGTGTTCCATAGTTAATCACACTTCAGTGTGAGAAATAATAATTATCGCTCACTAAAGGATT
>NC_136523.1:55516286-55576286 GCF_053919585.1 Euprymna scolopes | reverse complement strand
GAGTGGAAAAAGGATTTTTCCTTGGTGGAAGATACTTCACTTTTACTTTACTTCAATCATAGTCATTCGTTTTCCTTGTGTGGCATATGAATTATAAAATGTTGAATAATATTTTTTTCATACAGGCGAATCAAGGATATTGGTTAATGGTTGTACATTAGTCAATGTGATTATAGCGTGGTAAATATAAGTAGTGGAATATTTTCAAGATGGATTACTTAGGGGTACGGTTTATCAAGAACTTGTTTACGTTCGACTTGAAAGCAATCAGAGTGTAGTAAGGTGAAAGCAGGCCAACAGAAGAAAGTAACATATGCATGCGGTTCTTATGAAGAAGCTTTGCTCATGGAATCTACATTTAGGTTTAGGCACAGTGCGTGAAACTATTGATATTGGTGTTGGCTAGACAACTGTTTTTCGTGAAAGTTTGGACGGGGGTACTATAGATTGGAGCTCAGACAAGTACCTTCTATGGGAATAACGATAAAGCAGAGATAGGCTCACAAGGTCTCTTCTGTGGGAACGAGGTTGCAGGGAAGAGAAAACAGCTATCCCCACTAAGCCACGAAGTCTATTTTGAAGTGTGTCAAGGTAGGACAAGCCGTTTCTCGCAGTTACATCCCAGATATGACCACAGTACTCCATTATTGACGTTATCTTGCTTTTATATAGGAATAGAATTGACTAAGGAATGAGATATTTACTGGGGCACTAGAAGGAGTGTACCATTTTTCCAGCGACCTTGGCAATGGATTTAAGATATGGGTGTCATTTCAGATATATTTAACAATTAATAAGGAGGGAGAACTTAGAATACAGTGTTTGAAAAAATAATTAAATATATCAATAATTACACATTTCGGTTAATCATGATCATATCGTTTGAAACCTATAACTATGTTTGGCACTAGGTTTCGTAATATGTTTTGAGTTAGAATTGTTTACAGATAGACATCGGGTACTATGGGATGGATGATTACATCCCTAAGTACGTGATGAACTTTGTGGAATGTACTGAATTCGAACCAGTAACACCACAATTCGTAAAGGACGTGTGATGACCCAAATGGGCCACCCTTGATAAATAATTAAGTACGATATATATATATATATATATATATATATATATATATATAAAGATATATATATATATATATATATATATATATATATATATATTGAACCACAACTTCTAGAACTATCGGTGAACCAGTGAACTATTATGCAAAATTGGTTAGTACATACAATAAAGCTAAATCCTCGAAATAGTTGGTGCGTTGTATTTTGTTTTACGGCATATTAACGTTTTTTAGCTTATTTAATGTAAATCTAGTGATTTTGAAGAAAAAAAATTAATAGAATATATGTATATACTAGCTGTACCCTGCCACGCGTTGCTGTGGCTAAATGTGGTATTATGGAAAATTCTAATAAAAAGAGAAAATGCGTGTTTCTTATATTCTTATTACACACAATCCACTTAAAAAAAAAAAAATGAAAAAAATGGTACTCTTGCAGAATTGGATCCTGATCCTCAGGATTACCGTCAATCATTGCTTGGGCTCGACCAACAATCAGCGGATAAAACTAACGTTTAAACGCTAAATGTTTTTTTTTCTGTATACAAAAATATGAGTTAGTAATTAATATTTGAGTGATGGGGGGTACTATACACAGATTCGAAAAAGTTGTCCAAAAACTAATGAAAGCAAAGGTAAAGTAAATTACATTTCTACCTAACTGGATAATTGCTTAGTGTTTTTATGTAAGGTAAAATGTTTAATCGGGTGGAAAAACAGAAATGGTTGCAGACTGTTGAATACGTTAAGTTTGGGAAATTAAGTTGAAAAGTAAAAACTATACAATACAGTGTCAAAAAAAAAACACCGAATATGTTACCATGACATAGGCTGACATAATCGGTGGGTTTGTGACAGTATTTTGTATAGTTTTTTTTTAGTGTTAACTTACTTTCTCAAACTTAACATAATCAACAGTGTCCGCCACCATTTGTATCTTTCAAATACACCGATAAATATTGTTTTTCGAGCTGACTAATCGTTACATTAAGTGAAAAGGGTTTGTATTAACAGATACAAAGAAGTTGTCAAAAAATGAATGTATATCAAATAAATGTTATCAAAGGCAACAAAAGTAAATGTTCTACCTACCTGGATAAGATTGTAGTGTTGTTATGTAATGTATAGTGTTTAATCAGTTCAAAAACATGCAGCGTTTATCGGTATATTTGAAAAATACAAATGGCGGCAGACTGTATCGAACACGTTAAGTTTGGGGAAATTTTGGGAAAATGAGTTTAAACTAAAAAAACTATACAAAATACTGTTAGGAACTCACTCAATATATGTTACTGTGATGTAGGCTGACATATAATCAGTGGTTTTAAATTTTGATCGATACGGGTAACGACTTTAAAGAGTCCCTTTTAGTGATTACCTGGTTTGAGGATATTATATAACTAAATGGCAAATCTGCCCCAAAAATCCGGTATTATTTTACTTTAAGGCCCGTCTCATGTTCGTATATAACGAAATATTTTATTGTAGATGTCAGTGTACTAAAAACGAATCTGCAAACCGTTTCCGTCGCAAAAAGAAAGTTTTCATGGTATGAAGAAATTACTTTTTCGTAAAGTTGGTGATCACTTTTCAATTTAAATTTAACTTAGAATGAGCACCCACCTTCTGGCCACCTAAGAGAGGGGCATTTTTCTGTGTGTGTGTGTGTGGGGGGGGGGTTATGGCGGCCGACCCCCCCCGCCCCTCCAACCAATTTAAGCAGGTAATTTTAAAGGATTTTCCAAGGGTAGAAAGAAAGCCCCAACCCCAAATATCGTGGACACAAAGTGGGTGATCATTTTACGTTAAATTATTATGGAAAAATGATCTTCACTTTTTTAAACTAACATTTAATCATATCTTGGAAACTACTCGTTTGCTTTAATTATTAAGGTTATTTTCGTTTTCAGCGACTCCGAAAACCTAAAGGAGTGGTAATTTTAAAGGAATTTTCGAGGATGGAGTAATTCCTCATATTTAACTTTTTTTTTCCAATAACATAAGAAATTAAGAATTAGATAAATTTATGGGGCTAATGCACTTACCGATCTTTACTTTTTTTTAAATCGTACTGCCAAGTTTAATTAAAGTTTTTTTTTTATTATTCAATTGTATTCTAAATAATGTTAATGCTTCTGTACTGTTTCTTGTCTGCTTAATTTTAATTTTTGTTTATTAAATTGTTAGGTGAAAGTCCAGAATAGTTACAAGACACCCTCTTCTCCCCATGTTAGGAATGTTTTTTTTTTAAATAATAACGTTATTATTTCAGCACGGATCAATAATTGCACGAAAAGTATTCATATTTTAGAATAGATGCAAAACTCCCTCCCTATGTTAAGAATAGCTTTCTAAATAACGGTATTATTTCAACACGGTACCTTCTCTACATAAGTGCTATCTTTTGTTTATTAAACTGTTAGGTGAAAATATAAAATAGTTACAGAACACTCTCCCTTTCCCATGTTAAGAATGGCTTTCTTAATAGCGTTATTTCAGCACGGTACCTTCTCTGCATAAGTACCATGTTTTGTTTATTAAATTGTTAGGTTAAAGTACAATACTCATGCAGAGAGTGATCCGTGTTTAAATAATAACGTTATTATTTAAAAAGCCATTCTTAACATGGGGAGGGGAGGGTGTATTTTAACCTTACAATTGAATAAAAAAACATATAAAACTAATTAAACATGGAAATACGATTTAAAATATAACGCGGACAATAAAAAAAACTGTACTTTACCAACGAATCTTATATCGAAAAAAAAAATTAAAAAAGCAAGCGACAAACTTTTTTTGGCCTTATATAATAAAGAAAAGATGTGTAAATTAAAAAATTTGGAAGATAAACAAATGAATTATGTTTTTTTTTTTTTTTTACTCATCGAGTTAACAGAAAATGAAATCTTTCGTCAATTCGTGGCTGTGAAATGAATCGAACCGGAAGTTCAGTTTTATCAACAGAGCAGATTCGCAGTAACGGTTAAAAAATATATATTTATTTTATTTAATATTTTAATTTTAATAATTCACGAAGTAAATTTATTTAATAACATAACAACATACCTCGACTCTAAAAATGGGTTGTCTGAAAATTTCAAATAAATTGGTAACGTAGAAATATGGTTTTATTCGTTTAGAACGAACCAACTTTACATTTATATATATATATATATATATATATATATATATATATATATATATATATGCATATACATATATTCTATTAAATGTTCTCTTTAAAATCACTAGATTTACATTAAATAAGCTAAAAAAGGTTAATATGCCGTAAAACAAAATACAACGCACCAACCATAATTGATTTTGTTGTTGTTCCTTCTTGTGAATCTGATTTTTCATTTAATTATAATTTGTTTTTTTTTATTTTAAATTATCAATCACATTACTTACTAGATATATATATATATATATATATATATATATATATATATATATATATTAAGTAATGTGATTGATAATTTAAAATTAAAAAAAAAACAAATTATAATTAAATTGAAAATCAGTTTCACAAGAAGGAACAACAACAAAATCAATTATCTGTACGATCGTTTCGTTAAACCGTGTTTTTATTGTGGTAGACATCAAGTTACGGACAATAATTATTACATATAGTTTTTTAATAAACAAGGTCTCCTCAGCAGCTTGTTTTAAAGCGTTTTTATTAAATCTAAAAGACACCATAAATAAACCTAGCATTAAAAGTAAAGCAGATGTATCTAAAAAAAAAATTGAAATAAAAGGTCTGGATTTAAAATTGATAAGACAATTAATATGGGTTAGGGATAGAAAAGAAATAGAGTAAAATACAAATTTGAATTTAATTGATTTGTTTTTCTTACATGAAAAAAGCAGGGGGAGCATATATATATATATATATATATATATATATATATATATATATATTTTAAAATCAGTTTCTATTTAACCCATAGTTTGGACCCTAGCATGTACTACTACTTCAAGTCAGAGTTGACCTGGAAGCAATGGTGATTAAAGAGTTGCGCAACACTACCCAAAGCCCGCAAGCTAGGGCCTCACCATCGGATACAGTTTAAGGTCAATCCAGGAAATAAACAAGCGTTTATAACAGTATATAACAGTAAGAGTATAGAGTACTTTCAATTAGTCATATTGTTATTCTAGTTTATCCAGTCCTATTTTAATTCTTATTCAACAGATAGCGGTTAGGATTAACACACTTTTGCCCCATTTAATACACCGCGCTGTAGCGGGCTTACAGTGTAGTATCCTTGCTGTAAAGCAAGCTTCTATATTAGTGATGTATAATGCATGAACTTGCTAAGGCAATGTAAACATGCTACAATGCGATTCTGATAAGTCATCTTGCCGTAAGAACCCAGAGTTCAAGCCCTTGCATGCGAATAAATCGTGAAATATACAGATCAAATACAAATTGTGTAGGTTTATTTACTTGATGTCAAATTACCAAAAAAATAGGGCCTCTTTTAGCAGTGATCTACAAAACATCACTCGAATACAGCTGTCAATTTTTTTGCTCGGCATTTTTTTTATTTGTCAATGAATCAATGACGGAGAACTCTCAGTAATGAAGGCAGGCCTGTCAAAAAAATAAACGTTAACGTCTTTTTTTAGTTTTTGTAGTTTCTCCTTATTTACTTTTTTATCATCCACCCCGAACGTCCAGAAGGAATAGCGGAGACTTATTGGCACTATCAACTCAGAAACACGTTTGCTATAGCTTCGCGGATATAATCAGGCCGGGATACTAGAAAAAATAATGAAAGGAAGTTTTAAAAGAAGTACAAAAGAAAATATACAATAATGGCGGGGAAAAACTCGATTGTGGCTCACGCTGATATAGCAGAAAGGGGAATAATCCTTGCATAAATACTCTTAAGCGATTAAGGCCTTGAAAGACATTGCGGGGAAAACAGAAGGCCGGACAGAATAAATAAACTACACAAAAACCAACATCTTTCATTTACAGGGATGAAATATACACTATTCGCCTACAAGTCCACTATTCCCCAAGTCGTTTATATATATATATATATATATATATATATATATATATATATATATATATATATATATATATATATATACATATAGCTTCATACAGTCTGTTTCGTTGTATCATAGCCCATCAGTGCGTCTAAAATAGTACCTATCCCTAGCCAGGATAAACCTACAGTTCTAACCGATGGCCCATAAAACCGGTGCCAGAAAGGATTTCATTATGGCCCATTTGTACAGCCCCCCCCCCCGATGTTACAGTGCTCCACCTGCTTTTTTATGTAAGAAAAACAAATCAACAAACAGCGATTCGGATAACGCTAAGCAGTTGGTGAGATCATTTTATGACAGTGCTCTACCCAGGAAAGTGTGGGGTTGGGCTTAACATACAGTCATCCATATACAAACTGTAGTGCTGTAATACAGCTCATTTGTACGACTAGAATAATGCCAATCCTTAGCCAGAGATTGCACCTACGGACAACAAGTTGATAGTCGGCAGTTTTAACCCCCGGCCGATGGGATCGTTTTCGTAAACGCCCTCACCACATAATAATGCATAAAATCCAGCGTCCACCGCTTTTACAGTCCTCGATCTGCTTGCTTTTTTATAGACAAAAATATAGAGGGATTCTGAGGACTCTTATTTAGCAGCTGGTGAAATTATTTAACGGGAGTGGTCAACCTAAAACGTGATCTTACTTTATTTAAAACTTTTGAAATTATCACTATAAATTAAGTAGAATAGAAAAATATGAATGCATATGTATATATGTATATATATATATATATGTATATATATATGTATGCGCGCGTGTGTGTGTGTGTGTGTGTGTGTGTGTGTGTGTGTGTGTGTGTGTGTGTGTGTGTGTGTGTGTGTGTGTGTGTGTGTGTAATGCGTTCTCCAGCGCCTTCTGGCCAAAAACAGACGCTAACAAATTGTCGAAAAATAAATATTTTTATTATTTTTCTCAAAATGCTGCAACTACTAAATTAGATGGTTGCGTGTAATAGTTAGAAACTTTAAGACGACATAAGACAAAGGAGGGACAGTGTCGGTGGCCAAGTAAGCGGCGTCCTCAACAACCGAGCGCGTTTCTGCCTTTTTCTCTTTCTGCCTGACAAGCTACCCGCTTTTGTTTATATATCCGTGTTGCGTTTCGCGCTGCACCTGCAATGTCAAGGACTTTAACCTGTGTCCCCATAAGTGAGTACACCCGACCTCTGCTGCCGTTGACAGAAAGCGCTTTGGGTTTTATTATATATTTGTTGATTGTCTTTTTGTCGACTAATTTATTTTACTCAATTTTATTTTGATAAAATATTATTTTCCCGTTTTTTTTTCTTTGTGCTTTTTGTTGTTTTATTCGTATTTGGATAAATAAAACATCTGATTATTGCCCATTCCTTCTTCATTGTTTTATTATTATAAGTTCTTCTAAAGTCGCGGGCTTCCTATAGAAAGTTGTTGCTTTAAATCAAACCTAAAGGAAACATGCCGCTTGCTATCGAATCAGTTATTTTAGCCGACAATTTCTTTTACTATGTCGCTTTAACTATCTCCAAGGATAGTATGAATTATGAACGTTGAAATGTTATATGTGCAAAAAAATATTGTGAGGGGAATGCTTAAACGGATAGTATACAAAAGTTTCCATCCGCTTCGAAAAATCCTTACAATTTCCTATATTTTTACAAGACCCTGCGTCCAAATATGTTTACAGTTTAATAGGGAAGCAAAAATAGAAAATAAATACTAGATATTCAACACTAATAAAATATAGCTCACAATCAATGAAACAAAAAAGCAAACGCACACAGATGTATTAAACACACCTGTATGTTACACTGATCTGTAATAATACCAATAATACATTCGAATAGATGTATACGTTGATATATATATATATATATATATATATATATATATATATATATATACTTTTATATATATATATATCTATATAATACTAAAAGTCTATGGGTCTTGTATGTTTGCAATCAGATTTCCGGTTTTCAACATCCGGTTGCGCATGCGTTAATAGCAACGTCTGCAATCCGTTATTCCAATTCCGGAATTTTTATATCGTTTTTAATACAAACAATTTAATTTAATTTGATCAAATAGTTATTTATATATACAAATTATACATAGATTCATAGATAATTATAATATATATTATAAAATCTATTTATCTATGAATCTATTGATAATATGAAATATTACCCTATACAATTTATGGAAAGAAAACACCTCTCACTTTCCCTCTAATAGATTTCAACACTCCTACTCCCTCTGTTTTCGTTACGTACGCGAGAAATAGTTACGTGTATGTGTGAGAGAGAGAAAAAGGCAGTGATGTAAAACTGGATAGAGTTATCCCCCTTAACTAATGCAGACCTTTTTACTAGAGGGCGTTATTACAAAAAAATTTCTTTTTCTTCTTCCCATGTTTTTTAAAGTCGTCTGCTTACATTTCCAAACGGAAAGCTGAATCGGTAAATGCACACATTTCTATTACATTAAATAGTGTTTTCCTTTACACAATGGGTACTGAATGTTTGCTTAAATTAAATGAAAAAAGTTACATTTTATTTTCATTTTCTATTTAAAAAGCCATTATTAACATGTGGAGAGTGTTTTTTTTTTTATTATTCTGTACTTTCAACTAACAATTTCATTTAAAAGATGATATATCAAAATTTGAATTTAACTATAATAAGGATTATGATACCTGTTCAGTGCATATTTACCTATAAGTATGACCAACCACTTATAATTCAGTAACTGTAATTTAAAAAAAAATAACAATTATAATAAACAGAACGACTCATAGAAATCTATCTATATTCTTTTTTCATTTTAATATACTTTCATAGAAATGCTTCTGTTATGTAAAAAAAAAACTATTTTCTTTATGCCACAAGTGTCACGCTCATACATGAATTCCATAGCTAATATAACGTACTGACCCAACGGGTCACGGGTGGTCTAGTATATGTATATATATATACATATGTATAGGTTTTCAGAATGTGTGAGAGATTATATAATTATTTCCACTGCCAGACAACATTAGCTCTTGCTAACTGCAATGTTGTCTGTCAGTGGAAATAATTATATATATATATATATATATATATATATATATATATATATATATATATATATATATATACATAAAGCAAAGATGGTAATTAGTAAAAACCTGAAGAAAGTGCTCAATACTATAGCAGAGCAAATATGTGTTTTATTTTTTATTACCGTTTTATTTGTTTAGTTACACATGTTTCGGCTACCGAATCATATTTACGATCCACAACGTCGTCAGAAATGGTTAATATTTTTTTGAAAAATAATGTAAGAAATCATTTTTCCAAATAATAATAACAATTTCTGTAAAGTCTGACGAAGTTGCTGGACCGTAAATATGATTCGACAACCGATACATATGTAACTAAACAGATAAAACAGTAATAAAAAATAATAGATATATGTGTGCGTGTGTGTGTGTGTGTTTCTGTGTGTATGGGTGTGCGTGTGAGTATATGTGCATATAACTTTAATATTTTAAAAAATATATACATAAATACGTATTTATGTAGCTACAGCCACTAGTGTTCCATGATTACACAGTCATCAATGTAATAATTGACAATTACCGTTTGTCTGTAAATTAGAAACAGTCGAAAAACCACATTTAATTTCGTAGACTATCATTCTGCCACAGGTCGTTAGAAATTGAGAACATTTGGGTGCCAATTGTAGTTCTTATAATTATAAATGAACCCGAATATATAGGACACAGTCTCTGGGTATTCAGAGACAGAAAGTCGGCGTGTTGCATTTGCATAAAAAAGGACTTCGTTTTTAGTGGACTCAAATTTTATTTCTTAAAATGGGTTTCTAACAAAATATACCTTAAAAAAAAACTAATAATTATTTTTATGCCTGATATAAATTCATGAGCGTCATTCGATACGTTTCAAGACATTTTTGTACAGACATTTAAAATTGTCGTATATTGCTGAATATTCAGTATGTTCTTGTTGTATATCTAGTGTGACGACTGGTCAGTTTTTTTATGATTTCAGTTCAAATAACACCTACAGTAGGAATTGGAATACACTCTAGTAAAGTCTGATATATCACAGCAGGTTAATTTTAAAAATGCAATCTGGTCGTGAGGACACTTTAGAAAAATGATAAGCATGCTTTAAGTTTCTGTTGTATAACTTTGCATCTATCGAGCACCAGTTTTTAAAAATCTATAGAAGAGTCAAAGAAGGCAGGGAGTCTGTAAGGTATGATGAGAAGTTTATTAGAGTAATGAAGTTAAAACAACTGTTGTTTTAACAAATAAATAATTTCGTGCGTCGTGTTTATAGAGGCAACGTGTACATAGCCTGATGTGCGTGTGGGAAGTGTGCACACAATTGTCTGTGAGGAATTTAAGATGCGAACACTTTTTTGCGAATGCACTAGTCGACAACTAAATCCTGGTCACAAACTATATGAAAATAATTAGCACCCAGGCTGTTCCTCGCCCTCCTTATTTTCACTATATTTCTCCTTTTTTACTTTGTGTGATTCTCTAATCTTAAGGAAAGCGTAAGAGGCTGTCGGTATTACAAAGGAAATTATAGAGGTTGTGACGAGGGCAAATGACACGCTCACATAAGAAGCCTTCCGTGAGCCTTCCAGAAGTTGTTGTAACAGTATAATTGTATTACAGCCGAGGTAGATTACTTTGAAAGAGACGATAGATTTTTTTATGTGTGCTACTATTAAAAGAGCCCATGCGAACACAACCAGGAATCTTATTGAAGATGCCTGGTATAGACTGGAGTGACACACACATTTGTAAACATGTAATATTGTATTTTAATATATGTAAAATCTTAAACTGAATTAAAATTCGATAAATTTTATGTATAAAAATACATACTGCTCAAAAATACTGATGAAATTAATTAATTCTAATTCTAACAAATCAAGGCATGTTTTTCATTTTAAAAAATGGAAAATAGAAATAGAGTTCGCAACAATAAATTTTAATGAATTTGCATTTTTTTATCTTGTATCTAACGTGTTGAAAAAAAAGACAGAATTATTTAAACCATTGTAATTTATACGAATAGATGGGGGTAAAATGCACTTTAAAATGATATGGAAATAGAAGTAATATAACAAAAACTTCTTTCAAATTACATAGTTTTGAATTAAAATAAAAAAATACGCAAGATCTTTCTTCTCAACCTATTATATATATATATATATGTATATATATATATATATATATATATATAGATGTATTTATATATAGGTAAATAGAGTACGTACAACATAATAATCTATTAAGAATCCTTTATAATAATAAACACTTAATCTCTACAATATAAAATACGAAGTACGTATGAATATATATATATCATATTTCAGCGTATTTTTTTGATAAGGAAACACCTGCTCACTAATACTATATATTAAGTATAATGTAAAAATCATCACAAGATTTCTTCTATATTAATAGATATAACATTTTCAAAAATTAAAACATGTTTTAGTCTATTATACGGGCGAACAACGATGGGCGGCCCGTGAGTATATATATATATATATATATATATATATATATATATATATATATATATATATATATATATATATATATATACACATATATATATATATGTATATATATATATATATATATATATATATATATATATATATATATATATATATATATATACACACTTTTTAGAAGGACGGAGAAAATTAAAATGATATTTATAACATGAGGGTTAGATCATCATACACACGTGATCTCTTCTATTTTTTAATAAACATTCTTTTATTTACAGTTAGTTATTTTCGGCTTATTACAAAGTCTTCACAAGGAATTGATAATATATCTATCTATCTATATATATGTATATATATATATATATCTGCGTGTGTGTTTGTGTGATTTACCATTTCAAAAATATTTTTAACAAAGTCAATAGATCCATGTTAGTCCATGATACCTACGATTGATATTCCCTTCACTTGGATAGGGAAAGACTTTAGAAGTACGACTCAAATATTTGGCTTAACAGGCAAGTCTAAAAATACACAAAGCATTAAATATAAATGCAACATTTCACCCATGGTAGCGGTGTTTTGGTACAACATCTCACCGGAAACCAGACAAGATGGGACAACTGTGCCTCATAGAGCCATATTTGCATATAAGATGCGGTATCCGTGCAACAACACAGTAGGAATTGTTGGTGAAGAAGCTACCATTAAAGTGGGCGAGGAGGTGTGGGTAAAGCCCCCCAATGCAAAATGTACCACTCGCTGGGGGAGGGGGGTCGTAACGGGAACACAGTCAAAGAACAACGTGATGGTGAATGGCGTTCCCCGGGATATGCTAGACCTGCGCCATGTAACCTTGCCGGTGCGCAGTGATGGCAGTGAAGAGGAGAAAGTAAACATCCACCAAGAAGCTAACGATGCACCCCAATTCGACTTAGCACCACACTGTAGTTCTTTACAACTGGACGAGAATGTCTGTAGTGAACCTGAAAACGGCAACCCCCAAGAAGTTGTCCCCCAGAGGCCTCAACGTAAGAGGAGGAGGCTTGCTTGAATGAAGGTCTATGAAGTGTCTTATTGACCTCAAAGATTAGGGGACGTGTGAGGTATATGGTTAAAAAAGCAGAAGAAGAAGAAAAAAAAACGTATCGGGTGTATCTGCATCTCTCTTTAGGAAAGAAGAAGGAAACAATGGCCAGCGTATTTGAATACGCGAAGGACATCTTGGGAATGCAGAGCATGATGGGAGAAGCTATTTTTTTCCTGTCTCTTCCTTTTTTTCTAGTTAGAAGGATATAAAAGCTAGGAAAAATTCCCGGGGGTAGGGCAGAGAGAAAAGAGTCGTGAACATCTTCTCTCGGAAAGAAATTCGTATTGCTGACGTTCAGATTGTGCGTTGTGACATTGTTGGCGAGAGGCCAGGTGTGGTCGATTGAAAAAGAAGAGGGCAGAAACGTGCTGTTGTCGAGAGAGTTACTCACTCCTTCCCGAACCCCAGAACCCAATCCTGATTATAACGCTAGAATACATATAATGAAAAAAGAGACAATGATAGAATTGTGTGTATGTTGGGTAGTTATATTTATAAATTCATCAAAGGTGTGTTCTTTTGGGCTGGGATTAATGTATAGTGGCTGTACCTTTTTAACCAAGTTCAGTACAAATCGTTATAGACTGAAATATTGGTTTTATATTTTTTCTCAATCGTAAACGTTGTGTTTGAGAAGTTTGGATAGTCCTCCCTGTAAAGAATGGGCCTTGAGTAAAACACTGTTATTGTAGAGATGCCTGTAATTAGTTACCGCGGAGACGGTAAAAAGTATGACAGACAAAGCATATTGCCGATAATTGTAAATTTCGAGTGTCACTCTTTCAATGTCATAGTTTTATTCTTAAACCGATACTGCACTACCCAAAAATTTAAACTAGCAAGAGAGTGAAAGAGAGAGAGAGAGAGAGAGAGAGAGTGAAAGAGGTACACGGAAGAACAAGAGAGAACACCAGATAGATAGAGAGAAATAGACTGATACAATGAATGAGAGATTGAGCCTGAGAGAAATAGAATAAAGGCTTAAATATATGTTCTACCAATTTAATCATTCTGAGAGTCACTTTTTAGTCGCTACGGTTTGCAGCAAACGTATAGCTTAGTTTAATTAAATGCATTCAAATATACAAGTGAGTCTGATATGCCGAGCTTTCTCTTTGTCTCCCCTCGGGGCGAATAACGTACGACACCGGATAGGATTACCTACGCATCTCTTGCACCATTGATATTACTTGGTTTAAACACTAGCAAATCCCCGGAGGGCATTTCTCTTTCTTCAGAAGCGCATGGTTATTTCCGCAAAGACTCCATCATGCCTCCCTACACCTGGAATAGCCGGAGAGATACGGAAGGTAATTTCCGTGGACGGCTTTAAAGAGGACCTCGTATCTTCCGGATTTGTTATTCGAGCCATTGTCACAAAAGGCTAGAATTACATTCTTCCAAGTTATACCACTTCCACCCTACCAGTTCACTTTCACCAATGGCCGACCGATATTCACTGAGCAGCGTTTCGCCTGAAAGCAAGGGAGATAATTATGTTCGAAAGTAATAAAAATGGTTTCTTTGTGTTACAATGTGCTGACGAAGTAAATTCAATAATCTCCATGATGTGCTAAAAAACAGAGGTCGTGAATATATACATGAATGTATACATTCGACAGCGATCCATGAATTATTTCAATAGAATTATCGATTATAAAACATCTACATTTTCAAAATATTAGGTTGGTGCAATTTGTTGTTTTTTTCGTAAAGTTCCACATGAAAAAAACGACAGTAATTTTGCACCAACCTAGTATTTCCATCGGAAATAACTGAATACTTTTTATTAATTAGGTATGGTTATTACGAACAATCAAGTCAAAATAACATGACATACTACACAATATTATCATAACATAATCGAATGTTAAGTAACGTATTTGCCCTTAATATCCTATATATAATTTCATTTAATTAATTTGAAGAAGTTAGTTAAGTACTAACTGTCTGAAGGGGCTACTAGCTGGAATGTTAATGGGACTATTCGAGCCAGTTTTATTGACAATGATGTCTTGATTCTTTACACAATAGACTAAATGCTTAAAAAACTGCCTATGTACCTATTTACTATGCCTCCCCACGGGACAGAGTTAGACACCAGGGTCGTTTTTTTAACGTGGAGAAAAGGTACAAAAAATATTGTCTCAGTCGTGAAGGACTGATCCTCCGCCGAAAGACAACAAGAATTGGAAGTGCAGCATCTTAAGAACAGATACTACATTTTGATCTTTACCAAAAAAACTGCTTACGTAATTGTACAATACTTTTCCCCTGGTAGGAAAGTTGATACTGATGAGGTTATCAACAGAGGGGCCTCGTTAAAAACAAATTCTGCATCTTATTCTGATTTTGTGTAATGCCAGGAAATAATAATAACGTATCGATAAAATTTATCCTTATCCTCGAACTGTTTTAATCTTGATAAAGTTATTATTAACAAAAGACTTTGTAATGAGTTTTCTCTAAGTAGATGTAGGATCCACATTCTCTGTACTCAAGTTATTTAGACGTACACACACACACACACACACATATATATATATATATATACATATATGTATATATACATATATATCTATATATACATATAGAAATATATATGTATATAAGCATATATATGTGTGATTTTCGCAGAAATCAAACGTTCAAATGATATATTTTAAACACAACATAGTGTGATTTAATTCACCAGTATATATTTAAATATAAAGCACTGAAACTTTGCAAATCTTTTATTATCTTAGCGCAAAGTTGTGCAATGAATATTTTGATGCAATAAAGAATACAAAATACCAACTAAAAGTACAGAAAAATGCTTTACAAATAATATGCACTTAATATATCGCTTAAATATGTTTTTCTCTATCTATTGCAGTTTTTTTTTAAATAAATGTCTATTTCACTTAGTGTGTTAAGGGTGTCGACCAAAATATATATTTATAATCTTTATAGTTTTCTAATAATGTTTACACTATAAACATTAAACCAACTTCATACGTATTATTTCCTTGATACAATGTATTACATTGTACTTCTCTCTCTCTCTTTCTCTCTCTCTCTCTGTATATATATATATATATATATATATATATATATATATAATGGTTGCAAGTAATCCTCCCACGACAGAAATCCTTCATCCTTCTACTATTCAAAATATAACTATGAGTACTTAATTGAGAGTTCCACAAATCGTTTAACCTACAAGTAAAAATGTCACAACTAACAACACATAAAATGATACTAATATTGATTAATACACTTTGGATAGCAATAATAGCAATAATAGCAATAACAATAATCAAAATGATAACCTGCCTCTTTTTCCTCAAGACTCAATAATACTCCACCTCACCTCTGAATTTAGATAAAAATATCGCAGTAAAAATTGAATATACACTTGCTAATAATAATAACTCTGAAGTAAACCGTAATCCGTCTACAAATCCTAACAAAACTCCACATACAATTAACACTACACGAACGCCAGGTAAAATATGCACTTACAGTGGTGCCACTTCGATATTAATAAAAGGATGATTATATAATCACAATTCTTCTTTCAATAATGAAAATCACTTACATAAGCCAGGGAAATTCACAAAGCCACTTTAATGAAAAACTTAAATCTTACATTTTTCTGTATAAATGTGACTATTTCTACAAATTCAAAGAGAGGGGAAACAAGAACAAACAAAATTATGTGTAATCCGTGTGTCGTCTTTATTGTAAGACTTCTTCTGAGTGATTTGATTGATGACACTTAAAGAATTTTTTATTTTTTCATATTATTTTCACGTTATATTTGTAGTTGTCGAGGATTTTTTTTAATGATTGGATGGTGGTCAGGTATGTTCTTCTATTAAATGTTAGTATAGAGAGCTAGTATAATTTAAATGAGAGTATAGAGAGCTAGTATAATTTAAATGAGTGGTGCCTCTTAGGTCAACGTTGTCATTGCCATGTTCAATGTATGTATTATTCATATATTTTTTTCGGGGTTTTGTTATAAAAAATTATAGGGGCAATCGAAAAAATGTCTAAAACGAATCATAAAGCAACTGTTTTCGTTGCATTTATTGGCGTTTGTTTAATATACATATTTTAATATATTTGAACATTTTTCGGGGGGTATAGAATTTAATAATTACTAAATACAGACCAAAGAACATGATGATTTAACAAAAATGTAAATAAAGGTTACCTAACCAGCTTTTGTTCCGTGATCAACAGAGCCAAATCGAGAAAAAATACGATTAAAAAAGTCATGAATATCGCAGGGTAGAAAAAAGCGAAAAATAAGCGGGGAAAATTACATAGAAACCAAATTACGTCATAAAATAGCTTTTTTTTTTTTTTGCTTGCAAAGAAAAAGTCTCAAGGACTAAATAAAAATAGTATCTAGAATTTGTAAATGAAAAGGCGAGAGCGACTTACTCAAGGTCGTAAACATATCAGCACTGATATTCGTGGCACGCGCATGGTTATTTATAAGATGGTCGCTAATCGCAGTACCATACGTGTTATTTAGAACATACGAGGGTGCAAAAATTTCATAACAAATCTTTGATCGTACATGTTATTTCAAACGGGAATTCAATCTTTGCGATGTTCGCCCAACACAGTGCGCACTGCAACTATATTTAAATAAATAAATAATAGAATTATAGGGGTGGGGGAACATATTTGCAAATAGACAACAGCATAGCGCTGGTTGAAAAAAACAACACGTGCATTCGATGCAAAATAACACCGTTGCACAGACAAAGAGATTTACTTCGTAAATCGCTCACTGATATTACCTAGCAAAGGTAAGCGTAAGTAAACAGGATATCTATTAACTATAATTTATTTAGGTTTATAAAAATTGGACACTTTCTTATTAATAGTAGTTTCAACAATATCTAAGTAGCAACCATTGTTACAAAGGGTCTCAGTAGTAAATTTAAGCTCATCATCCAGCTTAACTTTAGAACAAATCAGCAAGATTCTATGTGCTAAAGTCTTAATTAAATTGTATTTTTGGTTTGTAGGACAAAAAGAGTCCCAACGCGTATAGGGATTGGTAAAGGTTGGTTTATTATAAACAGAAGTAAGAAAACACGAGAATGTCTTGAACACAAGAACATCCAATAAACAGAAGAGTAGAATTCGTTTCTTTGTCTACCGTAAACTTAATGGGCGGCTGAACGTTATTGAGGGACACAAAAACACATCCGCACTCATTTCGTTGTCAAATAAGCAAAAAGTGTATCAACGTAACGAAAGTAAATGTCTGGCTTATGCACACCAGATAATAGACCCTGTTCAGGAAAACCCAACGTTTGTCCCAATTGAGAATATATGGCCACATTATCTCTCTGTATGTACATAATATCATTAAAACTGAATTAAACCGACAAGTCTAAAGTAAATAAGTTCTTGATGAGCCGTTCCATATAAGTTATTAAATTTACCAAATTTTCATTACTAATGATTACTATATTGACCAATTTCTACTGTACACTCTTTAACCCTTATCCTTGAGTGGCCTTTTGGCCTTGATAATGTGGTGATGCCTTTGTAAAAAAAAAAAAAAAAAAAAAAAAAAAAAACATGGTGGCGAATTTCATCAATTCCACAAAATATTTTCTGGAATGTGGGGAGTTGGAAGTTTACTCCCATATAAGGCGTCAGCACAAATATTAATAGTCTCTAACAATGAAATGCAAGTAAACAGACTAGAAATATCAAAAGAGCACATACATTTGTCTGAATGAGTATAATTTTGCATAAAGTTAGAAAAACTAAAAGAGTGCTTAATGCAAAATAGTATATAACGTTCAAAAACGGGTTCTAAAATATTTGCCAACAATTTAGCTAACTTATAATCATAGGACACTATCATAGATAATACGCATCTCAACGTACCACCTTTTATGGGCTTAGGCAAACCATACAAACGGGGGCGATTAGAACCGGTGGCTCGAATTAAATTAGAAATGAAAGTGGGGTACCGTTGGGAGCCATATTGATCTTGCACTCTTGTTTTTATTCCATGTAGATTATTAGGAATGTTTATGAATTTCCATTCCTCAATATATATATATATATATATATATATATATATATATATATATATATATGTATATATATATATATATAATTAAATATATATATGCATATATATAAGAAAATATATTATATATATACATACATATATATATATATTTATATATATATATATACTGTACTGATTATTTTTTACATTAGATGAGGATTAACTCTTCCTATGATTATTTCAACGTACATGGCACATCAGTTTAATTGGTTGTTGAATTATTAGGATCGACCACTGTGAACGAGAATATATATATATATATATATGTATATATATATATATATATATATATATATATATATATATACATATATATATATATATATATACATATATATATATATATATATACATATATATATATATACATATATATATATATATATATATATATATATATATATATATATATATATATATATAACAAGTGCGTCGGTTTTATCCTGTTCTATTTACGCATATATGTTTACATTTAATAGGCGAATATCATAATCTGTTTCGGCATGAATTTAGACCAGTTCCAGATGTTTGTCATATATATATATATATATATATATATATATAATTAAATATATATATGTATGTATATAAGAAAATATATTATATATATATATATATACATATATATATACATATATATATATATTTATATATATATACTGTACTGATTATTTTTTACATTAGATGAGGATTAACTCTTCCTATGATTATTGGGGTCTTGTCAAGTCATGTTTAGATCTTTAAAAGTTGATGTTCTGTTAAAACGTTATCAGATATTTTGTAAAGGTCTTCTGGATATTACAATCGGTTTCAGGCATCTGCACAGAATTTCGCAGATCACTGTTTATTCGATGCACATTTTGATATGTTGTAATGTTGATTGTTATAATTTTCTGCGTATGTAATTGGCTTTGGCACCAAAATCATTGGGCCTCGATAAGTAGTGTGCACTTTGTACAAAAACAGCACTAAAGTCTATTGGACATTTATTCTTTTAATTAAATGGACCGAAGAGGCATACGTTGAATGAAAATTAAGGATAAATATATATGCTCTTTTTCTGTTAACTATAACGTTATAGAAATCTATCGTAATCAGCAATTGTGTTTTGCTCCAAAGAATCTTGGCGTAGGTGAGAAAGTATCTAGTGAATTATGTATGTAGTTACACTCTTCTGAAAATTGAAAAGCTGCAACCATCTTAAATATAAATACCAATTAGTAAGCACTGCCGGTACATAAGATAAACCTAAAGGACGTCTGAAGTTACATCAACCAAAACGTTTTAAAATTACACTCCAAATGAGTACAGCATTTTAAGTAAACGAATATTGTTTTCCATATTATTGAGAAAGGAAATACACTTTTTTACAAATTAAATTAATATAGGGCTGCTTTACGGTTATTTGTTATTACTTTTCGTCATTTGTAACAAATTATTTCAACATACATACGCAAAAAATTTTATTCACCCTTTGATTTATTATTATGCAGTTTATTTCGTTTGAAAAGCATTAGATTTTACAATAAAACTATATAGATAATCCTTGCATATTACATAATTATAATAATCAAAGTGAAGCAAAAAACATGTGGCGATAATATTTAACTGAATGCCACTTCAGTATGGACCGTTCCTCAATACGATTGAAGACTATTATGTTTTAGCTTTTTGTAGTTTCTTGATAATAAATCAAGATTTTTCGCCATTCTTACAGATTTTTTTAAAATAAATAGACAAATATATATAAAGCAGAAGCAACGTCACTTCGTTGAAAAGGGTTTGCAGGGAAGAGAAAATGGCATAATATACTAAGTTTCGAAGCCAGTTTGAAACTCTATCAAGAACGCACCCAAACCTCCTGTGCACACATGGCAACAGTAATCTACTTAAGACGGTTCAGATAGAATTAGAGGGTTGCATCGACAGTAGGGTACTTAAAGGAGAAGTGAAATGATCAAACTATTTTTCCAGTCGTCATGGCAACATATGTTCTGATCAGGACTACGATTTAGTCTCGGAAGTTTGTCAAGCCATCTATTAATACTGTTATAAGAAAGAGAATTAAAGCAACTTACATACACGGATATTTAATTAACTCTTGATTTATCGAATAAGTATGTAGTTTATTTCGTTTTAAAAGCTAATATTCTTGAATATGATTGTGTGTGTGTTCTTTTTGTTTAAATGTTATATTCTAATCTATTTTTATCATGAAAACTTCAGCGTTATGGTTATAAATGGTTATAAATAGGGTCGTTTTCCACGAAAATGCAATAAGTGGCGCAGACAATGATTTCCTTATGTTATCAATAAATATAAAAGCGAAAATGTATGTGTGTATGTGTGTTCGCTTTTCTGTGTGTCTACAAAAGGCTTCTTACAGAGAAGCGGTAGGTCGGTTCGCAACTTTTAAAAACTTTTTATCTCACATATGAATCGTAATATCTCACAGTTAACAACGAAGCTCGCCTGTCTATTTAATTTGCTAGATTTCGGAAAGATAAATATTCAAGATTTGTCGCTCGCCGCATGTGGGTTTGTCTTTTTCCTATAACATCTTTGAGGGGAATAAAAAGCGTTCAGCAGTAAATCCCACAGTCACATTTGACCTCATTAACTAATTAAAACGAGCACCTGCTAAATCAAAGTAATTAAATAAATTCAAACGCGTTTCCATAAGCAGTCGGGGTGGGGCAATGGTTAACCTCGCACTTTTGTTTTTGTTTCTCCATAACTTTGCCTCAACAGTTCGGGTTCGATCCTTATGCTTACATTTTTTTTAAACCCTCACACACCTGCAAACACCCGGGCAACGCCGGGTACCCCTCGCTAGTATATTATATTTCTTGTTCTTCTGTGGATTTCATAATTACGATATATATTACGCATGCGTCTGTTGTTAAATGTTATAGTAGGGGATCGAATATATGAGAGAAAGAAGGAAAACAGTTGACCAAGCTTCTAACTGAGACAAAGTACATTTTATATGCGTTTACAATTATTTGTGGGGGGAAAGCACTGTGAGTTAATTAAAATCAACGGTAGTAAATAGAATGCCGCAGACATTTTTACTAAACGAAAAAAAAAGACAGAAATAACGTCTACTCTAAATTTCTTTGTTTTTTTTTTAAGTCTAGAGTTGTTTTTCCTCGCTTTACGATGTTTTACGTACCAAGTCTTCACAACAGGATTATCGTGAGTCATCTGTCTACGAAATACAAAACTTCCGGTGTAATATAACACCAGATCTGCATAATTGGCTCTTCTTCAGCATTGAGCCCAGTTAGTAAAACGAACTAATCTTATTTTTATATTTCATTTTGACACTAAATCTTAATTGATGCGCTGAAATTTGAATATGACAACTGATATTATCATTTTCTGGAGTCTTTATTATATATTAGCTCATTATGTTCTGTGAAAGGAACACGTGGTTTCCAAAATAAAGTCATGCTAAATCAATAATGGCGGCGAAGCGTATTTTTTTTTCATTCTCGTAGAAGAATTAATTGGACAACTTAGAAGATAGAAATAATTGAGGACATTTTTAAGACGCATCCATTAAATATACATAGGTTATTTCATAGAGGGGAGGTTAATGTTTATTGAAGACAGATATAAATGCTTGCAGAAAAGAACTTGAATGCTTTCCGAAAATAATTAGAATGCCAATTTGTAAAAAGCTTGAATGTCTACTGGTAAGAATTCGAATGTCTACTGGAAGAAACTGAATGTCCACTAGGGAGGACTTGTATAACTACTGGAGAAAATGTGAATGCATACTAAAAATTCCTTTCGAGTACTTCAGATCTCTTTGTAAAGAAGCGTGTCAGAACAACCTGGTATGAGGACACTTTACCATACGAGTAAAGTTTTAATACATTTTCGAAAATATTACAGTATTCAAAGCCCAAACAAAATTCCTTCGGTATGGTACTTTCCGAGAGTTGCGTATCCTGTATTAACAATACAAAGCTTGGTAAGGCATCAAATAACATACACTACTTATTCTAAAATCCCTTAAGACTAAGAAGCAAACAACACCAGAGTCTAAATCGTAGTTAACTGAGTGAGAGGGAAATAAAGAATCTTTAACTTCTTTATTACTTGATGTTTGAATGATTAGTACGCCAAAGAAATATTAGAATACTATTCATCTTATATAGAAATAAAGTCTAAACCCAGGGAAGATACACCTTGTTTTTTTTAGCTGAAGTAGAGTGTAACACATTAAGTAATTTAAATGCATTGGCCATCTTAATGAGAAAACTGCGACGATTAAAAAAGTTGGATCAAATAATGAGTAGCTTTTTTGTAGAGTTTTTTTCTTACATTAAAACAATTGTGTCTATCTTTGCTCTCATGACTAAATAAATATATATGTACTAAGATACAATTCCTGTGGACATATTTCTTGGTACAAAGGTTTTTACAGACAAGTTATTATGAGGAGAATTCACCTTCGAGTAAACACTGAACAAATATTTTAAACAACTTATTATCCAGAAAGAAGAGTAGGGCAATCAAAGGCGTGCCAACTATGTTCTAGACAGATGATCTAAAACTAGGTATAGAAACGATGCTATGTAAATTCGCTAAAAAAGAGAACCGTAATAAAAACATGTTAACAGCCGCACACTATTAAGATTTTATTACCAATGATTTTAAGAAGTGAACAATCTCAGCAATTACGACAAGGACAGATACGACACACAAACAAAAAAAGAAAACTGTAAACGTCCTGGAATTCAACTGTTGGTTCCTACTGTGAGACAACTGCATTCAAACGAACCATTTCGACTCTTAATAAACATATCTCGGTTGTAAATTACCAACTGGAACGTGAATTTCAGTTCGAATTAAATTATTAAATTAAATACGTCAACTGAAAAAAAAATAAATAAAAGATATAGTGTAGTTGAATTCCTACTTGATACACGCTTCGTTCGGCGTTTTGGAACAAAGTGTAATCTCCGTTTTAGTTCTACAATGTATCTAGTCAAGAGTTAATAGGCATATATATTTTTGTTCAAATTCAGAGGGCTTCGTTCTTTCCTGCATGTTTATCAGATAGAGACATGCCGCTCCAGCTGATTTACAAGCTACCACATAGAAACGTTATTTTAGTCTATGTATTTCCATGTTTGTTTGTTAGTAAAGCAAAATGAAAAAATATACTTTTGTAATAGGACGAACATATAGCGGCTGAAAACACGTTAGTACAACAAATATCATGTAACTTAACTATTAAATGATGATTCGAAAAATGGGCATGTGTTCATTGTTAAGGCTTACACAAATGCTCATTATATTTTACAAGACTAAGGAAAAAAGAAATATTCAAATAGCGAATAGCCTACGCTTTTTTATGCATACAAAACACATCTAGGCTACTTTTTCTGTTATTATTTTTAGAAGGAAATATCTCTATCCTTTTCATATATCGCATTATATAGATAATATATAAAAATCTACGGACGCCAACCATTAAAACTGTGAAACTAAACGCAATTTACGTCGCGACTGCAATAATTTTTTTTTTAAGTTAAGAATTTTACTACTATAGAAAATCTAATATACGCATACAAGAATAATAATGTACAATTCAGCAGTACAACTTAACCAAAATAATATTGAAAACTTAAGCATGACATTGATATTTGACACTTTAGCGGTGCAGACTAGCGAACATGTTATGCATTACTTAAGCGTATCAATTAAATCATTAAATGTCAGAATATAAATACTAGTAATTACATTTCAGATTAAATCAGAAAAAGACAACGAAATATAAATTCTGGACGGATGTGACTGACGGATGGGATTCATATTGTTGCATAGGGGTATATTTAGGGGATATGACGGGGTTCATATTTAAGTGATATGATGGGGTATTCATATTGGGCCAATACATATAACGATGATGAACGAGAGACAGAGAGATGAAAAGACATTTATAAATATACAGTTCTGTTCTGAGATGTGTGAGACTTCATATATATACGCTGAGGGTGAAAGGGTGATAGATGTACAGTTCTTATATTTCTTGTAACACATATAGAGAGGAGGAGAGGCACATATTCTGAGAAGGGTTATGCAATGTTCATAGTAAGATGTTTATCACATTACATTTAATTTGTTGAATGACGACACGAAGTAAACAGTTACAAAAATCGATGTGATTCTTTATTTCATTGGACCGGTCGAATGATGATGACGTCACCAATTCACATTTGAGATCTACATAGTTCAATGTTCTTTCCTTTGCTTCTAAAGGGCTCTGACTCCAACTCGCTCTCTGACTGAATAGCAGACAACTGTTCTGACTCAACTGCCCTTATCGTACTAATTCTAGCTCCTATATTGAGAATCCACCTTTTACTATGACGTTAGAAGTGCGTATTTAAAACGTGACTTATTCATGTGGCCATGCACCCGTTGTTCAAAAACACACTTCTCAACTTACCTATTTTTTAACCTACATATTTTAACAATGTATTTTTAATTTGTATTGTTCATTCTTTTTAGCTGACATTTTTAAAATTCAGTTTTTGTAAAAGAATGAACAACCAATACTTTTACGATACAAACAATATCTACTAGTTATAATAGAAGTAAACAAAATACCTTTTTAACATGCCGGTTTCTAACATTCTATTTCTTAACATTGCTTACAAGGTTCGAGTCTCGGCTTATCCTAGTCTCATTTTCACCTATCTAATACTCTTCTAATTTACACGGAAAGGGGCAGCCTTTCCTTGTAACAATATAAGCATTTATTTCTTACAATGGAAAATACATTATTGACTTAAAAATGAGAGAATAAATGTGATACTATTGGCGTTTATTCGACAGTTAGGGGGAGGGGAGAAATATGATAAAACCAAGAAAACAGTTATAAGACATTAAACTATTAGGTTGCTGCAAAAAGAATGTCGTTTTTGATCATATATATATATATATATATATATATATATATATATATATATATATATATATATATATATACGTGAAAAAACGAAAATAAGTTTGCTCTAATCTAATATATAAAATGGGTTTATGGGCGAGAAAATAGAGAGGAAATTTATCCCGGGGGGGATACTGAATGAAATCGTTAATTAGCGTGTGGGGAAATAAAGATCAGACATAAAATGTAAATAAGTTCAGAGTTACTGTGTGGACAGTTTTACGGCGATAAGGAACAGTTGAGCACAATCACGACACTGAATGACAGTTACGAGTTGAAGTCAATATCCAGTTTTGGATCGTAGGCGGCTCGGAGGCCCCCAGTTTGAGATCGGAAGGATTAGAGTCGAGCACGAGCAAGAGTGGTTCAGGCAGTGAATCAAATCGCCGGGGGCTAACACGACAAGGGGGATATAACCAGACAACGTCATATTTCCGATTTTTACCTTATCCGACCGGGCCTTATTTATTTACACAAAGTACTGGTCTGCTGTTGTTTTATCTTAGCGGGGTTACAAAGATCATCTGGTTACACTATGAAACTAATATTTTATATGAACGTGACAAATTAATGAACTTCATATTTTCGAATAATAACAAAAAATAAGATTTAAAACTTAAGGATTAAAGACCAACAAACTAATGTTTTAAACTAAACCCTTTTATGTATGATTAAAGCTTCGATGACAAATGTAGCTTATATTATAACCTGACACACTAAGTAAAATCATATTTCAAACAAGCGCGACTGAGAAATAAACATCATTTTTAAATTTTAACCAAAGAGACGAAGACAAATGATGTACCAAAATGAGGTGTATTGTACATACTATTTCAAATATAAACAAATGAAAACAATTGTAATTATATTGTATACGTAAACACAACACCAACTAGAATGATATTTCATACATAACTGACCAGCAATGACCAGATAACAGTCTTAAGCGTGATATCAGTCTGCACTCATATTTTAGACTTGAATACCGCTGACTTATACAAATCACATTACGAGTCACGGAAAATAACGTTTCAAATTAAAAAGAAAAATCTGCAGACAGAACAGATGTTGCGAGACTGTTTGTGCTCTCTAGGTATTTTATGGCTAGTGTCTGTCTGAGCTGTATTCTATGCTTGCCAAACTTTCACAAAAAAGCACACTCGGCTAACTAAAACCACTATAAATAATTTTACTTATTCTCTACTGTTGCATAAGCCTAAACGTAAACCCCATAGACCAAGATTTTTCCCAGAACTTCCTTCCTGTTGAATGCTTTTCTGTTTGTCTGTTTACCAGATGACTAAAATATTGTCGCCTTAAAGTCCAATGTAAACAAGCACTTGTTGAACCGCCATTTAAAAAAAAATCAAATACAGAATCTTTACTAAACAACTACTACGCTATATAGTATTTTATTGGAATTTTTTAAGATGAGTAAATGAGATCATATGTTATAGACATATTTGTCCATCAAAATTGTGCGATTACATACACATTTTCAAATACTAATAGGGAAAGAACATCTTACAAATGAAAAAAAACATTGTCATTGAGGTAATTAAGACATGTTTGTATCATATTTTAGCAATAATTTGTAATTTCGAAACAATGACTCGTTTTGAAATTATTTAATGCGACAGTGCGATTGCCATAATTGGTTAGATTGATTTATCAAGATGGACACATGAGCAATTATGAATGGAGTTATGAAAGGAACATTTGAAAAAAATGAAAAAAAACATTAAAGGAAATTTTAGTTAGATGTTGGGTTACAACATAATCATAGACATCGCTTATATATATATATATATATATATATATATATATATATATATATATATATATATATATTGTACTTTTTTGTAGAAAAAGAAATCCCATACAGTGCTCTATTATTAGGGAAAAAACTTTCTCGAAATAAGAGCAATATTTTTTTGTATAATATATACAGGAATTTACATTTATATCGGTATTCAGTACCGACGGTTTCAAGTTCGGTAGCTGAGGACTTAAACTGAATGATAGGGGGGTGCTTAAAGAAAAATAATAATATAGAAGTCATCATCCCATACTTGTTAAATTATGACTTCAAATTTATTACCTTATTAAAGTAGCATACAAAAAAATAAAAAAATAAAACAAGTAATAGATAAAATAAATAAATAAATAAACAAAAATTATGGTGTGCATATATAGAGTTCCGGTTCCGGTTAAAGCCAGATGAGAGTCGGCTGAAGAGAGCCTGAGGCGGACATTAAGAGCAGTCCTCAGCTACCGGGCTTGAAACGGTCGGTACCGACTACCGATATAAATGTAAATTCTTGTATATATTATACAAAAATATATATATATATGTATATATATATATATATATATATATATATATATATATATATATATATATATATACTAACAATTAACATTTTGTAGTCGTCAGTTTTATTTACCTAAACTATACTATTTCAGAATATTGACCTTTTTACAATATTCAAATGTTGATAAGGTAAGCTGAACTAATGCACATTTTTTTTCAATTTCAAGTTATTGGTTAGTGTTGGACAGTAGATTCAGTCATCATGACCCCCCCCCATTCATTACATTTGTGTAGCAGGAAAATAGTGTAATGCTTGTGGTATTATAATAAGCGAAGCGTTTGGAACATTATTTGTCCATGTATAATGGGAATATCTTTCACGGGATTATCTCTTTTTTTAGGTTTGTAGATAGTGTAGTATATGTTCTGCCGTCATGTTTTATTGAAGGAAGAAAGACGTCTAGTGATAACTTGACGTGGCGTAGTTAAATTTCTGTTCTGGTGTAAAGATAATATTTTCCTAAACATCAGCTACATATGGTGGTGGGCAACAAATTCATGAATATTACTAGAGAGAGCAATCAGCTGGAATAGTTACGACATATTTAACTTATTTAGTACCATATTTTACAAAAAATAGTTACAAAACATTTAACTTACTAAGTACCATGTAACATAACGAGAGATAGACATCAAAAGTCTTTTAAAAAAACGCAGTTTAATGCATAAATGTGTATTTGCGTACACATAAAGGTGGGCATTGAGTCACTTTACGCCTGCCAGCTTGTACAGTTTTTCTTTTATCACCTTGGTTTCAATTTCACTGGCTAAACACCAAATCGCATTTGTTTCTCATGCCGAATCCCCTTTATATACTGTTTCAAGCCTGTTTATCAAAAATTGAGATTGTAGAGGTTTTTCGGTACGCAAACGTTTGGTAAAGGTATTTCCGTACGCAAACACAACAATAAGGTCACGTTTATATATATATATATATATATATATATATATATATATATATATATATATATATATATATATATATCTGTTTGTGTGTGCGTTCGTGTGTGCGTGCGTGCTTGTATATATATATATATACTAATATATATATATATATATACTAATATATATATATATATACTAATATATCTATATATATATGTATATATACTAATATATATATATATATATACTAATATATATATATATATATATAATGTGAAAAACAGATACAGCTATAAGAACAACAATGTTGTTCCGATAAAAATACGTTTTTTTAGTTATAGATAATTTTGCAGTTTCTTCGTTTTGCTTGGTTGGTCATCTTTCTACACTTTAAATGAGTTTAGGTTTATTTTAACCCGAATTTACAAATTATGGTACGATTTTTTTTATGAATAAAATCTGTATCTTAAAATATTAAGTAAATGTTGTTGTTTTTATTTGCTGTTTATGAGAAACAAGTTCCCGTCGATCGTATTTCTTTCTAACTTTGTCGAATATCGTTTGAGTTATTTTTTTTTTGCGTAAAGAAAACTTACATTGATATTCAATGCTGATTCGTAAAAAAATGAAAAGAAACAACAAAATAAGAAATACTCTTCAGACAGTCATTCTGCAATCTGAGTAAAATTCGCGCAAAGATATTATTTTTATATATTTTTAAAGAAAATGCGTAAGAATATGTTATGAAAAGCTACGATAGGATTTTATTTAATACTATTCCAGAATAATATTCAACAGAAACTTCATTAGCCGTGTGCTATTTGTTAAAAGAAAACCCAATCAAATAGTTTTACACTAATTGCAGAGCAGTATTATCAGAATATCGATGACATTCACCAAAAATATATGTTTCTGCCAATAGTGGGTTGAAACGAGTAACGAGCGTTCTATCTCATATTTTGGGACTTGTATAAATCTTTGCAGTGAAATTGGAAGTACTTTGTCGGTTGTAGTTTTATGTATTATTTCTTGTGGTATTCGCCTCCCGAATACATTATCTTTTCTTTCTTACACCCTTCTCTTATCTTGATTGGTGATGTCGTAGTTTTTGTTCCCATAGGTTTTGCGATTTGTCGAGCTGAATTTCCTCACAGATCTTCAATTAGATGCATTTGCACACATTGTTTTAGCGGTCAGTGTAAAAGTCATTTGCCAACAAAGTTTGACATCAGGATATTAAGTGGCTTTGATTTTCAATTTCTTTGTAGGCCAGCCATTTCTTTAAAATCAATTTGTGAGTAAGCCCTGATCTTGCCCGGCTATAATGTGTGTTTCCTCATAAAATACAATTCTCCTACATTTGAGCCATTGGAGTGAAGCATCCTTGTGGATGTACTCCTGGTTCACCTCCTTTAGGAACTGTCCTGCTCTTTTATCTTGTGTACAATATATAGTTTGAAAGCAGAATGGCATATTTATTTAAGGGATAAATGTGACATTAGTGCAATTATATATTCGAAGGTTCTTCGAGAATAAGAGGGCGAAGCATGGAATTACTAGTGGGGAGAATGTGTCTGAAATAAAGGAATAAGTGGAAGAGCAAGCGAACGCTAACAATACAGCCGCAGTCTTTGTTCACATTTTATAATACGCATATGCTTCGTCTGTGTTTCATTCTATATAGCTGAAGTATTTTAGTTTAATGTTAATTTGGATAGTAATGCGCTGTTAATTAGGATTTGATATTTTAATGAATATATTCTGGTTAATAAAATTAATTTATTACTGTTAATATTAATTAAAAGTTGGATTCATATAAGGAAATAAAATGATACAACAAGAGGTGAATACCACAGAATGATAAGCTATAATATAGTGTTTAAGAAAAGATATTATAAGAAGTGGTTGTGGGTTTGCTTTTTAATGATATATATTATTCAAAAATTTACTTTGTATTATTCATTTAAATACTCGCTAGGTCTCCTTATGTCGAAAAGTTATAAATAAATGGAAAAATTGCATTTATTCATTTAAAAAAAATGGATGGAGTTTAGGGTGCACTGGCGAATAATCTGAAGCTTCTATTCAATTAAATCATATTTTATAGAAAACATGACCGAATTTCTAACTGAAAATATGAAAACTGAAATAGATGAGCACTACATACCTATAATAAAATACTCTTAGAACTGGATATAAAATAATTTAGATTTTTTTACGGTTAAGCATTTATATTAAAGTTAATAATGTTGACCTTTGTTGATGGGAAATACTCCATTTTGCTGAGAGGACTAAGAAAATAGTGGATCTAGGAGAGAGAAAATATAGCACTTTTTTTTCAAAAGATAAGAATGAATATGAAAGTGTATGAGATATTAAAATTTGGGATGTGTTTATTGTTCTTTTTATTAACTAGTAGGTAAATAATTCTACATTGTACACCAACATCATAGACACGCGTAGATATATATATATATATATATATATATATATATATATATATATATATATATATATATATATAAGTATGAGTGCGTGTGTATAGTAATCAAAACAGAGTACTGTATCCCTGCACTACAGCTTATCAGTGGGGCAAGACCAGCACCAATCACAAGCCAGGAATTCAACCAATAACCAAAGCGTTTGCCGTAATTAACTCTTTTACGTGGTGCACTCAATAATGTTCCAAATTTTTTTCGTATAGACACTTTTCCTGGTAGTACACGCATAAAACTGATGTCTGTTTCGAAGTAATCTCCTTCGGCTTCAATGGATTTCTTTTGCCCTTTCCAACAGCTTTTGGAAGACCGAATCGAAATTCGCTGTGTGAACGTGTCAGTAACCCTCGTCAGAGCCTCTTTCATCTCCTCAATTGTATGAAAACGATAGCCTCCATGATTTTCATTAAGCATAGAGCATAACCAAAAATCAGACGAAGCAATGTCCAAACTACAGGAAGGGTGAGGTACTGTCATGGTGTCTATCTTGGCCTTAATAACATCTTTTTTTCTGATCTTCTTTGAGCACCCTTATAGCAAAACTGCGTAAATCATTCGCATCATCAGTTCTTCGCGAGTAATTGTTTGTACAGTTTCCACACTAACATCAAACTGAAATTGTCTCCATAGAAAAACAATGCTCCTTATCCATGAAATTCTTTAGTTAGCCATTCAACTTTGCTGTTCGGGCGACTTTTCACCTGTGACAACTTTCATCATCATCATCATCATCATCATCATCATCATCATCATCATCATCATCATCAATCACTCACTTTTCTCATGCCTTCCTTGAATATCTTAAAGTGATATTCCATTCATAAAATATAGTCCAAAAGCAGTCCTTGCTATTTATTACGTTCCTATTACATTTTTCCAATTTTAAACAGAATTTCGTTGCAGATCTTTCTTTTAATGTGTTATCACGTACATGTTTCATTTTTGAAGTTAACCAGGCGTGACAAATAGGCTTTAGTAGGATATATTCCCAATCCTTCTGTGCAGTTCATTTAAAGCTGAAATCATGAATATTGTTTAGTCAGCTAATAAATGTATAGAAATAACATACAAAAGTTTCAAGAGTCTACGACAATTTTTTTATACATACACAAAAAGAAATGCTAGAAACTTTTGGAAAGCTCGTCGTAATTCGTAATACGTCACAAGACCAGTACTCTCGGGAATCCATGCAACTGCTCTGTTTGAACTATTATCAAAGTAATTTGAATTAAGCGAAAAAATTGCGCACGATATCAAATATTACATATGGGTGATGGAGTTGAGCCAAACATACCCCGCCACATCTGCGTATATGGGGTGCCCCCAGGCTTTTAAAGACTATGGATAACCACGAAGAGGTGCGTGCACGCGAATGTTTTGTGGCAGGAGGTGCGAAATCTCCAATCATACCTCTCCTGAGTCGACACTGTTAAATACCAGTGGCAAGTAAAGTGCATGTTCAGGACAACTTGAAAAAATGCCGAAATAAACAGAGAGCACATACAGCGCCTAGAATTCCCAAGTGGTCGCCCATCTGGTATTAGCCAGGCACAACGTTGCTTAACTTCCGTGATTTGACGAGAACCGGTGTGTCATTATGTCACACACACACACACACACACACACACACATATATATATATATATATATATATATATATATATATATATATATATATATGGGGTGTTTGTGTGTGTGTGTGTATGTGTGTGTGTGAGTATACATCTTTGACGGATTTTAATTTCTTTTTCTTGTTATGTTTGTGGGTGTTTTTGTGTCTTTATTTTAAGCCTTAAGTAAAAAGCAGTCATTATACTTTTTGTTTCTATTTAGAACATTCTGAAGACGTAAATACCCGGCGATTTGGTTTTCTCAAATATCTAATAATATTTCATTTCTGCATGTTTATTAAAAGTAACTTGCCTTGCACTGGCTCATCGATAACACGAGTGTTATTGTTTTTTTTTGTTTGTTTTTTTACATACAAATGTAACATTTCCAGAAGAAAAATACATTCCACATACCTTAAAACATTAAAGCACAACACGCACTTGCGCTTTACAATAAACGCGGAAGATTCCGTTCACGTACTTGCTGAACTTGTGGTGTATCGATGGTGAGCAATTTCGAACGATTTAATCACATAAAGTGTATTTCAGTTACACACTATGTTGTTTTCATTCTATTCTTGATCGTCCCTTTTTTATGTTACGGTTTCATTTATAGTCTGCTTAACCTAAGACCCAATTTTCACCGTACAAAAGGACACCCGTTCGTAGCGTGTTTTGTCTAGCAAGACAACCTCTGAATCCTTATTGCCTCACTCGGTAGATGCACTGGTACTTTTTTTCTGTCTTGCGCTAGGTCCCTTCTCTCAAATTAATACTAGTGGAACAAATATCTACCTACAAGCAAAGAGTCCTACTGTATAATATGTTTACATTGTCAGGAATGAGTGGTTTACGTGCATATTAATGTAAACATATCATATAATTTCATCTTTTTTTTTCACATAAAAACCTTGTTAAATTTTTTAGCAATGGAATCGGAACGATGTTTTTCTTTCTCTTTTCATATATTTATAACACGTCACTGCATAAATCTCGATCCTAACTACTAAAGACACTTATATGTCGATTTTATATATAACAAGATACATTTTATGGCTTATAAATCACTTTAACGCTGATCTAACACTTCGAGGTGATTGTTAGAACACGTTATCTAGCCTGAAATTACGCCTAAGCTTAAACTAATGGAAACCAAATTTTTCACCTTAGAACAGTCGTTTGTCGCCGTATGCAAGTTTGGAAATAATTTATTGCGAATGCAAATTGAAACACAATTAGTGATACTTGTTTCATGGCATACACTATTTGAAAAAAAAATAACGAGTTTTTTCTTTATTACTGAACAGTTTATGGTAAACATTAGCCTAACTTATAAGTTGACGTATTTCACACACGAGAACAACGATCGTGAAGGAACTCTTCATGTATATCTGCAAGCAGACTAGAGCAGCAGAAATCCGAGATGACTTAGATTTAACGTATAAAATATCTAACCGGAATTAAAATATACTTTATAGGCGTTTTTCATACGCCTTTTTTCTTCTTCTTTTTTTTACATAGACATCGCTACTAATCCAGGCCTTAAGGCCACTCGAGGATAAAGGTTAAAGAGTGCACAATAGACAATTGGAAAATATAGTAATCGTTAGTAATGGAAATTTGTTAAATTTGTTAACTGTTATGGAAGGCTTATCAAAACTTGTTTACGTTAGACCTTAAGACAACCATATTGTGACCAGCTGGAAAGCAGGAAAACGGAAGACATTTCAAAAGGCGTGCACTTCTAATAAATAAGCTTTTCTCATGGAATCTACGTTTAGGCTTGGGTACAGATAACGAGTGGGGGAAATTATTGATAATGAGTTTTGCTAGACGAGTGTTTTTCGTGAAAGTTTGGCGAGGGGGGACCATAGATTGGAGCTAAGCCGAGCACTTGCCATGAAAACAACGATAAAGTAGAGACAAACTCGCAACATCTCTCTCTGACAAAGAGGTTGCAGGGAAGAGAAAAGGGAATCCCCTACGAGTCTACGAAGTCGCTTTTGAACTCTATCAAGGCAGGATGAGTCCTTTCTAGCAGCTCCTGTCCAGATGTGGCAATAGTACTCTATCCTTGGACGTACCTGACTCTTATATAGATAGAGAATTGCATCAGCAGTGAAATATCTACTGGATCGATAGAAGGACCCCATCATTTCCAGCGACTTTGGCAATGGATTTAATGTATGTGTTCCACTTAAGATCAGGAGTAAAAGTCAAGCCCAGAAGCTTGTCAAAACATGTCTCCCAAAGACGAGAGCAGTTATTTCACTTGATGCAAGATGGGGATCAGAACGTTGATGATGTAAATATAAAAGCTTGGTTTTTGATGCATTAAAAGTTACCAGCCACTCCTTTCCCAATTGTACCACGTGCTCAGATAGGAAGAGAGAGAATTAGAGTCGTTTAAGGTCTTAGATGTGCTACCATAGATAGTAGTGTCATCAGCATAGATGTCTACGAATGATGTAAGGATGTGATTTGGAAGATCATTAATGTAGATCGGGAGGGCAGCTGGGCCCAGGATGGAGCCCTGAGGGACTCCAGCATTAATTGTGAGAGCTTCTGATTTCTGCCCATCAACCGCTATTCTTATGAATCTATCAGAGAGAAATTATTTAATAATTGAGAAGACATTTCCAGCTATACCATAGCGGGAGATCGTGTGAAGTAAACCTTTATGCCATACCCTATCAGAGGCCTTTGGCATGTCAAGAGTAATAGCCCTAGAAAAGTTGCCTCTGTCGAGATATTCGCTAATCCTGTGAAATATAACTGTAAGCACATCTGCTGTAGATATAGCAGAATGGAAACCATATTGCCTCTCACTAAGAAGGTTATTTTTGCTGGGATGGTTGAATACATCTGGTCTCAACATTTGAAATTTTACATAAAGTTTATTCAGAGATAGGTAAGCTTTTTAATCGGTTTGGATCGAAAATTTTAGCTACCAATATATAAATTAATATATGTATATTTGCATATCTGCCTAAAACTTCCGACAGAAACGACGGATTTTGACAGGATCAGTATCGTTTTTAAGGTCGACACTTCAAATGACAAATACCGAAAAATTGGCTAAAATCATTAATTTCTTCACCCTCAACAGGACACACCAAGAGGGGGGCCGCTTTTTTCGCCAATATGTTCGAAAGTAATCCCATCTTATTGATCATGTAGCCTTAATTCAAAGCTACGTAACTTCCGGTTTGGCGGTGGTTGAAACAGCACAGACGTCACGTTTTTTTTTCAGTGCTTTTCCTCCTTCGCGGTTAGGGTTCGAGCATGCCTTCCTACTACAATGTTTTTTTTTCTTTTTGCTTAACACACATCTCCAAGCACCCGGGCAACGCCGGGCACCCATGCTAGTATATATATATATATATATATATATATATATATATATATATATATATATATATATATATATATAAAAATGCTAGCATTTGCGATATTTTACTCGTCCCGCAGCGACATCGCACATTCTTTGCAGCTGGTTTCGTAGATTTTTCTATGTCGTAATTCAAACGAATAGATACTATACTTATGGTGATGCCAAGCATTGTTCACACTTTAGCAAAGCGGCATTTCACAATAAAAAGTAAGACTGCTGATGTAAAGTGCGTAGCTAACAAGGAAACGCTTATGATATATTCATGTAAACTGACGAGACTGTCATTTTATTCAGCTGTTTAACCGGGCATCGGAAGTGAGCGTCGATATTTATTTCAACATACATAGAAGCTCTAATGGTTTCACATTGTAGATGTAGAATTTAAAGAAACGTGGAAAAATTCTAATGAAGTCACAAAGTAATGAAAGTAAAGTTATGTAAAACGCAATCTGTGATTTGGTGTGTATGTCTTATGGAGATATGTTCGGTAAATATGTCTCTAATTTTTGTTTGTGTGCTACGCAGTCGACGATGTTTAAAAACTATTCTGAAAATTGTTATGTTTGTATTTGCTTGTCACATGAATTATTCAGATAAATAGAGTATTTTATGAAAAATAAAGCAATGGGAAAGGTATATTTTGGGAATTGTGTATTTCAATATGTCTCCGCACCTGCGCCAACACACACGCACGTACACACACGCTTACAATAAACTTCATATATAAATTATGTGATTGGGACTCGTTGTATATATATATATATATATATATATATATATATATATATATATATATATATATATATATATATATAAATATATATATATACACATATATATGCAATAAAATAATATAGGTCTAACAGATACTACTAATCTATAACTATCATTCTATTGCCGCAATTGTTATTCTACTTTATATTTAACTAGTAATTAAATAAAATGTGCTCTTACAAATTGTATGCACTTTTGTACCTTTACGTTAATATTCCCATTCAATCCAACAATCAGCGATTCTCCAAAATTTCACTGCATAGGACCTCTGTTGAAAATCTTTATACGCTAATATTCACTTTTCTCGAAACTGCTGGGCTTCTGAATTCCTTCTTTGATCCTTGTTTTTTTTTTTCAGACTGATACAGCAATTTTAATGTATTTTAAAGAAGCTAACCTCTTCACCTACGAAGTTTATTATTCATCATAACTTTCATTGGTCATAACAAAGTTCCTCTCAGTATTATTGAGTTTGACTTTGTTTATATACCAGCGTATATATATATATATACATATATATATATATATATATATATATATATTTGTAGTCATCGACATACAGTCATGTTTCGTTATATCACAACTCATCAGTGTCGCTAGACTAGCACCTCTCCCAAGCCGAGGTTTGAATCCAGAACCATCACGTTGCAGTTCAGCAGTTCTACCGATCCCCCCACTGGGGCGGCGCCCGTAAATAATCTCGCTAAATGTCTATTTAAACTAAAATCCGCCCACTACTTTTACAGTGTTCTAACCGATTTGTTTATACACAAGGAATGAGCGTTGCATTTTTCAGCCAATCATGTAGCGGGTAAGATCACTTACGACAGTGCTTTACGCAAAGACGGGGGTTTAAAATGTTTGTAGTCATATATATATATATATATATATATATATATATACTTCACACTTCCGGTTATAAGATAGACGAATATTGGCTGAAGAGAGCTCGATAAGGATACCTTAAACGGGCCTTATTATCGGGCTTGAAACCGACGGTACCAATGACCTGTCTCAACTAACAACTTTCTGTACACAAAATATATATATATATATATATATATATATATATATATATATGGTTTGTGCAAAAATAATATCATTATATATATACGCGTATCCATATATATATATATATATATATATATATATATATATATATATATATATATATATATATATATATATAGTTAACGTCAAGCAATGACATTATATTTGCAACAACCACAGATATATATTTTTTATACGGGAGAAATATAAACTTTCGTCATTTTCTTGCAATAAAATAGAAATTTACACTCAATATATGTTTACCATTATTTTACGATCACGTGCTTAGAAGTTGTAAAAGTGTGTTGGTAGGTTTAAACGTGTGTTTACTTGAAAATGCTTTGAAACTAACGAAGTATTTTTTTTTACAAAACAATTAAATTTACACTCGTTTTTATTTGTATTGTTTATGATACCGTAGGGATACTTTGAATTGTCTCCAAAGACATCGTGGCATATCTTTTAATCACGTCTTCAATAACCGAAGGCCACGCATTTAAGAATTCAACACAAAACAAATATTTCACGATAAAAAGTAAGATTACTATATTTTTACAAGTCCGTAAGCGACATCGCACATTCTTTGCAGCAGATCTCGCAGATTATTCTATGTATTTATTCAAACGAATAGGTACTATTCATATGGTGATGTCAAGAATTGTTTACACTTTAACAAAGCGGCATTTCACAATAAAAAGCAAAACTGGCCATGTAAAGTGCGTAGCTAAACGATTTTGATATATTCTTGTAAAAAGAGGAGGACGTCATGTTTTTCAACTGTTTTACCGGGCATCGGAAGTGAGCATCGGTCTTTATTTTAACATACAAAGAGACTCTAATTGGTTCACTTACAAGATGTAGAATTTAAGGAGACGTGCAAAACTTCTAGTGAAGTCACAAAGTAATGAAAATAAAGTTATGCAAAACGTATGTGATTTATTGTTTATGGCGTATGGAAATATTTTCAGTAAATATATGCCTACTTTTGTTTCATGTGCTACGTAGTCGAGGATGGTCAAAGAACTGCCTCGAAAATGTTTACTTTTTATGTGTTCGTTTCATGAAGGGTTCAGTTCAATATATTATTTTATAAAAAAACAATGGGGAAGGTTTGTTTTGGAAACTGTATTTCAATAACTCTACACACCTGCACACACACACACACACACACACACGCGCGCACGTGTACAATATAGCGTATATGTTAATTATACGATTGGAACTCAAGTTATATATAAGCGATATATATTTTAGGTCTAAAATATTCTACTAATCTTCGAAGGAATATGCTTGCCGCGTATAAAGTAGTTAACATCTGGGCATAATATAATAGACATAGGTTAATTCACAGATTCTCGGGTCACCTTTTTTCGGTGTATTATTACAGGAAGTAAGCGCTTAGCAAGTTCGTGGAATAACATTCCTTTTAGAACGTGTAATGCAAACACAGAAATCAAATATTGTGGATATTTTACAGAGCATGCAACTTGGTTAACATTATGGGATACATACAGACCATGCAACTTGGATAAAATTATGGCATACATTATATTTCAGTAACTCTGTCTCAAGAAAAATAGTGTATTAGCTGTGCGACATATCAGATGCGTCAACAATACACAGCGTACAAGCGAATGAAAACGTATATATATATATATATATATATATATATATATGTATACATACATATATATATATATATATATATGTGTATGGATGTGCATGTGGGTGCGTGGTATATATATATATATATATATATATATACATATATATACGTATATATATATATATATATTTATATATATATGGAACCATAGTTGAAGCTTAGTAGAAACTGTTAAGTCTATCCTATTATATTGCATAAAACGAAATCAAAGAAGGCATGTGTGCAGCCGGCCGCTTGCAAGGTCATGCTCACAGTCTTCTGGTACAAGGACGGAGTAGTGATGATTATTTCCTGGCAAAGGGTACCACATTTACAGGAGCCTATTTTGCTTCAATTTTGAGGAAATTAACGGAAGCTATAAAAATCAAGAGGCATGGTAAGATCAGCAAAGGTACCCTCCTCCTGCAAGACAACGCTCCGGTCTACAACTCGCATGTCGCAAGATCAGAAGCACGGGTTTGTGATTATGAAATCCTCCCACATCCTCCCTACTATCTTGACCGTGCCCCCTCTTACTTTCACCTCTTCCCAGCAATGAAGTTGTTTTTGAAAGGAAAGCGTTTCCCAGATCATGCAGCCTTGATTTCTGATTTTTTGGTGGACCAACCTGGGGTGTTCTACAAAAACGTTCGTCAGAGCTGCTTCAAAGGATAGGAGAAATGTATAACTCTGAGTGGTTCCTATGTAGAGAAATACTAATAACTGTGCCAAGTTTCGTTGCTCTAATGTAATGGGAAGTGGGTTAGGTGCATTACGTATTGCACACCGCTCGTATTATACGATTGAATTTCGTGTTATGCAATATAATAGCATAGGTCTAACAGTTTATACCAAGCTCCAACCATGGTTCCATTGCCGCGATTTTTATATTTAACCTATTGGTAAATAAAATGTGGTCCTTCGATTTCTATGTAGTTTTGTATCCTTAACGTAAATATTTCCGTTCAAAGAACTGCCTCGAAAATGTTTACTTTACAGCGGAACTTCACTATTTCACTTAAAAGAACGTCATATGTAGTAAATATTTTTATGCTAATAGTCTATTTTCTTCAATTGCTGGGCTTCGAAATTCCTCCCTTGATGCTTGCTTTTCAAACTGATCCTGAGATTTTAATATATTTTTAAGAAGAATATCGCTGTCAAACCACTACATCTACGAATTTTTGTATTCATCATAGCTCTAATTCTAAGTAGCAAATTACGTCTCAGTGTTATTGGACTCTCTTTTATTTCATATCAGTATATATATACATATATATATGAATAAAAAAGAATACGAAAAGTATAAAAGCTTAGACCTTTTCTTTATTCGTATATATAATTGTATATATATATATATATGTATATATATATATATATATATATATATATATATATATATATATATATATATATACGATTATCTGCACTGATGATTTCCGAAACGATTAAACACTATTTTCTGTAGGCATTAAAATTATTATTGTAATAAGTGTGTCAACCCCTTTAAGAAGCTCGGTTTCTTACTGGTAAGAGATTTAAAATTGTAATAGAAATTCTTCACCTTAGCTCGAAGAGCAGATTATGATGTTATAATCATTAGATCGCGATGGCCAGATGTATTGACATTCGAAAAATAATAAATGTTAAAATTTCAACGATATTTCTCGCAGTTGAGATTGGCATTGATGTTACTTCTTTGCTAGTGGAGTTAGAGATTGCTTCGTGACCGGGTCCGACTTACTCGACCCGTAGTAAACGTGTCACCCTGCACTGATGACTCCCGAAAGTATGACACATAAGTACATGCAAGTATTTAAATTTATATTGTAATTAGATATATATTATGATATCTCTTAGCTATTTCTAGTTATTCCTAGAGTAATATAGTATCCAGCTTATATGCGTAAAGCCTAGGCACCGCCAAAACTGGGGGGGGGGCAGGTCAGTACTTTTTGCCGGACCGTCTTTTTAAAAATCTACCAAAAATCAGGTAATTATCCGATCAATACGAAATTTTCAGCGATTTTTGGGAGAAGAATGATCTTTATAACAGTGTACTTATTTTTCATAAGGATATTTATATATCTTTTTTTTTTGCTTACAAACCCCCCCCTTGTTTTGAAGTGGGAACAAATATGCTTAAAATAATCATCTAAAACTGAACACAAGATATTGTGTTGTTATAAGGGACAGAATTATAGATTAAAAAAAATTGTTTGCATACCTTATTTTGACGTCTGAATATCAGAACTTCGATTGTGTTTAATTATCCCGCTTTTGAGTTTTGAAGTGTGAAATTCGGTGAATATGTTAAGTAAAATAATTAATTTAATTTAAGCAAAACAAAAAAAAATTAATATTTATACGAAAAAAGCCATTTTAAAATGTTTGATAAATAAATTAACAATTTTTTTAGCGAGCCGAATAATGCATGACCATTATTAAACAGGGCATGCTGAATAATCGATACAAAAAACAAATTCGATAAATATTGTGCCTTTGTGTTAAAAATAGCATCATTTTTTTCGATCCCGTTTGAAAACGTTTGCCGCCTTTCGACTACGGTGGACCATACGCGCTGAAATAATTTTTTTATTATTCTGCTTTAAATTGCCCCCCCCATTTGGGGGAGCCTGGCCCACACACACATACACATTAAAAACCAATCTCATACAAATGGTCACCCATCTGGTACTGGCCAGCCTCAGCTTAATAATACATTGAAATTTTCGTCACTGAAAATAAGTTGGTTTGGCCTGTTTGGTCTTCCATAGTTTTCTTCTTATCAAACGCAAACGTAAACAGTGTCGCTCTAGACTCTAGATCGACGCGAAATATCTGGTTACCTATATGAATAAGTGGAATTATTTGAAATTCAGGTACTTATATTATAATATTTTTGCATATTCTCTTGGAAAATCATCCTAAATCTTAGTTAGACAATAAATAAATAAATTAATTATTTCAAAAACCTTTTTTTTTAATATTTATGTACGTTTTTTGTGCAAGACAAAAAATGTCAATTGTTAACTTTTTGGGAAAATTCAACATTTAAAATTTAATTAAAAATTGTAGAAAAAGTTTTACATTATTCTGTTTTCTATATGATAAAATTCAGGGTTTTATCTTTCTGGAAAAACAAAAGTTACTCAGAAATAATGGATTTTAATAAATGTAATTTCGTTTTAAAAACAACAACAACTTGATTTTGCGGCCATTTTTGGCGGTGCCTAGCAAGGCCTTTTGTTAAGTTGATGTGTTAGTTCGTTATTTCATTAGTTGAAGGAATGTTAATAGAACTCGTTTAATGTCACTATTAAAATTTAAGAACTTGTACTTAATTAACATTACTGATTACGCGTTATGTCTTGTGAAAAATTACACTTTTTTAATACTATATTTTATTTTTTTTAATCTTGTGTTAGAAAAGATTGTGCACTAACATAAATATTCTAAATATATTGTGCTTTTGTACTGGTTTCTGATAAATGGGAAGTTTTCTTTTTTGTAATATGATCACTACAGTATTCACCAACTATTTTATTTCGTTCTCAGTTTTTTCCACAGAGTTCATTTATCTTAGATGGATCGCTTTCAACACGCCCGAATGGGTTTATCTATCCACTGTACAGATATCATTTGATATGGAAACGCCACTAAGTACACGCGGGTTTTAACTAACTTCCTCCAAAAGAGGAATTTCTATGAGAGTATGAACTCCACAAGCGGCCCCAGTCGCACGTATCTCTCCGTTGGGGGAATGGACAAGTTTAGGTGTTTGAAACTATTGTAGGGAAGTGTCGACGTCCTCTTGCATACTGAGTCTGGAATTGCCAAATTGGTTACTCATCTGGTATTCACCAGACTCAACTTTGCTTAACTTCAGTGATCTTAAAAATCAAGGGTGTCGAATTGATTATGCCGTATTATATCATATATAGTATATATTGGCTACGTATGTTTCCTGTTAGACTTTATCTGATAAATTATCTGATATGTCAGAGCAAGTCCAGCGGCAACTATATCATGCCAATCTATATCATGGCAATCTATATCATGCCAATATAGAACTGTAAAAACAGGCACGTTCAGCTTTTGGCGCATACATACCCGGTTATCTAAATAAGTACACCACCTGGTATACAAAAATTATGACTCATCTTACACTAACCAGGCCTAATATTGCGTAACGTTGCCTATCTAACGAGTAGTGGTGTGTTAACGTGGTTATGTCGGGATAAAATTAAATTCAGGGAAATCATACTGTTTAGGTTTTATTAATTTGTCACCCCATTTTCATGGGACTGGACGGATTGTAGAACGTTCTCGATTATATATATCTAGTAAACGGCTCCCTTTTTTTGAGCAGTTCAATGTATTTCACATCGATTTTTCTCAAAAAAAACATAACCCATATCATGTAGACAGTGGTTGTAAATGGTCGCGTGTTTTATTGTAAACGTTCAACAAGAGAGAACCATAGCTTATAATTCAAGCGAGCACTTGTTGTGAAAGTACGGATAGGGCAAAGATAGTCTCGTTATATGTCGTCTGTGCGTAAGAGGATGTAGTGAAGGAAATGTGCAGCCCCTACTTAGTTTCAAAGAAGGTTTTGAAATCAATCTGGACAGGATGATACGCACCAAGCAAACCCTTTGCAAGCGATGGCAACGGTTCTCTGTATAAGGACGTACCTTGATCTTATGTAGAGGATTGCATCGGTCATATAAGCCAATTTAACGCAGGTTATGTTTTTTGTAATAAAAATAAACACACATTTATATGTTTACAACTCTAATTATCAGCGTTCATAGCGCATTTCTTAGGATAAAAACTGTCCTGGATATGACCTTAAACTATATCCCTATATCCAGTGGTGAGGCCCCAGTTGCTGGCTTTGGGGAGTGTGGCGCAACCCTTTAATTGCCATTGCTCTCAGGTCCACTCTGACCCGGAGTGGTAGTACCTGGTAGGGTCCCAACTATGGGTTAAATGAAAACAGACTTGAAAACAAATATATTCTATTAAAAAAAAAATTCTTCAAAATCTTTGGATTCGGCATTAAATAACCTTAAAACGGTTGATATGCCGTAAGACAAAAACAACCAAATCCACCAAGCCAACATTGAAACAGGTTTTCTTCATTTTTTCTTTTCCTCGAAAATTAAATTCATAAACAAATTGTGTTTTTCTGCTTTGAAAAATCAAATTCTACGTTGAAGAGGATTAATAAACCTACTTTTCAATACGGAGAAGAAAGCCATAATAATTGACTTCACGCGTAGCCTCACATACATCCTAACTGTGACTCTTAGCGCAGCATCGAATGGATTCTAAGCTTTTTGTAAAGACCAAGGCACTAGAGAAAGAATGGAAAATATTCTATATTGATAAAGGTGATATGAACGCCGAAATATATATTTATGAATAACTATTTTTGTTAAATTAAAATCTACATTAGATTGGCTTATATTTACATTTTCAATTAAAATTTAAATAACGATTTTACCACGTAGTATTTCATATTTATATTGTTCTTTCTCGATATATTTCCTGATTATTTTTCATCGCCTACAATAGTTTCCGCCATTATTTCTCTCCATCTTATACATTTTAATCTTAATTTGAATCAAGCCTTTTTTACAGAATTCAAATTTATGTCTCACTATCTCGCTATAATCATTCTCTATTTTCGTTTTACTGTTCTAATCTTTTATTTTAATTTTTCATCACTCCTCTGTATGTTCTTATTGATTTTGTTTAATTATTGCCATTTTCTTCATCATTTTTTTTAATTATTCCTGACCTAATGACTTTTTCTAATTATTCTAATTTTTTTTCCTTTCTTTTATCTTCATCCTCAGCGCAATTTCAACCTTTTTTTTATTAACAATTTAATTCCTTCTTCTAACATTTACTATTTATTCTAGATTTTTTATGTATTAGAAGCGGAGGTGACCAGCGTTCCCTGTGTATTTAGGTGGTGCAGTAATGACCTCAGGGGGAGGTCAAAACAACAGGAGTAAGGATGTCCGGGTGTGTGAAGGATGTGTGGTAAGGAATCCGGGGAGTGTAAAAAAGTGGAGGTAGCGGCGGGGGAATCAGAACAACAGCTTGCAGAGATGTTTATAAAAAAAGTGGTAGTGGGCAGGCAGGCTCGACCCCATAACCCGAAAGAGAAAAAAAGGTAAAAAAAAAGCTACGTCTTTGCCGATGTCTCTATCCCCGACCAAAAGTTCGGAACGTAAAATTTAAGCGTAGTCAACCCAACCGATGAGATGACTTGCCAAAATAGCGTGAAGGAATTAAACTTTTTGGTCAATTTTTAGATATTTATCCCCCGAGATGTCGGGCTTCAGAACGATGTCGATCTTGCCAGGATCCATCGCGTCTGTTGAAATTTTTTGGCCGACGTACATACGTGCATGCATACATACATGCATACATACTTACATGCATACATTCCCACAAACCGATGATTGAGATTTATATTATAGACAAGCCTAGGTGCCCGGCGTTTCCCGAGCGTTTGGAGGTGTATGATAAAAAAGGGGTAGTAGGCAGACAGGCAGGCTCGAACTCGTACTGTTAGGGAGAAAAGAACGTGAAAATAAACGTGGCGTCTTTGCCGTAACACCCATCGCTAAGACGAAAGTGGTGAAGGTTTAAATTAAGGCTAGTCAATAGAAAAGAGGGGAAGGTTTTCGAAAATATCGGCGAAGAAAGTGACTCAACCTCGTAGAAAAAGTCCCCGTTGGAAGTGAAGGAATTGATGTTTTTGGTCAATTTTTCGATATTTCTCTTTCGAAGTTTTGAGTTAAAAAGCGATACCAATCATGTGAAAATCTGTTGCCCCTGTCGTAAGTGTAAGGCATACATATCACCATGCACACATGTATTTAAACATACACACATACATACATATATACATACATACATACATGCATGCATGCATTAACACATACAGTCATGACCATATTTATTGGGGCGGTCCAATAAAAATTGTATTTTGTTAATTAAATCTCATAATAATGGTCAGAATCGAAGGTTATTATATAGCATCATGCATTTTGAACTGCTCTTTCCGATGCAACAATTGGAGTTCCAAAAAAATGAATAGTAAAGAAATGAAAAAGGAAATTTCTAACTTACCGTGTTCAAAATCATTGGCACGTCTTATTATTTTCATCTATTACCAGTATAATTACAACCAATTTCATGTTTCACTATGTTTGGTTTAGTTTATATAGCCTTATTATGCTTAATAAACGTTAATTTTAAAACTTTTTTCTTTTCAGATAATTTTTAGAGAGCGGTTGGTTTTTAATTAATTTAAATGAAGGAACTTATGCTTAAGACTAAGGAACACAGCGAGAACCTCAGGAAGCATGTGATAGCATATCATTCCAAAAGGACGGCTATGATAAGATTTCTAAGTAGCTAAACCTTCCCAAATCCACCTTTCGGTCTATCATAAAGAAATTCAAATCACATGGGCACGTTCTGAATTGTGAAGCTCGAGGGAGGAAAAGGGCATTGTCCGCGAGGGCAGAGTGAAAAATAGTTCGACATATCAATCAAAACCCAAGGATCACTGCTGGGGAGATTGTAGAGTAATAGAGAAGTTCTGGGTTGAACAAGTATTGACACACAGTTGGTAGAGTTTTGAAGAGAGCTGATTTGAAAGCATGTCACCCGAGGAAGACTCACTTATTTAAACCTGCGCATCTGAAGCAAGGCAAGAGATCTCTAGGCGCCATTTTGATAAAGATGCTGTCTTTTGGAAACATGTTATAGGGTCCGACGAAACGAAATTTGAGTTAATCGGTCAGAATAGTGTTTCTTCTGCTTACAAGAAATCTGGCGAAGCCTTCTTGCCTAGGAACACCATGCCATTTGTGAAGCACAATGAAGGCAGTTTGATGTTTTGGAGATCTTTTGCTGCCACTGGACCAGGACGACTTGTTTAGCTCACAGACATCATGGGCAAGAAGGATTATGTTAAAATCCGGAATGAAATCATGAAGGACTCTTCTAGAGAGCTATCACTTAGTAGAACTTGGTGCTTCATGCAAGACAATGACCCAAAGTATTCGGCTAATCTTACTAAGAAATGGCTTGAGGACAAAAAAGATCAATGATTTGGCCTGGCCATCCCAGAGCCCGGACCTCAATTCCATTGAACATTTTTTGAGGATTTAAGAATTGAGCGCAATGGAGAGGAAGTTTAAGAATCTCGCGTTGTTATAAAATTATTGTCAGGTGGAATGGGCTAAATTTACTTCTGAAGAATGTGACAACTTAGTAGAAAACTATATTAAACGACTAAAGCAAGTAATTAAGGCTAAAGGACATACAGTCGATCATAAGAATTACGGTGCAAATAAATTTAAACAAGGGAATTTTAAAATATCGTTTGTAATTCTTTTCTTATTCATTTTTTAATTTGATTGTGGAGTTAGAAAGAGCAGTTCAAAATATATATATTACACTTTGTGGTTTCCTTTGATTTACCCTTTTTGTTAAAGATTTCTAAGACAAAATGAGTTCTTTTTTTATTGAGCCGTGCCAATAAATATAATTATGACTGTACATTTAAAGGCAGGTGAGATTTATATTATAGATTTATTTAAAGTTATTTTCTGCAGTGTCTCATATTTTCCTGTTACTGTCTATGCTAACCCTGATTTTCTTCCTCTTATTCTTCTTTTCTTTTTTGTTTGAACTTACTTTCTACTGCTAATTGTTCTACGTGTTTTTCTTCTTTTTATCTCCCCGTCGCCCCTGTTAATCTCTTCCACCCCTCATTTTTCGTGTTATTTATTCCTTTTCACAGATGTTTCTACTTTTTCTCCTCGCTTATCCTCACCGCCTTTCCTTCTTCATATCAACTCTGATTCTCAATTTCTTCGTCGTTTTCCTATTTTTACTTTGCTATTTTTCTTCGTATGAAATCTCTGCCAAAACAATTATCAACTGCTCGCTCTACTCCCCGTTTACTACACATTTATTTCCCAAATTTACAAAGAAAAAAACCAAAAAAACTATACGTTTGAAAATTCATTCTAATTAGTGATAATGACAATGACAAACTTGCAAATACATTTTAACTCAACGCAATTAGGAATCTGATAATTATGATTTGCTGTTTTCTATCTCTAAAACCGATATTGCGTCTGATAAAAATGTCGCGGTATTATTCGGAATATATTTTGGTAGGCGAAATTTTCTATCATATTCATCAATTAACTTGTAGGTCACAATGGCAAAATAAAATTCATGAATTTATTTTTTGTTGTCTGAAACAAGCTTCTGGGTTTATGAATAACAATTTGTACCGACTAAAAATATCAATAAGTATGTGATAATGAAAGTCTATTGAATTCTGCTTAATACGTAAGAGCAACATTTCTCAAACCCTGTTACCTGGAAACCCACACCTCATTAAATAATTCCCATTACTCCTGCTAGAAGCTATTATATTAGATTATTCATACTTACTTTAGCTTATTTATATAAAACACACAACAAATATTATCTTGTTTATTGTAATATATATATATATATATATATATATATATATATATATATACATATATATATATATATATATATATATATATATATATATGCATATTTATGTGTGTATGTGTGCGTGTGTCTGGGTGTACAGATATAAGAATATATATATGTTTTATCTATGCATATAGATATGTATATATATATATATATTTGTATACATATATATGTGTATATATATTTATATATATGTATATATATAGGTATATATATATATATATATATATGCACATACACACATACACACATACATATATATAATATAATTACTAATTTAATAATTATTAAAGTAAATAATTATGTCAGCCCCTTTAAAAATTCGTTTCTTATCATTGAGCACTTTCAGTTGGAATAAAAAGTCGATCAACTGAACTAATATGCACAGATCATCATATAATGATAAGAGTACCATGAAGGCGTAAAAGAGCAGTTAAGAACTAAATGCTCAAAATTCATTAATATTTCTTGCGATTAAAGATAGCCCAATCGATTAGGTCCTTGAATGAAGTCAAAGATGGCTTCTGTTGCTGGATTCGAATCTATCGACTGATAGGAGGATGCTAAGGTACGCATAGGCGTGAAAGTATCTTAGCTTATATAGTTTATTCGTCCTTACACACTGAACTGATAATTTCCGAAGGATGAAACACTAGTGCATGTAGGTATTTTATAATTAATTTTGTAAATAAGTATATATATATATATATATATATATATATATATATATATATATATATATATATATGCATGCACATACTATCCCTTTCTTGTGTAGTGCACTGTTGTAAAAATATTGTACTGGCTTTTTAAGTAATGTTATGCGAAGCTCTCTGTTTTCTTGTTCGTGAATAATCAAACAGGGCGAGTACTGTAAAATCGGCCGCAGGTGTCTATATTTATAAGTATTTGATGAAATCAATTACGGGAATCGATCTCAGGAGTGCGATGTTCGAACTACCGACCGTAAACGAGATGTTTGTGGTTTGTTTATCCGCCATGCATCTATCGTTAGTGTCATTTTCTCTAAAATTCAATTTCTTGAATAATTTGCACAGTAAACCTCAAGCTAGTTCTGAAATAAATGCGTAACAGTGTTGTGAATTTTTTCGAAAGGCTGACCGATTTCACATTTCACAGCTATATTTTTTGTAGGTTTTAACAACGTTGCATTCTGTTTCTGTTTTAAAAGTAATTTAATGGAATGCCTTCTGATGAATTTGTAGCACTAAAAACCTCTTGAGTACTTAAACAGAAAAACAGCATACCTTAGCCTTTAGTGTTGAGGACCCCAGATCCCAGTTGGCTTTGCACTTATAGCTTGGTCAAGTGCAAGTCACAACAAAAATGAAAAGGGGCGGGGGGATAAGAACAGTTTGTAACGGCGAACCACTGTGTGTAAGCTTTATGGTTAACCATAGATGAGGAACTATTGTTTTCTTTTTTTGTTTCGATTCCTTGAAGCATTTCCTATTTAATAGTATATTAACAATTCTGAACCCCCTAAAAGAAAATTATGAATTTATATTTCAAAGATTAAAATAGTTATTTACCTTAAAATTATATATATATATATATATATATATATATATATATATATATATATATATTTTATTAATAACATATTCAATGAATTTCAAACTTCAAAACAGAGGAAATGAACATTAAACACATTCAAAATTCTGATTTTCAACATTAAAATTTGATGGGTGAAAAAATGTTTTTATTTTCTACAATTCTCACCGGCCCCACAATACAGTATATTTTTTCAATTGCGGCTGATTATTTATAGCACTTCTGTGACCACAAATAAAAAATGGGGTTTGTAGGTTAAAAAAAAAACAAACACATACGTGCATATTGATTATGGAAAACAATTACGCCGTTATAAATTCCGTCTTCTGTTAATAATCTGTGAAAATTGTATATTGGTTTAATAATTACTTGATTTTTGGTAGATTCTTACAGACAGACATCGTAAAAATACTTAATCCCGTCTTGCATTTTAGCCGTGCCAAGGATAGTATTACAAACCTATTGTTCTGGTAGAAACATAGATTGCTACGAGCTCTGTTTTTTTATTGCATTTTCACCCCATACAAGGAACATTGCCACTTTGGTGTAGGGGGCTACTAAAAGGGGCAACAACAACTGGGGTACTATGTAGGGATTTGGGCAGCAAAATGTTGGTTCACGTTGCACTTGAACTTCTGCACGTCATTACAGTTGGGGAAACAGGGGCCTGGAATGGAATTCTAAAGTCTAGCGGTTCTGGGGAAGAAACTACTGGAGTAGAAAGATATTTCACATCTAGGGATTCCTAATGTGAGGGGGTAGGATTTTGCAGCATGTCGGGTCGGTCGAGGGTGTTCAGGTCGTGGGGGCACAAGTGCTTGCAGTTCGTCAGAGCATTCACCATTATAATACTTGTAGAACAGGCAGACGGATGCAACGTTTCGTCGATGGGACAGAGCTGAAACTTAGATTCCAGTTCAGGGCCTATCAGATTAGCGACTCTCTTTTGAACATTGTCAAGGAGCGAACGAATAGTAGCCGATGCACCAGCCAAAATATGACAGCAATACTCCATACATAGGCGAATGGTGGCCTTATTTGATGGATACAGAGTACAAAGTCAGAACCCATGATATGTAGTTTTTCTCCAATTGCACTAAGCGGGTACAATATATATATTTTTTTAGCTGGAAGGTGAAAATTTTAGTTCGAGTGTCACTTTCGACAAACCAGTTATATTAAATTAAATTTACTATATTCTTTTTGGTTTGCATGTTTGATAGGAGGATGCTAAGGTACGCATAGGCGTGAAAGTATCTTAGCTTATATAGTTTATTTGTCTTACATAGTAATATCGGAGAAATGTTTGAAAGCAATAAGCTTAGTTAAACTCAGTGTATTAATGATAGTGACTTAAATACTGTTGGGCAAGAGATGTGTACTAAATACCAATTTTTTATATATGTATAAAATGAAAGGATTTTAACTCATTGAGAGAAATACATCTATCTAGATTTGGTAGGAACTACGGGGCTCAATAAATATAATTTCAAAAACAACCTTTTTAATATTGCAGGTGAACATAGTGTAAGAATTGCGCTTAGCGGATCAGTTAGAATCATGAAAATATGTCTAAGAAGGAGTCTTTGACATAACGAGAGAATGCGTGACAGGATTCCGAAGAAAACAAAAGCATTTTTTTTCATAATATGATTTCGATTTTCCACGTATTTGACAAGATGAACGAATGATAGAACTTCTTTCTAATAGGAAAACTGTTAAATTAATCTTAAAGGCATAACAACATAATTGAATGAGATAATGAATACAAAATAAACAGAATATACGAAATGTGAACGAATTTGATATGAAAACAAAAAAAAAGTTACAAAACATTGAACAGAATAGCTATTTCGCATTCGCCAAAAGCAAGAAATAAGAAATTATCAATTTCTGTTCCGAATACCTGATAGCTTATCAATTCATGATCGCTGATCGATTACCTCCTTTAAATGCAATTAACAGCGCGCGCCTTATCAGGAAGCGAGGATAGTTTTTGGCTATTTCAGCCGTTGCCTCGATTTAGTACTACGATTCCATTCTTCTTCATGTTTTTTTTTATTATTCGCATTAATTTTAGAACTATTTTTCTCCTCCTCTTCGCGATTCGTTTAGGCGTAAGAATAATTTTCCTTGAGGCGTCAAGTGTCCATTGCCGAAAGCGAAAATATCTGCCGTATTTAATTCTTTTTTCCTCGAAATATTTAAATTGATTCAACTGATTTGAAAATAGAAAAATAAATAATTCATTAATAACATATTTTTGGGTGGAATCAGAAATACAGGTGTGTAAAAAACAATTCGTTGCATAGGTAAGCAAAGCACAAACATGTATATATGAAAACAGTTACATTATACGCTCATCGTGGATAAACATACATACATGCACACGTACATAATGTTTGGGAGGACTGTTGTATACTGTTTTTTTTACGCGGGTGCATGCATATAGGGAAAGAGATATTTATACATTCTGTAGTTTCTCATCACATATATTAGACGACTGAGAGAGAGGGGGTGATAAGTTCTTATAGCACAAGAGGGGAGGTAGTCATTACTTATGATTGACAGAGACATTACTTACGATAGAAAGGGGTACACAATACTTAAGATGATTTATACAAAATTAATTAATAACGATGCTTTAACATTACCATCAATTTGGTAGAATGATGACACGAAGCCGTCAGTTACAAAAATATGAGATCTTCTTTTATTCCATTTGACCGGTCGAAATGATGATGGTATCCGGGCATTCAAAGTTGTTTCTACATATTTAACACTTTCCAACCCTTCGCTTCTAAAAAGATCCTCCTCTGACCATGTCAACTCTGTCTCCTATGGTCGTCTCCAACTCTGTATCACTCGTATTCGACTCTAGCTTCTATATTGAGAATTCATTCCTGCCGTGACGTCATACGTGTGTCCAAAAACGTGATCGAATCACGTGGCCTGAACATGCGTGGTTCGGCACTTTTCGAAACCATTTCTGCAGACAAAGAATAATCACTCTTATTTTTTCTAACCTATTTTTCAACATATTTAAATTGCATTGCACTTTACTTTCTAGCTGGCCTTATTTTAATTCAGTTTTCATAAAACAAGAATTGAACAATCAAAATTCCTTATACCACAACATATCTAAACTATTTTATGTGAAACTGAACAATGCGAAATTTCACATTCCATTTCTGAATCTATTCTGAATCTTGCTTACAAAACTCGAATCTCTGTCTTTCTAATGTTTTTCTTACTTACAAGAAAAGGGGAAACTTTTCTTGTAATACGACAATTAAGAGTGGGAAACGGAAATCGTAATAATCGGAAGATTTGTAGCATCAGAAATATGTGTTTTTTTTTTCAAAACTGTTTTTTTTAATTTGTTTCCTTACAAAAGAATAAAAAATACACATACGAGACACGAAGGCAGAAATGAATACTATGTTAAAGTTTTAAGAGAGTTCACGGAAAGATTCAGTCGGAAGGGTCCCGCACTCTTCAAATCAGATCAATGGCATTTCCACCAAGATAATGTTCCAGTCCACAATTCCGTCCTTGTCGAAAACTACTTTAACAAGATGGGCATCAAAACAGTTTGTCGCCCTTTTTTATAGCTGAGACCTTGCTCTTTGTCTCTTTTTGTTGTTCACTAAACTCAGGGAAAACCTTAGAGGCTCTCGTTATAAAGCCACAGAGTCGATGAAAGAGGCTTTGAAGAGGGTATTTGACCTGCTTACACAGGAGAAATTCCATGTTTTTTTTCTGAAGTAGTTAGACCGGAAGAAAAGTATAGTGCATCCGGAGGATATTACTTCGAAAGGGGACTAGAATTTCATGTGCAAACTATCATTAAAATGCCCATACGATAATATCTGAGAACGTATTTAATGCATTTCGTATTTTATTAATAAGCATTTACACCGTTATCTGAAAAAGGGCAATGGAAAAGTAACTTATAAATCCGAATCCCATATTTGGCATTGAATGTCCGAGTCGAATTTGTTTTTTTTGTTTGCTTTTTAATTTGTCAATAGTAGTTAATCATGTAAACATCATTTTGCCTATTACCTTATTATTGTGTCAATCATGGTAAACAGCAAAAGACACACTAAATTGCCTTTTCCCTGAGTAAACATATTGATACCTGATTACATTAGGTGTCTAGACCTTCTTTCATGAAATCTACAACTGATTATTTAATATGTAAAACGCGCTGAACGATTTCTTTTTTTAATTTCACACCAGCCAGCCACATAAGTGATTTTAAAAATTTGCCGATGTTTTGAAAATCACACTCGAGATCAGACCAGTCGTCCGATGAATCCAAATATTACGAAAGAAAATGCAATAAGGAATTCATGAAATAAATTTCAATAAATTTCAAAAATATAATGTTCTCCCCGTGTTTTGTTTAATTTTCAATTTATTAGCGAGGTAATTACGAATGTTAGTGAAAAATAAATTCGGTGATTGCTATTGTAAAGAAAATATTGGCTAGTAAATATAATTCTTTTTCGTTAAATATATATTACAGGACTGATTTAATAATCTTAATTCTTAAACAATTGTATATTTTCTTTGCTTGAAAATCATGTAAACAAGATGAAATCTAATTTTGTGGTGATAGTTTAAATGTTTGATTAGGACATTTTTGAAATACTTAATATCTGTATGTGTTATGTTGTTTTGCAGCACAGCAAATATGTAAAATAAAAAATGAAATCCGTATAATTAGTAAACATACACTAAAGACAAAGGATAAATAACAGAGTCTCCATCCTCGTGTTAAGTAGGGATTTTTATGTAAAAACTCATTTGAATATGTTCATACACAGTTTTCTAATTTTACATAACAATCGTGAACTCTTAATTGTTTATGAATATTTAGAATAGCATAAACGACAAAAAATGCAAATCAATTATTAACAAAACATATGAGTAAAATAATTAAGAAAAACCTTTTTTCTTGTAATATACAGACCGTTCATATTACGTATATTTTCATTTTGCATAATGTAAACATCTCACGATTGTGGGGAATTGTCAGTGTACATGTTCTAAAAGAAACGATAATTTTTTAATAAAATATTGTAAAGTTTTAAAAAATCAACGATCAAACTCTCCACCTGAGTTGAAATCGTGAAATTTAGAATAATTTTATCGGAATCAGAAAAAAATTGAAAATATTCCGATCACTAACGCACATACACATAATTCTTTTAATTATTTACACACACCCCCACACCCCCACACCCACACCCCCCACACGTATATATATATATATATATATATATATATATGATGTGTGTGTGAAAGTGGGTGCATATATATGTGTGTGTGTAAGTGTGCGTGTTGTACGAGTGTGTATTCTTGATTTTACAGAAAAATAAGAAGGATTTTCTTATTCTTTATTTTATTTGCAAACGATTGTCAGCTAAAATATCTTAATATTAATGTATCATAATAATAGATACTACTCATTTATAGAATACTCGCACACTCTATTTGCAGACTAAATTCCCCAAAAAACGTACGCGTCGTTGCCTGAAGAGGCCTCTTGTTACTAAAAACTAGAAGACCGGGCCATAGTAATGACTGTGTAGCAACCAATTACGGCTTATTAAAAGACAAATTGAATATAAATATGTATATATATAAATATATATATGTATATATATATATACATATATAGATGTGTGTATATATGTGTGTGTGTGTGTGTGTGTAGTGTGTGTGTGTATGAAGAGGTGATACAGTTTAGCATACCGATCTCTGATCTATATATCTATAAAAACAGAGATGTGTGTGCCACAGACGATTTCTGATTGGTTAATCCAATAATCACATCTCCTAAAAAAGTATAGTTCTTACGCTCTTAACTTTACCATAAAATATTTTGGTCTTATTTATTGTCCATCTTGGAAGGGTTTAATTTTTTTCTAACTTGCGATTTACAACTTAAAAAAATACGAAACTAACTTACAATCTAACAATCGAACCTCCGACACCACGGCCGCCATTATGAAACTAAACTAAAAAAAAAAAATACGCGCGTTCACTCGTTTTTTTGTGCATTTTTTTTTTTGGGGGGGGCTAATTTAGCATAATAGTGTCCATTTAATAGTATTATCTTGAAAAAATAAAAAAATAAGGAAAATTACCAAAAAAACAAACAAGAACAACAAAAGTGTGCCGTATTTTTAAAAGTTTTAATGCGTTATTTTTATTTGCTTTTTTTATTTCATCGGTGAAGAAAATGGCCAAACAGAAATTTTGAAGGCCAAATTTCGCGAATTTGGCCTTTTTTTTAAGCAGTTTGGCCTTCAAAATTTCTGTTTGGCCATTTTCTTCACCGATGAAATAAAAAAAGCAAATAAAAACAACGCAATAAAACTTTTAAAAATACGGCACACTTTTGTTGTTCTTGTTTGTTTTTTTTTGTAATTTTCCTTATTTTTTTATTTTTACAAGAAAATACTATTAAATGGACACTATTATGCCAAATTAGCCCCCCCCCCAAAAAAAATGCACAAAAATTCGAGATTTATGGTTTTGACGAGATAATTTAGCGAATTGTCCGGACTATTGCGAGATAACCATCCATTAGTTTTTCCTGAAATTTTGCCACAAATTGTATTTCATTACATAGATGTGCATAGTAACAACATTTTTTTGCCGAAAATTCCCGTTGCGTCTCCAGATTTCATCGGTGAAGAAAAAGGCCAAACAGAAATTTTGAAGGCCAAACTGCTTTAAAAAAGGGCCAAATTCGCGATTTGGGAAAATCGATGTGATAGGTTTTCGACAGAAATTTGGCGATTAAGTGGTCAATATTCAACGATTTGACCTTTGAGAACTCTACCAAACTCCTCCTACAATTCTGGGTCTAAACAGTAAACACTTGATATTTTAGATATAGATTCCTTGGACATGGATCTAACTTATTAACTTTACTTGATCCCTAAACAATAAATGTTAAGAGGTCATAATAGGGGTCAAAGTTTTAAAAAATTGACCGTTTTTTTTTTCTCAGCATTAACCTCAAAACACCTGGGCAACGCCGGGCACCGATTGCTAGTAATTAATAAATAGCACTAATCAGACGATTTCGCGTTTATTACCAGATAAAAATCATCGCTTGATGATTATTATTTATTATTTTGTATTATATATACAAATACATATATATATAAATATATATATATTTATATATATATATATAATTATTATAGTAGAAAATAATTATATATATATATATATAATTATAGTAGAAAATAATTATATATATATATATATATAAAATAAAAATTACAATTAAATTTACCAAAATGATCCAAGATGGTAAAAATTAAGTATACTATAAATATTAAAGAATTAATATTTATAAAGTAATCTCAACCAGCTGTAAAAGCTCGATTAAACCAACTTTTTTTTCTTCACTGAGTTTTCTTAAATACAGTTTGTCCCGCAGCCGTGATAAACGCGTATCTTATTTTTCTTTTATTAATATTATTGGAATTTGTTCCCCTTTTCCTTGTACATATTTGTGAATTATTCCACGGTTGTTGGCCTTTTGGATTACTTTGGACCATCTCCCAATTACGCGATTTCCTTGGATTTTACTTGTGGGGATGGAAATTTCATTAATTTCTTGGATTAACATTTTAGAATTTTACCGTCATGTGATATGTTACCTTTCACCAGACTATCCATTCACGTTAACTCACCTTTTTCTTCATTATATTAACCCTGCTTACCTTTTTTTATCAAGTAAGATCTTTGACTTACTTGCAGTCTCATCAAATACTTTTGTATGCAAAATCTGATCCCGCATTTTGCTAATACCTACCGTCTGATGAGACGGAAAGTATTTCTTCGAATCTTCGCGGATTAAGGACTATCCACTTATTAAGTGATTCCTTCTCAGATGATTATGTGGTTAACTCTTTTTCAAAGTGGTTTCAACATGTTTTATTAACTATTTGCTCTTATATATATATATATATATATATATATATATATATATATATATATATGTATGTATATAAGATAAGACGGTAATACATTAAAAATATATATCTTTGCTCTGTATCGGGCACCTTCTTCAAGTTTTAGTTTTTACCATTGATATATGTACATATATATATCTATATATATATCTATATATATCTATATATATATATATATATATATATATATATATATATATATATATATATATATATATATATATATATTTAAAGTGATGGTTGTGTAGTTCCAACGAGAGAAAAAATGTATATATAAAAGAGTGTAGCCATCAACAATTGTGGGTTTTTTTTTTAAGGTTTTCATCATATTTTTATTTTAAAATATTTTTATAAGGCGTTTCGAGCTTAGGGTGTGCTCTCTTCAGATGTTTTCGTAAAAAGTTTTTCTTTAAAATGGGAGTTTGTAGAGCTACCTCCGCTGATATTAAATATGTTTTTCAGAGTGATGCGTGGGCTCAGACATTCTGACTCCAACTGTAAGTGTTCTCGAAACGAGTTATAAAAATATTTTAAAATAAAAATATGATCGAAACCTTAAAAAAAAACACAATTGTTGATGGCTACACTCTTTTAAATATATATATATATATATATATATATATATATATGTATATATATTTATATATATATGTATATATATATATATATATATATATATTCCAACAAAGTAAAACACTGTTCAAATTAATTTACGGTTAGTGAGAGTTGTGATATAGCACTTGGTAAACGGTAAAATTG
>NC_136523.1:55398786-55508786 GCF_053919585.1 Euprymna scolopes | reverse complement strand
CTAATTGTGGTATCTGTTTTACATGTGTTTCAACTGAGTCATGTGTGAAATGTAACCTGTTCAATGTCGAGCAGTGATCCGGTTTTTTTTGTATTTAGAAGGACGCACACCACAGGAGACTTTTGACGAAATGAAAGAAACTTATGATGATAATGCCCCATCATATGACCTTGTAAAACGCTGACATCGTGAATTCAAACATGGACGGAAGTCTTTGGAAACAGCTCTCAGACCTCGTCGCCCCCCTTTAGCTATTTATAAGGCATGTGTCCGTCAAGTTGAGACTGCCAATTTGGAAGATCGGCGCATTACTATTCGTCAAATAGTACAAGATGGCAACATTAGTACAGGGTCTGTGGAAACTATCATTCATGACAAAATGCATATACATAAGGTGTCTGACAGATGAATTCCCAGGTTGCACACACCATTCCAGAAGCGAGTACGCGTCGAGTGCTCGAGGATAATTTGGAGATGTGCCAAGAAGATGTCAAAGTTTTTCAAATGACTGATTACACAGAGGGAAACCTGGGTCCATCAGAAACCAAAGCCTAGTCAATGCTGTAGAAGCATTTGGACTCACCACTCCCAAAGGAGCCAAGAGTGGAGCCCTCCACTGGCAAGGCCATGCTCACAGTCTTCTGGGACCAGGATGGAGTAGTGATGACAGATTTCCTGGCAAAGGGTACCACAATTATAGGAGCCTATTATGCTTCAATTTTGAGGAAATTATGGGAAGCTATCAAAATCAAGAGGCGGGTCAATATCCACAATGTACCATCCTCCTGCAGGACAACGCTCCGGTACACAGCTCCCATGTATCCAGATCAGAAGCACCGGCAGATGGTTATGAAATCCTGCCCCATCCTCCCTACTCTCCAGACTTTGCACCGTCTGACTTCCAGCTCTTCCCAGCCATGAAGTTGTTTTTTAAAGGAAAGCGTTTCCCAGCTGATGTAGCCTTAATTTCTGAAGCCACGTCGTGGTTGAAGGATTAACCTGGGGTGTTCTACAAAAACAGTCTCCATTGCTGCATCAAACGATGGGAGTAATGCATAACTCTGGGTGATTCCTATGTAGAGAAAGACTAATAATGTGCCAAGTTTCGTTTCTTTACTGCTATGGGAAGTGGGTCAGGGGCGTTACTTAATGCACGCCCCTCGTATGCTAGTTGATAAGTCGTAGGATAGAACTTGTAATCTTGTTAAATTCACTTATATATTTAATTATTAGCTATTTTTTATTTTGTTATATATTAGTATATACAGTAATTGTATTATTCAATATTTACTTATTGGGAGTATTGGTATTATCTACTGGAGAGTCATGTATTAAACACCTGCCCTTTTTTAAATTGCTGAAACAGCTATATTGTAGGCAGCTGAGAATACCTGTTTTCTTTTCATTTAATCGTTTAAGGTTTCTCTTTTCATCCTAGAATAACTTAACTCTTTTTTATAATTGAAGACTTTTGAGAAATGGGCTTATACAAGTGCTATGTCTATTTCTATGATAAACATTTTGTAAAGGCATGTTTTCGTTCTGTTATGGTGGTGCTAAGTCTGCGATAGGGTACATTTTATTTCTTCCCGGGGTTTTAAACTGCATTCTTTCTTTCTTTATTATTTTTTTTTTTACACTTTTTACTCCAAGTCTTGATAGTTTCTTTAAAACTTTTAAAACTATAAAACGCCCCCGTTGAAACAGTCATTTGTCAGTATCAAGTGATTTCCCTTATCACTAAATACATTACTTACATAAACAAACAATAGTACCAATATTCCTAAAGAAATTATCAGTTGTTTACTCTTATCTCAGTAATGAAAAAAACAAAACACTGTATAAAATCATGACTCCCAGCAGTGTTGGTCAAACACAATCTCTCTTAAAGCATATGAACATTTTTTTTTTAAACTGCGTTACATTTTCCTCTATATAAGTTTAAGCTAACCAATTTATGCATTAAAAGTATTTCATTACCTGTGTCCTTCGTAAATTTCTTCACAAATTTATGTGCCTTTTTACCAATTACTGTTTTTTTTTACCAGTTACCAGTTACTGTGTTTGCTGGAATCCATTCTACTATTGATTCCCCACCGTCTTAGTTATTAGTATTATTGTTATATATTTACATTCATATTACACTCCTACTATCTCTAAATTCATTAGTTAATAAAAATATATACATATATGAGTGTGTATATATATACGAACTTATATATATATATATATATATATATATATATATATATATATGTATAAAATACCTATAGTTATAACAATGTCACCCCTTTAATACTAGTAATTATGGTGTTAATAATAATAATAATAATAATAATAATAATAATAATAAAATACTACTACTACAAATAATAATAATAATAATAATAATAATGATAATGATAATAATAATAATAATAATAATAATAATAATAATATATTAATAATTATTTGAGGGTAGGGAGTTACATATGGTCGCTACAATAAATCCATCTGTCAATGGAACAAAAGAAAGAAATTGAAAAAAAAAGTGGGGCTCCTCAAAAGAAACAACAATAAAAAGATCAGAAAATGTTGCGAGCTCTCAAAAATAGGGCGAAAAGGGGTAAAAATAGAGAAACCGCATTTTAAATCATTTGTTGCTTATTCAAACATAGATTAATAACTGGATATAAGTCTGAGATTATTAAAGTGGGACATCATTTTACTGGAACAGTAGATTGTACAGGAGAGTGAGTACGGGGGAGCGTTTTTTTTAAATTACTATTTTTCACTTGCCAGGAAAAATTATTTGCAAATATATTCGTTAGCATAATGGGTCGCGTGTCGATATAAGTAAGAGTGATGGAGAGAGAAAAGAAAGAAAAAAGTGTGTTGTCATTTTAATAGAGAATGAAAGGTTAAAAGACTAAAGAAGACATATTCATACCGAGACATACATCCATAAACGTACAAACGCACAGATATGTGCATACATACATGCGTGCCTGCAAACACACACACACACACACATATATATATATATATATATATATATATATATATATATATATATATATATATATATATAAGGCTGAACGTCTATGTGTGCATGTGTGTCTGGTTACGAATAGGCTCCTATATGGTGAACTATTAAAAAAAAACTGATTACATTTAATTGATAGAAGATGTATCGAGGATCAGGAATGGGTATGTTTGATCTGGCAGAACGGTGGTTCATAAAAACTGTGGGTCTGAATTCGCGCCTGGCCCCCAAAGTATGGAAATATAAATGAAAAAAAAAAAATGTTTACAAGGGTTTTTGATATAGATGTACATTAGAATACTTTGATAAGATAGCGTCATTTTCTTCTTATTCATATCTATATCGATTCGTTGCTTTAAAAAAACTAAATTAATTGCGTCTTTACTTTTAAATATTTCATTTTTCTGTTTCGGATTATTTTACTAAAGTAAGTAAAGCTTCATTATTTTTCAATACTGTTTTTGTTTCTTTGTTTTTCGATATTTTGCCGATATTATTTAGTAAGAGTGTTTAGTAGAAAAGTCAACAAACGACTACCCGAAAAAATAAATATACAAGAAATAAATGTTATCATGGTCAATAAAAGTTCAGTTAATTTTTTTTGTTTTGAAATATTGTTTAATGTTCTTTACTGGAAATAATTTCAGTGAACCGAAATTAAAACGAAATTTGAGGCGATAACTACTTAAATGATTTTTTTTATATAAACTACACTTGCCATAATTGAATATTCCTCAAGCATAAAATATGTTTATAAATATTCCTTACGTTGAGGAAACTCTCTTATTTTTTTACACAGAATGCTCTGCTGGTTCCCTTCAAATTGAAAACGAGACTCTCCATTTCAAAGTCGCTGCCATTTTGGTATTTTTTTTAAAAACCGGTTCGTGGATTAAATTGTTTTTTAAACTACTTAAAAAATATACACCAATGTACTTTACTAACATAAAAGTAACTTTTTTTTTTACTATGGATACATTTATATCCTGTATATTTATATTATATTATATATATATATATATATATATATATATATATATATATATATATATATATATATATATATATAACATTTTGTAAGGAAACACCATTTTGTTGGTCACTCTTGGCTACGAATGGAAACAATGTTGATATAAAAAAATATATTTTCACGAAAATTATTTTTACTTTCATCATATTTTGCTTAGGGTAACATTTTTGAGTATCAAAACCTATCTCTTTACAACCCCCTGCTTTTCATAACCTATCATACTTCCATCAATCACGGTCCATTTTCTGTAAGCTGTTTTGGATCCAGTCACCGACGGATACTTTCGCTAATATATATATATATATATATATATATATATATATATATATATATATATATATATATATATACACGCAGGAATATGAAACCACACATGAATACACACCTATATATATATATATATATATATATATATATATATACACATAGAAGAAAATACAACCACACACAGATGCATATCTATATGTATTGATACCCAAATAATTGCGGGTATACATACATACTTACACACACACGCGCGTGCGCATACACACATATATATATATATTTATATATACATATATATATATATTCGATATATATATCTCTATATACACACACATATACATATAAATATGCATATGTACATGATATGAAAAATTTAAAATACACAAACGGGCATCTACAAAATAACAATACCTGCAGAGATACTATTATACAGACATATGTATATAATTAAGTAATAATATCAGAATATAACACATTAATAAAATGAGTTATAATTTATAATTAGCGATCAAAAACCATTATGGATTCAAAAAGCCAAATTAAATTTTATTCGGCGTACATCAAAACGTATGCATAACTATATGGATATGAAAATATGAAAATGCACGTATATTATTAGTCTTACTTTGCATTATCATATTATCATAAATTATAAAAGGTGAAAATTTTAAACAATCATTTTATGTGTTATATGAATGATTTATTATACTTTACACATGTAGAGTTTTAACTACCTTTTTTTTCATATAAGTATAGATTGGAGTAGGGTGGTGCTAGGTTTTGTCCATGGATAAGAAAAATCACACCAGAATAGTAAGAGTATTAAGAAAGCACCCCCCACATATATATATATATATATATATATATATGTGTGTGTGTGTGTGTGTGTGGACATGTCTTTCTGTGTGTCTGTGTACATTTCCCTACGCAATAACTCTGTCAATTTTCATCTACCGACTCGAAATTTTATATACAAGGTACTGACATTTGGTAAAACCTTTGTAATCTTTTTCGGCTAGAAAGTTTGCTGTACATGGGTAAAAGTTTTAAGATTTGATCTTCAAGAACTCTACCAAACTCCGGGAATTTAGGGTATGAACAATTGAAATTTTAGATATAGGTTCCTAGATAAACTTTATTTGAGCCCAAATCTATCAATGTGAAAGAGGTCACAATAGGGGTCCAAGTTTAAAAAAAATTGACCGCTGCGGTATCTACCAAATTACTCAGAAAATTTCTGGTCTAAACTTTTGAAATTTTATTATAAATCGTATTCAAAGATAGGGGCAGGATTTGCTCGGTTTGGGTCGAAAATTTGAGCTACCAATATATAGATATATGTATGTATGTTTGTATGTATGTCTAAAACATTAGACAGAGGCGACGAATTTTCACAAGATCAGTATCGCTTTTGAAGCTTGAACCTTCAGACGACAAATGCCGAAAAAATTGCTAAAAAAGTTAATTTCTTCACCCTCAACTGGGCACTTTTCTATAGGGAGGGGTCGCTTTTTTCACCGATATTTTCGAAAGTCATCCCTTCTTTTCGATTGTATAGTCTTAATTTACACCTACGTCACTTCCGGTTTGGCGGTGGTCGTAACAGCAAAGACGGCAGTTTGTTTTTTCTCGTTCTTTTCCTCCTTTGCGGTACGGGGTCGAGACTGCCTTCTTAATACCACTTTTTTTTTGCTCAACACCTCGGCAATGCCGGACTGAAATGCTAGTATATATATATATATATATATATATATATATATATATATATATATATATATATATATATATATATATATATATATAAGCCAAAACAAATAGACACATACATAAAGTACGCACAGGAATGAATACGAATTTTATGCATATACACATATATACTATAGGGTAAATAACGATTCAATAGATAGTCATTTGCGAAACGTTGTCGGATCCAAGGCTTTTTTTATTATAAAAACTATATATAGTAAAATTAAGTTATACAAGAATTGGAACATATACTTAAGAGGAGGAGAAATACTCAGGTTACAAATTAGAATATATACATATGTAACATAAAGTTAATAAGATATGCTTGGGGGGGGGAAATGCGTATAGTAATATGTGTGTTTACAATATAGGTGAGAACCTGAAAATAAGATATGTGTTGACAAAAATAATATATATATATATATATATATATATATATATATATATATATATATATATATATATATATGTATACGATAAAAAAATAGATGAATCTCTGAGATAAAACTATGTAGTTATTTATGGCTATATAAGGATGTATAGAGGGGTAAATAATTAATATAGGCGAATTAAGGATGGAGTATAAAGTATATTTATGTGACAGCAAGGTTATTGGAATTGGACCATACGGAGTATTATTGGTCACAAAAAAAAATCTGAGAATGGAGAGTATGCTGATGGCATAATCGGCTTTGCTATATGGATATATTCAACTAATGTTTTAAGCCTCTAGACTAGATTGAGGTTCAAAAGGAGGTGTTTCTTATAATGTTTGCAATTAATAGTTTGATGTTTTATTTTCTGAAGGAGCTTATCTCTCTCCCTTAATGTTGTAATAAATAGTTTCTAAAAAGCCATATGCTGCAAGGTGAAGTTTTAGAAGAACACGCGTATGCTCTCGTAAGGATAGTTGTAATTTACAATTAATTGGTGATAATTTCTGTTCAATTAACTCATTAAATTATTTAGATAGTGATGCAGTGATCTCCTATCCATACAGTTAGTTATGATGTTCAAAGGAGCATTTGTGGTCCATATATCTTTCCTTTAATGTATTGCCAGTCATGCCGATATAATAATTTTGTTGTTTTCAGGATTTTTTTTAGTAGAGGTGGTAGGTTTGAAAAAAACTGATGTTATTAGACAGTTTCCTTTGAGGGGGCAATAAGACTTTCTTCTACATTTGCATGATTTAGTTGCTTAGGGTGAATTTCTATTATTGCCATTTCATATTTTGCTATCATTTTGTTATTATTTTTTCTAAATTATCACTACAACTATAGATTAATTTATTGGAGACGTGTGGTAGTTGAAGATGCTTTGGGTTGAAGAGTTGCTACTAATTCTTGTACTAATTGACGTAAGTGTATGTTTGATAATAGACTTACAATGATTAGATAGTGGTTTGCCATAGACGGAATTAGCATTATACGTCTTATATGGTTCATAACACTCTTTCTTAAAATTTCAGGTTACACCCCCCAAAATTTACTATTCTAACATTGGAAACAATTTCAACTTTCAGCTTAATTCTCCTAAAGTATTTGAGGATGATTTTTTTCATTCGATCGCATTTAATATCGCTAGAGTTGTTTTATAATCATAAGCCCGTCGTCTCTATATTGACCGATGTTTTCAACTTCGATGGTTTAGTTAGCTTATATAAGATATACAAACCCACCAGGTGTATCAATTCAGCTGAATCCAAAAGTCTTCGACACATCAAATTGCCCTATTTGGGCTTTTTTGGTCCACTGTTATTCTTGCTTAGCAGCACAGTATTTTTACACTTTCTGATTATTTTAATTTCATCCTCAGAGATATCAGAGAGAAGTTTAGCGAATTCAATCCCCGCCTCGAAAAGTTATTTCGTAATAGAAGGGTAGAATTTTTCGATGTCAAATTATAGAAAGGAACAATGTTGTTTATTATTTATGTTTGAGGACCACTTACTCGTATTAATAGGTTAAGGTCGTATGCAGATAAAATTTAGCTGTTAAGTATGTCACGAATATTTTGCTGGTCCTACCTATTTCGGGTCTAGTTTGGTTAATAAGTTTAATTGTGGGTTTGTTAATAAAGCCAGGTTTGTGATCTTTCAAGAGTATATATGTTTCTTTATTAAATATTTGAAGTACTGATTTCTAGTTTATCTGTTATAGCTTTACTGCCCAATTTATTTATCTAACAAGTTGACTTTTTATAGTTCTTAATAATTATTTCATTAATAAGTTTATAGTATTCTAGTTTGGTAAGTTTGTAAAAGTTGTGTGATTTTTTTTTTGCTTTTATGAAGAGGTAATCTGAACCGTTGATTCTGGTAATGATAGAATCCAGTCTTTGTTGGAATTGTTTTTTTTTCTTTATGCGGAAAGTTAGGTTTGTAATAATATCAATGAGGTCGTTTTCAAAATAATCCAATGCTCTAATTGTGGTGCTGTATCACAGATTTACAACCAAAATAATTCCAGGTGTTTCATTAGGAGATGTATTCAGGAAGAAACGCGCTTTCCATTTCATGGGTCTAGGAAGTTCCTGTTGCATGTACTTGGCATATTCTTTATGGTTGTTCGAAAATTAATTATTTCCATATTTACCAGTAAACGAACCAAACGTATAAATGTGCTGTAAAGCGGAGTTTCTTTGATTCACGGTATGAATATTGTTGCTTTCGTCTATTAACCTATCATTCTCTCTTATAGTGACAGCAATCTTTTTCTCTCTCTTCTCTCTCTATCACCCTGGCTCGTCTTTTAACTCATATCGACACGCGACCCTTGATGTCATCGAAAATATTTGCAAACTCCTTTTCCTGATACGTGAAAAACAGCATATAAACAGAACCTCCTGCATACCAACTCCCCTGTACAACCTACTGTTCCATTAAAATTATATCCCATTTTATCAGTTCAGACTTATATCCAGTTGTTGATCTATATGTGAATGGTCTGCAAATAGGTTTCTAAACTTTTATACTTTTTTACTCACTTGTTTTAGAGCGCTCACAACTTTTAATAACGTTTTTTTATGGTTGTTTCTTTTGAAAAGCTGATGTTTTTTGCATTTTTTCTTTTTTCCCCATTTGCTTTGTGGCGTCGAGAGGTTCCGGGTTGCCTTAGGAAGTCTCATTGTCTGAAACAGATGGCTATTTGTAATGCCCCTTTATGACTGTTTACCCTCAAATAATTAATAAAAAATATTATATTGACCGCTATAAAACAAGCCCGTTGTCTTCATTAGTCTTGAATTTCGAACATCTACAACCTGAATATATATATATATATATATATATATATATATATATACATATATATATATACATATATATGTATATATATACATATATATATATACATATATATGTATATACATATATATGCATATATATAATTATATACATATATATGTATATACATATATATACATATATATAATTATATACATACATATGTATATACATATATATACATATATATAATTATATACATACATAAATATATACATATATATATATATATATATATATATATATATATATATATATATATATATATATATATACAGCCAGTAAAACGATAGTCCACACTAGTAATTAAAAAAAAATGCAAATTTAAGCTAAATTTAATGTAGCTATTTAAAAAAAAAAACTACCTCATTTAATTAGCATTTTACTTTTTTTTTAATTTGACAAGTTCATATTTGATTTTCATCAAAATATTCTAGTGTTCACACCAACTTAAAAAAATAAGTTCAAATTGAGGAGGCAAAAAGAAATCCCGCACATTGGATAATTGTTATTTAAATGTAACGTTAGGACATTAATGCAACACAAATACAACATGACCACAATGAACTAGGTAATGCTTGGCAGCATAGCCCTTCTGCAATTTTACAGCCTGCAATCTTTGGTGAATTCCTGGAATTAGACTGCAACAATGCTCTGGAGAAAGCGCATCGCACTTTTCTTGAATTTATGGACAAAGTTCTTTCAAATTTTTATATTTATCATTGCGTAAATGTTGGTTGATGTAAATGCATACGTTTTCCATAGGATTGAGGTCTGGAGCTTGTGCAGACGAATCGAAACACGCTCTTTCAGGAAACTCTTGATATTACGATCTGGGTTATGATTATTATTCTGCATGAAGATGGGATTATCATCTTAATTCATACCAAATTAGGGTAGAAAATTCTAAGTTAACATATTAATGCATTTAGTTGAACTTAATCGACCTTGCAAACAAAATATAGGTCCTGGACCATTGGTACTAATAATGCGAAACAGCAAAACTGAACTTCTGCCACTTTGCAGCGTTGAAACTGAGCACCTAGGATAACATTCTTTATCTTTCCTCCGACGGACGTACTGTATTACTTATTTAACTTGCTTTCATCGCTAAAAAGCACTTTTGACCAATATGAAGAATCATGATGTTTATTGCATCTTACAGAGTCCAGAGGGCTCTTTTTATTCTTTCAGAAACGTTTTTCTTGCAACATATCCTCGAAAATTTCATTCCTTTAATCTTTTCTTGAGAATAGAAATAGTGCACTTTTTAACAAGATTGCGCTGTTGTTGGATTTAGAGAGCCGTTTCAAATCTGTTTCTTAAGCTGCGGACTTCGATAGCATTAACTTCCCTGTAAGAAGTAACACTAGATCGACCAGATTTGGGTGATCACGAACACTGCCGGTGTTTTGGTGCTTTTACACAGTCTTTCTTACCGTTTTCTCATCACATTTCAATATCTTGCAGTTTTCTAGATTGGATAAATAGAAAAGTGGAGATTAATGAGCTCCTGATGATCACTAAAAGAAAGTCGTGGCATATAGACTAAATGTTAGGTCGCATAACCTGGAACAACAATTAGGATGTGAGATGCGTTATTACCTTTTTGTGGATATCTTAAACTGATTTAGTGGCGGTAATTTGATCTGGTTTATTACCGAATTTATTGCTGCGGATTTTCTTTCTGCCTCCCTAATTTGAAATATTTTTTTTAATTGACGTGTACACTAGAATATTTCAATTAAAAGTCAAATATGAATAGGTAAAATTAAAGAGGAATAAAAGGCGAATCAAATGAGGCATAGTTTGTTTAAACAGTTACATTTAATTTGGCCTAAATTTGCAGTTTTTGAAAAAATTACAAGTGCGGGCATTTTTTATTCGGCACTGTATATATATATATATATATATATATATATATATATATATATATATATATATATATATATATTCACATAATAACCCTATATCGATTGTTCATATATATATATATATATATATATATATATATATATATATATATATATTATATATACTAGTGGTTGCGCCCCCTCGAAACACACAACGCCTAGTAAAATACAAAATCGAGTAGACCAAACATCATATACCCTCAACATCGTCTTAACATAAACTCTAACCCTATCAACTCGGACAATTGAAATCGCATATGCACAAAACAAAATCACTGAAGAACAAAAATACCTTAACTAAGTGTAAACACTGGATAAAATGATGGTTAAAATTATTACGAACTTGCCAGAATTATCCATTGCGTCACAAGCCCTGACCGTATGTCGAATGATGTTGCCGCGACTGTATGCAGTGTTTAACTCTGTTGGCATGGGTATGTTACTTTTTCGACAAAAAACCAAACAGTCCTAAAACACACATTTCGAGCTTATTGTGTGACTCAGTGTTGTTTGTTTCGAACCATATAAAAATGAGGACAATTACGGGACCCACAAAAATCAGAGTAAAAAATTTTTTTTTTTCAAATCGGTGCATCGGTTCGAAAGTTTTATCGGTATATACGGTCCTGGTCAAAATCATAAGACCACTTGAGAACGTAGGCGTTTAGCATAATATCGAATTTTTAATCAAACAAATGGTTGAAACCATTGCCAAATTGGAAAATATGATGGAAAAAAATTAAATCTGCTTCATTCGAAACCTTCAACTTGATCTAATAATTATTTTAAAAAAACATTTTCACCTGGTCAAAATGATAAGACCACTTTAATAAAATCGGCTAGTTTTGAAAAAAAAACGAATGCGAAAACTTCCTATATTACTAAAAGCAACGTGTTAGTGGATAAGAAGCATCTTACTAAATTATAAATGGCAAAAGGGAAACTGTAAAATGTTTTTAACTCCTAATGGTGGTAGTTATGTATTTGCCGCCCACCTCGGCAAAATGTGGCACAACGCTGGAAAGTGGGAATCCAGCAGGCTACCCTAAAGGAGGGCCACTCCTGTAATTGAAAAAAATTGACTGATGGCTGGGATGGTTCCCAGCCCCTCACCTGTCGGACTCAGTGTCAAGAACGGATCCTTGACGAGTACTAATACCCTGTCTCTGTGCAGCCGAAGCCGCTCGGAGACCATCCCCATCAGAATCCTAATGGGGGCAGTTATTAATTTGCCGCCCATCTCGGCAAAATGTTGCACAAGGCCGGAAAGTGGGGATAAATCAGGCTCCCCTTAAGGATGGGCACTCCTGAAATTGTAAAAATTGACTGAGTAACCCCGTCGGCATTCCCCTGTAGGGGCGTTTCAGGCAGTAAGCAATGAACTTACTCCACCGAAAAGCCCAGTGGCAAGGCCTGGGAAAGTGGACCTTCTAAGTATTACCCAGGCGGCGTACCTCAGCCCAAGAGGTGCTGGGCCGACCCCTCGCCTGTTGGTCTGAGTGTCAAGAGGCGAATCCTTGACGAGTACTACTACCCTGTCTTTCTTCAGCCGAAGCCTATCGGAGACCATCCCCATCATAATCCTTATGAGGGTATGAGACGAATGGATTCGCTAATCATTTTTATAACCAACAGCTGTGCTAAACAATCAATGAAAACTTTTCAAAATTATTATAAAAATTGTCGAATTTTGGTTTCAATCAATTCGCCGTTAACTACGCCACGGACCGCATTTGATTCTTGGCCGCCATCTTGGTTACTGATCTGAACTACGCCGCCATATTTGTTCAACAAAACGTCTAAAAACTTAACAGAGTTAATTATCAGAGTTAACAGAGTTATTATCAGAGTTTGAGATAGGAAGGATCTTTGAGTTTAATAGGGGTGGACTCTCCCATAGATCCATTGCAAACGAAGGGAACCGTAGCAAAACGGGCATCACACATTTTTTAAGAAATCCAGATAAATCTGGGCAAAAAAGAGTCCAGGTCAACCAAAAAATATAACACCATCACTTGATCGCCGTATCAGAAGAAGTTTAAAAAAAAACTTCAGTATGAACTCAAGTCGATGGAAAAGCCAAACAGCAGCAGAATGTGGTCCTAACACCGTCAGAAGGCATCTAGAAAATGAAGGGTTTCAATCATTTAAAGCGACGTCAGAAAACACGTCTTCTTGAACAGCACAAAACTAAGCGTCTTAAATATGCCGCTAAATAATAGACGAGTTTTTATATACGCACATTCTATTGAGTTTTCAGTTAGCCAATCAACTTTCTAGTTTCCACCGCACCCTTCCTAAACATCAAATGAGCAGGTACTTACAGGACAAATGCCAAGTTGGCCTCCGGTTCAAGCGTTCCTTTGTGTGTGCTATGTTAGCAGGGAGCGTAGAGATCTATTTGTATATCTCATCGAAAAGCATTTCTTCGTAACAAATATCTTACACAAAATTAAAAAAAATAATAAATTAAATTTATTATACAGCTCCTGCAAAAAAAGAAACTAGAAATAATAATTAAAACACGTAATTAAAACAATATTAAATAAAATCAATAAAACAACAATAAAATGTACAATAAAAAATAAACACCATGACTAAAATAAAACTAACACAAAGGACACATATGTAACTAAAAGAGAAACGAAGCAAATCCACAGGGCTAGCCAGAGTGTTAAAAGGGATTTGGATGATGAAGAAAATCACAATAGTACCGATAATAGTAGGAGCACTAGGAAGACCCCCGAAAAACCTGGAAAAAAGAATGCAGAAATTGGAATCAGAGGAATAGCTGCAAAAATAAAACGCCTGACGATATTGAAAACGGCTGAAATATTAAGGAAAACCCTTGAATGCGGAGAATAACAAAAGGCAATATAACGAAAAAGCGTTACAGGGAATGAAAAACACCGAAGCTGCAGATCTAAATGTTCTACACCCCCCTATCATGCATCTCTCCATTGCTTCACCCCCCCCCAAAAAAAAAAAGTGATAACAAAGAGCCGAGAAGGGTCAAGGAGGATGGAAAGACAAAGGAGGGAGCACTGGCGAGACCTCCGCTGGACAAGTGCGAAGAGAACTGGGATCTTGGGGAGGCTTAAGGCCACTCAAATTCCAGTACAAACCAATGGCCACTGCCAGCGAGAAATCAATTGTAAGAGGCTGTTGCGATGATGCAAATTTATTTGCAAATGCTATCGAAGGAGGAGGAGAGAGCTGGACGTCTGGGGAGACTTGTTGTCACTCAGCTTCCAGAAAACACCACAGGTATCCAATCAGATCGTTTGCTGACTCGTGGGAAAGCTCCAGGTGAGCCAATAATATACCAGCCCCGGACAACCACAATGATACTAGAAATAAAAATAAAAACACTAAAAACGAACAAAATAAACGTAACTGCAGATACCGCATACTTTGTGAACTTCAAAATAAATGTATAACCAAAAGCATACTTTATTAGACCACAATATTTGCGAAAGAAAACCAGAATAACAAGAAATATTACGTAGTTATGACTTTCTTAAATTTAAAAACGTGATACTATGACCACAAACATACATTCAAAAATTAAAAAAAACGACTGAAAAACAACTCTAGAAAACAAATATTGGAACTCAAAGGAAGCGGATGTTCGCCGGTAGTCGAAAAAAGTAAGACTAATACGCACATGTAGAAATCTAGACGACCCATGTAGGTTATGCCTTCATGAAAAATTTGCTATCTTATACTTTAAAGAATCCCAACATGTATTAAACTGTAGGAGAGAAATAGCGATACAAAATAATTGTTAAATTAACAATATCAAATGAAAATAAATAAATAAAATAAACACACATATACATACATTATCATATATATATATATATATATATATATATATATATATATATGTATATATGTTTTATTTTATTTCATGTGTCTCTCTCTCGCTAGCTATCGCTCTCTCTCTATGTATATATATATATGTATATATATATATATATATATATATATATATATATATATATATATATATATAGACTAACATGAAATAAAAAATACACATTAAACCTAGGTTTAAAATAGGTTAGAACACTAGATATCTACGTTTCTCGCTAAAAAAGCACACACAAAGGAAGGGTGCACCCGAGGGCCAACTGGGTATTTGTCCTTTAAGTGCCTGCTCATTGACTGTTTAGGAAGGGTGCGGTGGAAACTAGAAGACTGGTGTGCTAACTAGAAACTCAATAGAATGTGTGTATATAAAATCGCGAGACAGCCACAACTCCTCACATAAACCTGATGAATCTAGCGTGGATTAAACGCGGAATATTCTGTGTAGCTTAATTGTCATATATATTTTATATCATACTACCTAGCTCTACCTACGTATTGAGTACTGTTGAGATAATACTAAAAGTTTACGCATAAATTTATATGTTCGTATATTAATTAATGTGATTAAAGGAAGTAGCCATATATATTGTATATAGTGTATATTTATATACACATACTATATACATATATATATATACACAGGGTGTCTCAAAAATGTACGCACACTTCGAATGACGAGAAATACTTCATTTATGAACATACAGTGAAATGGAGTAGCTTCGAATACAGAAGATAAATGTGATTAAAGAATCATGTTCGAAATTTGTGGACCAACAAACTCCTGAAGCAAGTTAAGGTATCTTCCACCAGTGACAGTTCCGTTAATAAAAAAAAATGGCCGTATGATGCCCAGTGCAGTTATCCCACACCACACTGTTACTCCTGGCAAGTTTACATGGTGTTCAAGTGTTACATGAGGATTTATAAGACCCCAGTACATGCAATTATGGCGATTAATGGTGCCATTTAATTTAAAGGTTGCCTCATCGCTCCACGCAATTGAGTGGGGAAACCCTGCATCTTCGACACATTTTGCCAGGTACCATTCACACAATTCGATTCTCTGGTCAGGATCGTCTTCGTTGAGAGCATGAATTAGTGTTGGAATGTAGCATTTCCAGTGCAGACGCTTCATGATGCGATGGACGCTATCTTTTGAGATGTGGGTTTCCCGGGCAATTTGTCGAAGTGATTTCTGTGGTGATCAAAAGAGTGTTTCCTGCGCCTGCTCTTCTTTTCCAGGGCTCGTGGATGTCCGACGTCGTCCAGAACGTTTCTTGTTGACGTTCTGGACGGTTCCATCTGTGTTAAATTTCTCCTTGATGCGAGCAATGGTCCGGCGCGTCGGTGCCGGTCTTGGGAATTCCCTTCTAAATAGTCTTTGCACTTCAATGGCGTTTTCTCTGTTCCAATAACATTTCAGGAAAAACTTCCTCTCTTCCAAGCTAAGTTGATTTCCTGCCATGCTGTGGTTCACACCTCACACCTGCAACACAAAAAAGACAGCATGTTAGCGAGGGTTTAAGTGTGAGTACATTTTTTGAGACACCCCATATACATATATTTATATTGTTAAAAATTTAACGGTTTAAATATCAAACGAGTGCAGCATATTTTGCAATAAAGAAACATGCATATTTATTGGAATCAAATTTAGTTTTCGACTCATAAGAGATACTTTAACATGCACATTCAGTTTTTTTTTTTTTTTTTGGAGGCAAAGAAATAATGCATCCAGTTTTTGTGTTATGGAGATAGACATGATTGCAACGTCTTCGGATATTTCTAAAGTGCAACGTTTTAATGTGCGATCGAGAACGTATGCTAAAAAATAGAAAAACTCCACTGTACTTTGTTTTAGTATTTCAACGGTGCTTTCTGTGTGTCAGACATCTCTATATAACTCGTTTATTTATAACAAGTAATCTACAGAGTTTAAATTATATAATATATTTAATATTTATTTTAATATTTTGTCTACAGTGTTGAAATTTTATATAGAGTTCATTTAAACCTGTAGGATAATTTCATTTATTTATTTAATTTTGGCCGCAAACATTGCTGCCAATACATAATAAGTGAAAACTATCATTAAAATTGCAATGGCGTATGTAGACTACACAACTCTCTCTCCCTCTCTCCCTCTCCTCTCTCTCTCTCTCTCCGCACGCATTAATTAAAAGTTATACGTTAAACAAAGTAATGGACATTTAGCTCGTACGTTATGAACATTTACATGAACATTTAGCTTGTACGTTAACGGCTAATGTTTGATACGTTAACGGCTAATGTCATACGTTTTGGTTTCGAGTCTAGTTGCTATCACACAGGTCATTTTATATAGTTTGGAAATTGCTATTATATATTAAGTGTAATGTAATAATAAATAAATAATTGGTTCTATATTAGTAAATACGAAAACTGAATGAATTAATTATAATATTTAAGCGTATTTTACGGCCACAGCGCGCCGTTCGGTCAGTTAATAATCTTTAATATTTTTTTTTGTAATAAATCAGCCTTAATTCATTTTCTTTAATATAATTCTCATGCAAAAGCATAAAATAATGATATGATCATCTCTCTTGATAATCTTTTCGTGTAGTATATATTTACTATTGCCTAATTGGTTAGCATAAACACAAAATGGCAGATAAATCTGCCTGTTCTATAAGTATTTTAATGGTGAATGCTTTGACAAACTACAATTAGTTGTACCTGCTCGACGTAAACACCTTCGACAAACTCGACAAGCAGCTAACTCCCACACCTACACAGTAAAGATCCCTGTGTGTAAGAACGCCTTCTACCCAAATACTTTCTTTCCCAGAACAGCTAGACTTTGGAACTCTGTTTTCCAAAGTGTACTGACATGCAGAACTTCAAGTGTAATGTGGACAAACATCTTGTTGCTCATCTTCCTTTATAATGTTCCTGCAATGATAGTAGCCGCCTTACTTCAAAGTGGCACTGTGCCTTGAATGGAATGAAAATTGAATTTAAACAAACTGCCTTAACACATGTTTATCATAGCACATATGTGTCTGTTGCTGGGTATTACGTAATTTTCTTTACTAAGGTGCAAAAAGAATGATGAGTGAATGTTTAAATCAAATGAATAATTTATAATCTATTCCTGGTTCGCCTCCACACAAGTTTTATATCAGATGGACCTTACAGACATAGATAAAAATACAGCAATAAAAGTGTCATATATTACGCAAGTAATGTAGAAATAAGAAGACTGAGAGGCCATTCGATGTGATATTTCATACTCATACATGGAAATATATGTATATCTATCTATATCAGTGTATTAAATTCAATCTTTATTTTCCCGTTTATATTTAGTCATGTTAAGTAAATAACTGAACACTTTCTGTTTCAAATATATCAAAGCGAACCACAACAGCACGTCGAACAGCGTGCCACATATATAAACATTTTTTATTATTATAACAGAATATAATTTTATTTGGCCTCAATAAAAACGTTTGAAAAAGAGAGTAGTACAAAACACTACCCTTAATAATTGTCTACAGATGTTCAATGTTAATTTTAAAAGACGTGTCAAGGACTTTTCAAAAAAGTTATTCAACGCCTTCTTCAGACAAAAGTCAAGTTTTAAAAATAAAATTTAATGCTTGTATTACAATTCACAGCGTTTACTAAAATTTGGTCAAAAATTAAAGTTATCACAAGTAAATATTACCATAGCCAATAAGTATTTTGCAATATGCGTGCATTATTTTGTTTAATGTTTTCAGATTGTTTTAAATATTTTTGAATTCATCTAATATCTTAACTTCTTTTTTGCGGCTAGATTAACAAGAGGCTTATAGATATTTGGGAGGTCTGAAAGCAGACGCCAAAGAGAATTTGAAAGGAATAACTTAGAAGAACAAGAAAACTCTTGGAAACTAAAGTATATAGACGAAACCTAATAACAAGTATGTGTATATATATATATATATATATATATATATATATATATATATATATATATATATATAACACGGAAATTACATAATTGTCGATGCAATAATTTATTTCAACCTTATGGTATTTTCAAGCATTTAAACAAGACAATTACATTTTTGATACTGAAATAAAAAAAGAAAAAGAATTGGGTCTCGACCGTCAAAAAACCAGAGAGGGTGGTAGTAGCAATCCACTTAATACATTTTATAGAGAGGGTGGGAGGGATTTAAAAAACAAAACATTATGACACTTATAATTGCTGTCCGATAGCTGACGTAACAACCGACACACACACACGCATCACACACACACACACACATACACACACACACGCCCCTAAATATGCACGTTCTTACACGTAAATGTCTTGACACGCGTTTACTAACCTAGGAAGAAGAGGGAGAAATATACGGATATAGAGAGAAGGAAAAAAATAAAAAAAAAAACAAACAAACCGCGCGCAAGGGAAAGAGAAGAAGAAAGAAAAGAAGAGACCATCCGCTGCCTGTCGTATGGTTTCATCAGTTTAGAATCCCCGATAAAGAGAAGGGAAATAAAATGGAGATCATACGCGCGTCATAGAGTCAATTGAGTCGTGGAAAGCAAGTCTATTTAAAAAAAAATATATATACAAAGTTTTAAAACTATCTGTATGTTATCATGTTAAGATTAGTCATAAATAAATATTATCTTATAATACATTTAAATATTGTAATATAGTACTATGAATTCAAAAAATTGGGTCTTATTTAGTTAGTATTTTATATATTTTTATGTAATTAATTTTATTGATGATTATAGCGGTCGTTGTAATTTTGCTCACTAATATTTCACTTCCTAATTAATTAAGATCCAGAAAATTGCATTAGTCACCCCCAATTCCATAGGGCGTATATAGTTTCAGTTAATATATACTTTTATTCATTCCGTACACAAAAGTGCTTTCATGTACGCATAAAGAAATAAATAAAATAGTTATTATTTTAATGTTGTGTGTTGATTTGTATTAAATCTAATAGTGTCTAGTGGTAGTATTTGATCTTTTTGACTTAAATCAGTTTAATAACTAATGTATTATCTGCAGAGAAAATTTATTTTCTTAAAGCTATCTCATTTATTTATAAGCAATTTGGATAAATAGGTACTTCGGAATAAGTACAACCAACTTAGATTTCGGACAACAAATATCATCAAGTCGTTATTATAATTATCAAAAATGTAATTGTCTAGTTTAGATGCTTGAAAATACCATAAGGTTGAAATAAATTATTACATCGACAATTATCTAATTTCCGTGTTATATTTTTATGTTATTGCTCTGTTTACCACATGTAGCTCTCATACCAGGATTTCCTCCTGGAATTATTCCATTATAACACTATATATGTGTATATATATATATATATATATGCATGGGCAGTATTACTAGTAAGATACTCTGGACCGTGCTTTGGGTGGACTAAAGAAGAAATGAGAAAGCTGGGTCAGTAGACTAAGAAACTCATGACCATGCACAATGCACTTCACCCAAGAGACAGCGTTGACCGACTCTACTTGAAAACGAAATACAGCGCGAGAGGACGGATTTGTATAGAGCACTGGGTTGATACCATGAAACAGAACTGTAAAAATACATAATACAGAACACTGAAAGCTAATTATGGCAGTGAGAGACACTGACAAAAATTCAGAAAACAGAGACAAAGTATAAGACGAGAACAGAGCATCGGGTAGAGAAAGAAGTATAGAGTATATTCATAAGAATGACAAAAGATGGGAATAACGAAACCACTTGGATATGACGTTTCTGAATTTTTTATATTTGAATGTGGATGCGAAAATAACTGAAGCACAAGCCAACTGATAAGAATCAGCCGCATCATAGCAAAGATTAAAAAAAGAGCATAGCAAATGGAGACTCTCTGGACAAAGGAACGAAACGATCAATCTTATTGCATGCGAATGAAGCAAGCTGACCTAAAAAGAAAACAAGAACTTGCACAAAACATGGCGGAGGGCAGTACACTGGAAATTGTGCAAAAAACTGGGTATAGAATGCAGAAACAAATTGTATATGCATAGACCGGAAACAATAATGCAAATTATCTGCAATGGTTATCGAAAAGGGGGTGAGGGTACTAAATATCTGAGGAGACTTGTTGACACTCAGACTCCAGCGAATGCCACAAATTGTCCTGAAAGAGAGTGTTTTGTTAGCTTATGTGACAACTCCTATTGAGTAAAAAGGAAGAGAAAGGAACTATCCCCAGCAATATATTACATATTTACCTACAATGTGGAAAATACTACCACAGCTGAGGGAACAAATTTATCATTCACTTCATAAGCGCGAACTACATTTTGAGAAACAGAATGTATGTCAAAAAGGGAAAACATAAACGGTTATACATAAACCCTAAACTTCTGAAGGAGGTAAAAAGTAGAAAAAATACTTGATTATGGCGTGGATCGATAAAAACAAAGCGTATGATAGACTCGAGGAAACACCGATAATAGAATACCTTACAAGGTACAAATTACCAAACAAGACGATAAATTTAATGAAAAATGCAATGAATACATGGGGATCTTATTGGCAATTGTTGGGCAATATATAACGGAGATTGAATCACAACGAGGTGTCTTTAAAGGTTATTCCTTATCACCACTACTATTCATTGTAGCAGCGATTATCCTTAACAACATATCAAGAAAATGCACTGTGGGATACAAGTTCATCAATACCGATAAAAAATAAAATAACTGCCAGCAACTAGCTTGACATGGCAGTGTTAACATACAGCTTTAGCAGCTTAGATTTAAAGACACCGTATAAAATAATCTGTAGAAATGAGTGGCTTGACTGTATTTGTCTTGGGGAGAAGGGGGAATGGGGCTCTAAGAGATCAACCACCAACATAGGTCAATTATAGTGTTCACAGGTCAGTATCTGAGAAGTTCCCAGAACCACATCCTATCAATAGTATCCGAATATTACGAGACAGGAGCCAACAAAACTACATCAGTCACCCAGCTGGCCAAGTATCTTGGTTCAGGGCTGACTCATAGTTGAGGCAGAAAGACCAAACAAGCCTGCCACAGAAATAGAAAGAGAGATGCAGAGATCTCTAAAAAGAAGAAACCTTGGAGAGTGGGACCAACAGCGTTCAAAATATTAGAGGAGTGGGTCTTTGAGGAATACATAGACAAAGAATGTCCCTTGAACTGGCCTTAGGGAGCCCTTCACGATAAAGAAAGTGTTATTATGGCTGCTCAAGTTCAGCGATTGGTGACTAGTGCATTCCAAAAATATGGCAGGTCTCACTAATGACAACAGATGCAGTGTTTGTCATCTGTTTTCAAGTTGCAAGATCTATTTGGAGGGCAGTTACCGCACAGTTAGACATGATGAAGTATGTAAGTACTTCCACTGGACCCTCAGTAAAAAAATAAACATCCAGTTTAGCAGAAAGTCCTGAGAACATCAACCTGAAAGAGCAATTGGAAATTATTTATATACCATACATTAAAACAATCTAATCCTTTCAGCCACCTACCTTGAAAATGATGCTGTGAAGCCTGACAGAGTTATATGAAATAAGTCAAATAGAGTGGCAACCTAGGTTGAAGTGAATATCCCTAATTGTGGAGATCTGAACAGAGCTAAAAGAGAAAAACAAAACAAATATCAAGGTCTCATGTTTGATATGAAAAGAAGCTGAAATCTTAGGGAGATTACAATCATACCAGTTATTATAGGTGATACAGGGCTTATGAAGAAGAACCTGAAGTCCTACATAACTAATGCTCCTGGTGAACCAAGTGTAGCGTGACCGCCCAAAGGATCAATCTTGCTCTCCATTGGCGAGATTAAGACCCGCTAAAACACTGAGTAAGACGGGGTAAATATATTGAGGTTGTCTGTGAAACGATAATGTGATCCCGGACAGCGCGAGTAACCTATCAAAAAGAGTGGATTTATTGGAGTTTTGTAAAACATGCGTATATTTTATTGTTTGGGAAAAGTGACAAGATATGTCAGATTAAAGTTAGAATAAAACCATCCATTCGTTTAGCCTGAAGTACCTAGGATGTCTGGCTTTTTGCGTGAGAGGGGGGTAAAGGTAAAGTGTTAAGCTTTTGAGCGTGTAAATAAATTAAAGTTCTGATTCCAGATTCGCAAGCCTTGCAGAGGTGCACACATGCAAAGGTTTCGGGAATTCCTCGAGTGACGTGTTGAATCCGGAGTGGTGGAGCAGATTTCACTAACCAACCCTTTCCCTTGGAATATAAGCGAATGCCCGAGCCGAAATTATCAGATCGAAGCCGAATTTCGAGGGAAACAAACGATCCCAAGAAACGCCACACAATCTCTTCATCACGGCCGCCCTCGTGGAGAACAATGAATAAGATTTTGGGCTGTTTTTCTAGGGTAATCGACCTGACCAATTGTACATATATAAAACACCAGTCATTTTCGTGAATTAACATTTCGTAGACTATAACTCCCCGAGCTTGTTTCTTTTCGGCTAGCATGAGAAGCTAATTGATTTTCAACGGAAATGTACACGAAGTCTGCGACGCTGAGCATCCTGTTTATCACCCTCGGAGAAGACGGTCATCGGCCATTGCATTTTCAACAGTGTCAGAGACAACATCTGCTGACCTAAGGCGGGAGGCTTACACCATTGCACTTAATGAAAGGCGAGGATACTTAGAAGAGCATCGTGTTGGTTTCAATAAAAAGCGGGGGTGTTGGCAGCTAGTTTAAAAGAAAATTATAGTAGAAATCTAAGTAAAGGTATAAACACATGGGCAGTCTCACTAGTAAGATAGCCTAGAACATTTAAAGGATGGACCGAAGAAAAACTCGAGAATTCTGACCAGAAGATCAGGTCACTCATGATAATGCACAATGAATTACATCTAAAGAATGATAATTACGGACCGTATTTAAAAAGAAAATACGGTGAAAGAAGGTTGGGTAGTATATAAGACTGCTTAAATGACACCAGAAATCAATTAGAAAATGACATAATGCGGAACACTGAAAGCATAGTTACTGCAGCATAATATATTTTAAAAAAATAGAATCAGAAGAATCAAAGGATAAGACAAGAAAAAGTACGAAATGGACGATTAATAAGAACGATAAAATATGAGATTAACCAACCACATAGAGGCATGGGTCGACAAGACACAAGAGAACAGCAAATGCAAACGCTGTTGACAAAAAGACAGATACAATGAACCACATAATAAACGAATGCAGCAAAATAGCCTAAAACGAATATGAGAATGCAAACGAAACAGTATGGAACGCAGTACACAGGTAATTATGCAGGTAACTGAATCTTGAACATCTAGAAAAAGTGTAAAAGAACAGACGGGCAAAGGTACTTGAAAAAGAAAATCACAGGCCATGAATATAAAAACGGATAAATCAATCCAAGCAGGAGACCAGATATCATATTAGTTTACGAGAGAAAAATATTTCTCAGAGTGTAGATTTTGCTGTCCCAGCAGCCTACAGAGTTAATATAAAAAAAAAACGGAGAAGCAAGGGAAATACACTGAACTTGATAAAGAGCTGAAAAAATATGTAAGCTAACAAAATAGTCAGGATAACACCACTGTTAGTAGAAGTTCTCGGAACAGTACCGAAAATAAATAATAATAAATATTTAAGGATTATAAACTGCAAATAAATCGGAATCAGATAATGGCTGATAAGATACAACGGATAACACTAATTAAAACTGCTGAAATATTAAGAACCCTAGAATACGGAGATTAATACAAATGAAGTACAGACACAAACATAACAAGCAGAAAATTCTACAGATGTAAATCACGAAGAAGTATCGCAGAGAATTACGAAAAGTAGAACAGTTTTTGTCTATGTGTCACCAAAAACATACACCACATCAAAACATACAGGGTGAAAGAGAGTGAAAGACCGAGGAGAGCAAGTAATACCCAGACCGCAAATACGTTTGCAATAGTTATCGACAGATGGGGTAAGCACTGAATATCTGGGGAGACTTGTCACTCAGACTCCGGAGAATACATCAAGTTGATCTCAAAGCAACTTTTTGATTATGGAATGTGTGAATAATCCTAGTGACTAAATAATAATAATTTTTCTTTTTCTGAATATGTATGGTTCAACAAAAATGTATACAAGGAAAAAATAATATTAATAAAAGAAAATTATTATTAGTTATGTCTCGGAAGTAGAGTGAAAAGCACATCTTATTTTTCTTTTGTTAATATTATTTTTTCCTTGTACACATTTTTGTAAATTATTCCATGGATTTCTGCCTTTGGATTACTATGGACCATCTTCTTCCAATTACGGGATTTTCTTGGATTTTACTTGTACAAAGGGAAATTCTTTTAACTTTCTTGAAGTTTTACATTTGGATTTTACCGTCACTGGATTTTTTTTATCTTCCACCAGACTATCCATTAATGTGTAATCACCTTTTTCTTTACCATATTCCTCTGCTTAACTTATTTTGTTTTCAAGTAAGATCTTTGACTTATTTGTTGTTTCATCAAATACTTCTGCATGCAAAATCCGATCCCGCATTTTGCTAATTCCTACCCTCTGATGAGAAGGAGAGTATTTCTTCGAAACTCCGCGGAGTAAGGACTATCCATTTATCTTTTGTTTTTGTTTTTCAGATTAAATATGTTTTTAACTCATTTCAACGTGTTTTTTTAACATATGTTATTAACTTTTTGCTCATATTATAAGCTCTATTTCCTATTTCGTATTATCGCGCTTTTATATCTGGCTGAGATAATTTTATAAATATTAATTTTTTAATATTTATAATTTAGTTTAATTTTACCATCTTGGATCATTTTGGTAAATTCAATTGTAATTTTCATTTCATATAAATATATATATATATATGTATGTATGTATATATATATATATATATATATATATTTATATATATGTATATATATGCTCATATTACTCATGCATAATATAAAGCAACAATAATTATGAGAATAATATCTATTTAGTAATATATATTTCAAAAATATCGAAATATAATTAATGTCTTTCAAAATGATTATGTTATGTCTTTAATTATTTATATTCGTATTTGAAAATACCCAAGTATTTCATGGTCTTTGGGCTTTCATTAAATTTATCTTTGTATTGAATATTCAATTTCTATGTTTCTATTTTTTTTTTAATAATGTAAAACCTGTTATCATCCTACGTTCAACTAAATCGTCCACCATCTTTATCTGTTTAACACTTGTTTGCTTCATTTATTAAACACCCAAGGTTTGTTACCTCGTGAACTCATCGAGTAGTAATCTTGAATTTAATTCATGGTTCGAATGATTTTATTCCGCTTGACTAGTTTTTAAATCAAAGTGAAAATGTATTCAATTTGAATAAGATATCAAAATGAGAACGCATATTTAATTATATGAATGTAGTTCACGCACGCACATGACAAACAGTCAGTAAACTCAGAAATAATAGAAAATATGTAAAGCGTACAGACGATTACAGATATCATGATTTTGAACAGTTAAAATATATAAAATTATATCGTTTTATATGCTATTATAAAAAAGACATATTCCTGCCTGTTTGTTTGTTTTCCCACAATTTAGTATAAATATAGAAATGTTGACCTATTTTAGAAATAGATTTTATTACTGAAAACGGATTTTATATTCATTTATTTTAACATGATATCTATAGGATCTATTCACTCAAAAGGACTCAAAATCAAAGAAATAATCGTATTTGCAATAATATTATTAAAAAATAATCTCTCTTTAATAATTAGCTCCAAATGAATATAAGTAATAAAATCGTTGTAAGTATACTATATTATATAAATATTATATAAATGTATTTATTTACTTTATTTGTAATGAAATATATATATATATATATATATCTAATTAATTTAATTTAAATTATGAGCTTAACAAAGATCAGATCAATTAAAAAAAATATTTAACTGATGGGTTACTTTTCTTCAAGCTATGAGATAATATTCCCCTAAATGAATATCATGTATGAAGATGACTACGTTTTATGGTTCCAAAAATCCGAAATATTGTCAGTCCATTAAAGTCGTACAACTTTGAATACTTGTTGTGTCTGTTAGATTACTTAACTATACTCTCCACCCGGCAATATGAAAACGACTGAAATTTCAAATTTAATTACCTTCAAACGCACTTTCATACATTTTACAACGAAAGGGATAAAAATGTAATTTAAATTGAATCAAAAAATTATTTTGGATTTATTGTTTGTACTATACATTTTGTTGCAATTTAAAAACATTATCTTTCATCTAGCAATTAACGATATAGATATAAAATGTTCAATTATTTTTTTAAGTGCAACAGAATGTACATTATATAACATAAATCCAAGGTAATTTTTTGATTCAATTTAAATTAAATTTTTATACCTTACTTTGTAAAATTTATGAAAGAGCATTTTCAAGACAAATAAATTTTAAATTGAATCTGTACCTTCATTTTTAAAGCCTATAGTAAAAACATTTTGTTTAACAATTGTCATGCCTTGGATTAAATGCTTTTCGAACTTGTACATATACGAATAGCATATATATATATATATATATATATATATATATATATATATATATATATATATATATATATTCTCTTCGTTTTTCGTATCCATATATAATCACAAAAAATAACATATCTTTCCTTTTTATTTTTTTAACTTGAATTGCCTGACGATATAGACGGATAATTTGTATACTGTATGTTGCAAGGATTTGTAATGAATTATGTTAATACGTTTACCGTTGTAATAATTAAAAATGATATATATTTGACTCAAGTATAAAGCACACTTTCTTTTTCTTTATTTTACCAAAACTGCCCTTAATATCTATCTATCGATCTATGTATCAATCTCTCTCTCTTTACACACTCAAACACACACACACACGCACACACACACACACACACACACACACACACACATATATATATATATATATATATATATATATATATATATATATATATAACGGTGTTTTGTAATCGCACCAAGGCTGGGGTAATTGCGCCAACTAGCTCAAAGAGATATTTTTTGCGACCACGCATATAATGAACAAGTTTTTAGTTGGTGCAATAACCCCAGGATTTGGCGAATTTTCCCAAGCGTTCGGTAATGCTCCTCAACTTGAGTTGAGCATAATGAGAAGTGATACACGAATTACCATTAGCATATAAGCGACGCTCTTTGTGTAAACACATCGAGCGGAGGTATTTCGGACGATGTCAAAACATCGTTAAATTCACTACTCATTCAGCAGCCGCCATTAGCGTAATGGTTAGGAGCCAGACAGTCGGGTTTCAATCCTAGCTTGAGGTAGTTGCCTGTCAGTTGCCTGATGAGCTGCGAAACAGTACTGTATGTGGATGAATATATATATATATATATATATATATATATATATATATATATATATATATACATGTAATAGTTTTGAGAATCGAAAATCTAAACACTCGGGGCTTTTGAGCGTTTCGGAATCAGAAAACTATCCAGATACTTAAAACGACTTGTTTTAATAATTTATGTTCCTTTTTGTTTTGTAATTCCACGGCTTGCATTAATGATCAAATAATAAATATTTAATGATTATAAACTGCAAATAAATATAAAATGTATCTCATTTTTAAAAGTGCACTTTCTTTTTTTTAAAAATATATACACCTTTATTTTTTTGCGTAAAACACAATTTTCCCTCCAAAGCAAACATATCTATATTTAGAAATTTAAATTCGATCGGAATATCTCAATCGGAAAGTTAGATAATAAACTGAAATTAGATTAGAATTTGAGAAAATATGGAATGGCGTATTCACTTATGAAGCACACACAACTGAGTAAACCACAGGAGTGAAATAACAAGATGAAAGTTTTCCACACACAAATCACAATAGGATGGCAGGAATAATAAAAAAATAATGATAAAAGTAACCAAAAAGACTAAATACTACGGGATTTCATCATCTGTGTTCCTACTCGCCTCATTTTATATATATATATATATATATATATATATATATATGGATATATATGTATATGTATATGTGTATGTATACACATATATATGTGTGTGTGTGTGTGTGTGTGTGTGTGAAAACAAAAAATCGAAGAAATAAAAATGCGTTCAGAGAAAAAGTAAGGCGAATGTACATACTCGCAGGGAGATCCAACGTCATGAGGTTACACTGCAGTAATTTTATCCACATTACATTGTAGTTGGCACTGCACTGTACAGTACATTGTTGATGTTATAACATTATTTTAATAGCTTGAATTGAATTTAAAATTCAAAATCCAACCACCACTTTATGTTGTGCTCTAAACAAAAGCATTAATTTTGAAAGAATCCCTGTCATATCAAAAAAACTTACTGTTTATGTTATATGCATTGTTTTTTTTTTCTGATTGTGCGGTAATGATAGTTCTCAAACGTACCTGCAATGTTCGATTGTAGTATGCGTGACATTTAATTATGATGACCTTTTTTATTCAAAATGTAGTGTAAGTGCATAAAAATAGATATTTAAGTGGCCATACTATAATTAGAAATTGTATTAGCGATCTTAGAATACGATGATAAGCGGGCATGTATTTTTTAGTAAAATAAAGAAAATGTATTTTCCTGTTTACTCTATTAACACAAATCTTCCGATGTCAATTGTAATAACTTAAATAATCGTATGAGCGCTAATAATTGCAATCTTTTATATTACATGCGTGAATATAAGGTGTACAGATTTAATGGACTTCTTCGTATTCATTTGGCCTGCTTGTACTGTTTCGTTAAATATGACATCCTATTTATTTTATGATATCTTACCGTATCCCATGCAGCGTTCTAGAACTTCTGTGATAATGATCAGTGATGTTGTGTATCTTTGCATACAACATATTGATGCAATCCGTCATGTGATATATTGTCGGGGAAATCTCAGCTCTGTTTAGATGCGTCAATGTGAACTCTGTGAACCACGCTAAAATGAATGTAATACATGACCGCTACTAAAATATCACAAACATTTTCAAACAATAAGTGATATTTATCACAAATATGTTTAAATATAGGTTAAAAAATAATATTATAATACATTCACAGATGCTCAAAATGTGGTATGTATTAATAAAAAAGTGAATACGCCCGACACAATAAAATTTTAGCAAAAAAAAATGTAAATACTAAAATTTAAAAATCCACTCAAATGTCTCTTTTCTCTCGTGACCAACACATGTATATAGTGCGTGGGTAATGCACAGGGAAACACAACATATAATATACCAAATCTCGGATGACACTATAGTTCGATATGAATGCAATATTCATTTGAATATAAATCATCGGAGAAAAAAATAAACAGAAAAGGACAACGATGTAAGACAATTGTGTATATTATATTGTTTATTCGTTTTTCTTTCTGGAATTTAAATGCAAAAGAAAATAAACATTATCACAACACAAATAAATCATCACTGTTTAATTTTGTAGTATATTTTATTTTGAAATCATTCTTGAAAATTCTCAATCCGAGAAAGTATCTTTAACGTTTGTTTTTTATATTTTTTTTATATCAAGGAATCCTATTATTTTTTTTATATCAAGGAATCCTATTAATTTTAATGTCATTAACTAAGTCTTCCTCATTTTTCTCACTAAAATAGAATGCACTCAACAAATATTATTTTATGTTTAGACCTCAAAGTTCAACTTCTATTAGGTTGCTGCAAAAATAATGTTTTTTTTTACGTTCAACTTCAAAAGATCATAAACACTTTCATAGTAAACTTTATTAATCAAAATAATAAACCTTAGAACAGACAGATTTCTGCCAACACGAAACAAGTTCATTCATCGCATTAGCATAGAAATCTGGAGTTCTGAAAACGATGAAGTCCTTGAAAGCCGATCCTGCATCGACTCGGCCATTGACGCATTTTCCCGCAGGAAGTTGTCGAAATTCTTGTCAAAGTGATAATCGGTGGGTGACAGTTCCGGTGAAAATGGGGATGAAGCAGTCTTGTAGCCCAATTAGTCCAGCTTCTGTAGGGTCAGTTGAACAACATGCAGGGGAGCGTTGTCATGGAGGAGAATTGATCCCTTAATATTAGCCAATTTCGGGCTCATGGGTTGGAACTTCTGGTGAGTTTCCTCAATTTGTCGGCAGTATTTCGCCGCCCTGATCGTTCGCCCGGATTACAGATTTGATGGATGAGACCGGCTTCAGACGACCAAACAGTCTCTATGACATTTTTCGTGAAATTTCGGCTTCGGGAAGTGTTGTGGAACTACTCTTGCATCCAACTACTGTGGCGAAAGTCGCTGGTTGTCGTAGAGGATCCACTTCTCATCATACACAACAATCCAGTCGAGAAATGGGTCATTATTGTTGCGCAGAAGGAGCGTAGAAGACACTTCAAAACGAGGATGTTTTTTTTAGATTACCGTTTAATTCATGCGGTACCCATTTATACATTTTTTTTACTTCCCTATTTGTTGTAAATGGCGAACGGATGTGGAGTGGCCGACCTCAGTTCAACAGCAAATTCTCGTGTAGTTTTGGGAGGATCAGCTTCAATTAAGTCTTTCAAATGTTGGTTATCAATAGCAGTCGGCCGACTACGACCGTCTTCATCTTCGAGGCTTTCGTCACCATTGCGGAATTTCTTGAACAGCCGTTGTTCAAAATGTTCGTTAGTAGTTCCTAGGCCAAACGCATCCTTGAAAGCCTAAGTTGTTTTGGCAGCGTTTCCGCCTAGTTTTAAGTGGAACAAAAACACCGTTTAAATTTGAATTTTGTCCATGCTGTCGAAAAGAAATCAACAAAATAAACACACAAATAAAGTCGCATTGGAAAGCTAATGACCTGATCTGAGTAATAGAGGATGTGATATTTACCATAAAGACCGCCCATTAAATGATTCATTTATTATCCAGAGCCTGTGTTTAGCACTTTTTAACAGCTATGAAATGTAAATATTCTGTGTCTTTCCACTGTTGAACAATCCTTTAAAAATACCACTAATGTAGCTTTTCGAAAATGTTGAAAACGAAAAAAAAACGTTTTAAATTTCTGTAAAAACATAGTTTCCAATATATGAAAAAAGTATAGTAAAATAAAAACTAAGGATTTTTATATTAATTTAACAAAATGAACATCCCTCTTTATGATCACCTTTTTGGGAGTGCCTGTTATTTTTTCAGGTGTGGTGACTATTATGGTCTTGTAGTCAAATACAAAACCTACTTTAAAAAAAAAACTTGTTTTCTATCCGTTTTTTGTGTGCTGAAAACGAGTATTACATTATAATTTTCTGAAAATAAGTATTGTTTCGGTTATTAAGTAAAAATATACGAGTAGAACAAGCTTCACTTTCATGAATCGAACACAAAAAATAATTAATAGGGTTAAGATCACGCCATTTTTCTTTGCTAATTCATCACGGGCACATGTCTCTACACCACTGCTGTGTGACATAAGTAGTAGGGCTTGTCGTATGATATTGTTGGAGAGACCAAACCACATGGCCGTACACAGAATTACACAATGGTGTCAGTGCATCTACAAGAATGCCCCCAATGTAATGTTATTAGTTAATTTTTACCCGTTCAGTGAGAAAAACAAGTGGAGATTTCTCCCGCTCAGAAATGACTGTCATAATCACTGATGCTGGTTTCTGCGTTCTGAAAACATTTTCTGTATTATCAGGGCTTCTCGCAAAGATGCTATCATTTTGATAAGTATGACTGTTGAAGTGAGAAAAAAACGTTTTTACCAGTAACGATGATGTTATTGACCGTGCCCTCCCTGATAGTGTTTAACAAGATTCAATTAAATGAATCTCTTTGCACTTGTGGGCGAGGAGAGAAGATGTTGCTTTTGGAGCTTATATTGTGATATGCGTAAATATTTTTCGCATAGTTCTTGGTGATATTTGTACTTTCTTTGCCGCTTTTTTCATAGTTCTTCTTGTATTTCGCCTGATTTATTTGTCCCTGACTTTTTTATGAGTTTAGGTGTTCTGGAGATGCGGAAATGACCTGATCGTTGTCCATCATTGACTGACGAGGTTTCCAAGTGCCGATCAATCGTGCGTTTTATGAACATTCTGCAGAATTTTAGTTTTTCACTAACTTGAATATTTCTGGAGCACGCAGGCCTTTATCATGCTGATCTATGATGACTATTTTCTTTAATTCAAAAAACATTGTTAAAAATAGTATCTTTTTTCTGAAACAAAAAAAGAAATCATATATTACATTATTATTTAATGAAAATCAAATAATAAATGTATTTGAATATTATCATTAAAAATTGTTCCGAAAACTTGTAACAAGACGTATGCCGCACAATATATATATATATATATATATATATATATATATATATATATATATATATATATATATATATATAGATGTATATGTGTGTATATATATGCATACATATATGTATATATATATATATATATATATATATATATATATATACGTGTATATTTGTGTGTATATGTGTATTGGGGTAGAGAGGGCTCCCGTAAGCCGTGGTGAAGGTAACCTTTCTAGGAGAAGCAAATCTCTGATTTAAAAAAAAACATAAAGCGGAAGACCTGTGCCAGCATTAAGCTGGTCTGCAGTTTAATTTGTTGATGGCTATCTGACTCTTGCTTGTTGCTGGATGTCAACATTTTGAACCGAGAGAGAGACTTAGCTGTCGTACAAAGCTAATACTCTGTAACATCATATTTGTATAGATACTCCGTCAGACATTTGGGCTCGTGGATTTTAAATCTATGAGGGGGTGGCACTCATCTGACAAGACGTTGCAATCATCATATATATATATATGTATATATATATATATATATATATATATATATATATATATATATATATATATATATACACATATACATGCATACTTTTTGAATGTGAGCAGTAGGATTTTTGGAAAAATATGTGGTAATGGAAGAGAGTACGAGTTACGATTTTGTCTGGTTAACTGTCGCAGTGTAGAAGTGTTTGTAATCTTTGAAGTTGGTGGTTATTAATTAATCTAAGTGTTCGCTTTAATCTGAAGTTATATTATACTCTTATAGTCACTATCTTAAGTTTTCATGGTTGTTTATTTTTCTTTTTACCAAACGCTGGACCAATAGAGGTGCCACTTGGAGTGGCAACACCTGGGACCGGATTCAAACCACTCAAACCGACGACAGGAATAGGGGTGCCCTTCGGGGTGGCACCAGCTGCACCAAACAGGGAATCTTCATATTCACCTGGGGCGTCTCCCGAGGTGGCAGGAGCAGAGGCCTGCTCCATTCATTTGGTGGCCAAGAACCCAAACAAGACCCGCCGATTCGGAAACCAAGGTTACTGTCGCCTAAATAGGCACGTGAGTATCCCGTGGCCCTGCCGGCTGCTTAAGTCTTAGCTGGACCCCGAACTATCTGTAAAATAACAAAATCAAAAACAATTAGTAGTTGCCCAAGATGGGCAATAACGAAACCAATATATAGGTAACAAAAAAACAATAGTCCTTTCCGGCACAAACCCCCCAAAACGGGCTGGTCCTCGCCGGGACAAGAGAAAAACAAAAGCCCGTCATTCGACTACCGGCTTAGAACAAAAGTTTCGCGCTGTGAGACAGACACTCGACTGTTATCCTCGGCAAGAGGCCGAACAGCGTACCCCAACTACTATTTGGGGTACATATTTAAATGATGCCCACATCAGCATTTTGTGGCACAAGACCGGAAAGTGAGAACCCTCAGGCTCCCCTAAAGAAGGGGCACTCCTGCATTTTTTTTAAATTGCCTGAGAAACCCCGTCGGCATTTCCCGGTCGGGGAGCCTCATGCAGCAAGCAATAAACTTGCTCCACCGGAAAGCCCGGGGGCAAGGCCTGGGAGGGTGGACCTCCTAGGTATTACCCAGTCGGCGTACCTCAGTCCAACAGGAGCTATCGGTTCCCGGCCCCTCACCTGTTGGGCTGAGTGTCAAGTTACGAATCCTTGACGTGTACTACCCTGTCTCCCTGCAGCCGAGGCCGCTAGGAGACCTTCCTCATCAGAGGTATAATGGGGGTATGAGACCAGGTGATTCGCTAATCATTTTTATAACCACCGGCAGTGATAAACAACCAATGAAAACCTTCCAAAGTTAGTATAAAAATTGTCGAATTTCGGATCCAATCAATTCGCCGCTAAATACATTTGATTCTTGGCCGCCACCTTGGTTATTGCCAATTACAGTCAGGATCTGATCTTAACTACGCCGCCATCTTTATTCAACATAATGTCACAAAACTTAACCGATTATGCGCCCAGCCATCGTATTCTCTTTGACGGATCGGAATCTAAATTCGAATTGTGGCAGGTAAAATTTCTATGATATCTAAGAATTCGAAAACTACACAATTTGATACAATCTCTAACAGAGCATGCTAACTACCCTGAATTTCTCGAAAAGAACGCGACTGTTTTTGCAGAACTGATTCAATGGTTAGACGATAAAATCTGTCTCTGATTATAAGAGATGCATTGGATGACGGCGGAAAGCATTGACCATATTAAAAGAACATTATTTATCAAAATGGAAACCGAAAATTACATCACTATATACAGAACTAACCTCAGTAAAACGTAACGAGGATTAAACTATTACCGACTACGTTATAAGGGGCGAAACACAAACCAATGTCTTAAAACTTTCAGGGGAAATATTAAGCGATAGCATGTTGATATCAATGACCCTAAGGTACTTCCAGACAATTCTAAACCATTTACAAATTTTATAACGCAAAAAGACAGTCCCATAAATTTCAGCGAATTGAAAGTGGCATTGTGCAGTTACGAAGAGACGAATCAGATGATCGTGGACAATTATAACTCCAGCAATATTATGAGGTTCAAAATGCTTCTCGAAAACACACACCACCAAATTACGCACCTCACCGCAACGTGTTCCCCAAAAGTAATTTTCCCAAAAAAAAGAATAAAATTATCTGCTATAATTGTGGACGACCCAACCACACAAGTTTCCAATGTCGATATAAACGCTTTAAAATGCACTCCGTAAAAAACGTTGAGAACTTGGAGAAAGAACACACCTTTCTATTCACATGTAACCTTGACAACACCACATCATCATCACCATGATGACGGGCTCCTTGCCCGGAACGATGTGGCTCTCCCTCTCCAGAGTTTCATGTCTTGCATCAGTTTCCTCAGATATTCAGGTTCCCAGTTGGCGTCGTGTGCTATTTGTTGGATGTACGTGGATCTAGATTGACCTCTTCTTGCGCGTCCGTGCCGTGGAATCAATAGCAATACATCACTCACCAATTCATGCTTGCTCCTCAGACAATGACCGGCAAATCGTAGGCGTCTTTCTCTGCTGGTATTATATATTGCTGGTAGATATCCATAAAGTTGCTGCTTCGTGTGATGATTTTGCCAAGATATATTTAATATTGTGCTTAGCATACGGACGTATGTGCCGTCTAGTTTTCTTTCCAATCTTTTGGTGAGTGCCCAGGTTGTAGCACCGTGAACAAGGACAGAGTCTACCACTGCCCTGAAGAACTGCCTTTTTAGTTTGTCAGCAAGTCTCGAAGGCCATACTGAATGTAGCCCATCCAATGCCGTCCATGCTTTTGAGATGCGAATTCCGATATCTCTCTGGAAACTATGTTGCTGCCCGGGTACGTAAACTCAGCGACTTCTTTCAGTGTTGATCCAACCAAAGCCTTGATCTCTCCTTTCACATTGAAAGTCATAAACTTTGTCTTATCCGCATCTATGTGGAGACCAATGCCATTTGTAGGCTTTTCTAGCTTACGTAACAGTGTGTGTGCATCAGCAGTGTTGTTCGTGAACAAAGCAATATCGTCTGCGTAATCTGCATCAGTTATGTGTACTGATTGATGACGTCTGTTTCTGGATTCATTTAGGGTGAAGCCTAGCATATCGGCCCAGTTGGTAAAAACTAAAAGCAAATATATATATATATATATATATATATATATATATATATATATTCAAATTTAGTTGGACGTCGATTGGGTTATATCCATTAAACAGAATAATCTCATGTGAGTAAAGGAGTTTATTTTATTTTTATTTATTTATTTTTTCATTACTTCAAAAATGCAACAGAGGTGCGAAGTACAAAATCAAGACAGAAAATGAAAAGAAAAGGGGCAAGAGTTTCTCCTTGTAGTACCCCAATGCGGATGGCGAAAAATTCAGTGTCCCCACTGGCGACCTGACCATTGCCCGAGTGTGCTCATATAGCACCATGATAGCATTAGTGACTTCATTTGCAATGCCAAATGCTTTTGATATGCTGACTATTTTTCTCTATGTACAGAGTCGGATTCTTTCGAGAAATCTACAAAGATCAGAGCTGCCTCAATGTTTTTTGGTTTGCCCCTTCAATCAGTCTCCTAACAGTAAGTATTGGACTAGTAGTAGAGCGATTCTTTCTAAATCCATTTTGCTTCCTCTTGAGTACTTCTTCGGTCTTTGGTTGGATACGGTTGAGAAGCATGGCATTGTAGATTTTTGCTGTATTTGGAGTGAGTGTTATTTCTCTGTAGTTGCTTGGTATGCTGAGGTCACCCTTCTTGGGGAAGGGAAGTATGCATCCTTCCCTCCATATATTAATAATTTTTGATTATATACAGTATTGCATGAATTAAGAAGTATGTCATTGAAACCACCTGTCTTCCATACTTCAGGGGGTATGTTATCTAAGCCTGCAGCTTTACGATGATTGGTCTTCTTTAGTGCATTTAGAAGTTCATCCATTGTAAAATCACCCTTCTCAATATCGAGTTCCTATAAAACAATCGGCTGAATTGGTTGGTCTGTTACTTCTGGTTTGTTTCCGAGTAGCTTTTCAAAATGTGCTTTCCATTTCGAACATGCATTTTCCGGAGTGTTTGCTTTTAACTTAGCTGTGGCAAGTCGTTTACGCCCAGATATCTCAGTTACTACTTGCCAAGCCAGATAGGAGTGTTTGTTATCTGCTGCATTCTGGATTCGATCTATTTGTTCTTGAAGATACTTCTGTTGTTCAGATAGGTACATCATACTAAGCTCTTGAGGCGCCTGCTTCCTTAATTTTGTATTTTGTCGAGTGGGGTATTTATGTTGCTTTTTGATTATTTTTTTTTTTTACTTTTCTCGTTTTAATATTATTTTATCATTTTCCCACGGTACTTTTCGCTGTACCTTGTTTCAGATGTATACACTTTTTGCTGCTTCTTGGTGCGATCTAACGAAGTTTTCACAGGTGGTATTAGCAGTTGGTCCCTGCTCTTGTGCTTGTAAAGCATCACATCTGTTTCACAGTGCGTCTGATCTGATTGTCATTTTCAAATTTAGTTGGACGTCGACTGTGTCTTGTCAGTTGACCAGAATAATTTCATGTGAGTAAAGGATTATTTCATTAATTCGAAAAGACTGCGAGGGGTATATCGGCCCAAATGGTAAAAACTAAAAGCAAAAAAAAAAAAATATATATATTTTAAATTTAGTTGGACGTCGATTGCGTATAGGATTGCCTAAACAGGCTATGCCGTTTGATAAAAGAAATACTCACATCAGACCTGAATCGTGGCAGAATGAGAATATAGTGTACGGTAATCATGTAGGACGACTCATAACGGAAGACTGATGTAGGACCTGAACTGGTAAATGGGCCCTAGTAACGTCATGCGGAGCAGCATGATAGTTATGCGCCTAGGCTGAAGAACTAAAGAATCAGTTAATGGCAGGGCACAAAAGACGCTGAGCGGAAGAATCATTAAGAGATCACCGATCAGGTTCAACTAGTCTAATTGAGAAATTACTGCGATTCGTCTGTAGACGTAGCTCAAACAGGTGATATTATCAGAGCTATCGAAAGATTTAATATGCATCTACATCAAACCAGATTATCATACCGCATCGACCGCCACATGGGTAACCAAGGGTCGCTACTTGGTGCGCCGGCACTGACCACAGCGATCGACAAGTTTACTACAGCACCAAAATCTAAGCTAGCAAAATGTAGACATACCATTAAACTACTCGCCTCTAATGTCTGGACACTTCAACCCACATCTCAAATATCAGAAGTTGATTCATCCAAAGAACACAACACGATTTCGATATTGTGTATATTCAAGAGCACCGTCTCTTCCACAACGACATGGACGTAAATTACCATGAAATTGGTAACAGCTGGACACTAATATCAGCGTCAGCATGGAAAAATTCGGCAAATAGTGCCATTGGGGGAGTAGGATTCTGCTTAGTGCTCGAAAATTGAAATCATTTAAAAGTGCTGAGAAGATAACACAAAGGATAAGTCTTGCTACCTTCAGTGGTAATCCTGTTACTACCGTTATTTGTTGCTACAAACTTACCAACTTCAATGACAAGCAAGAGATCCTGAATTTCTACGATGAACTGTCAGCAATAGTGCGCTCAATCCCCAAACATAATTTATTGGTTATCGGAGGTGACATGAATGCACATATAGGACGGGAAGACAAAAAGCATAAGTTCTATTTCCATGATAGAACAAACCGAAATGGAGAGTATCTATTAACTTTTCTTCTTGAAAACAACCTACAATGCATGAATACCCGTTTCAGAAAAAAACCCAGTAAGTTCTGAACCCATCAATCACCAAATATAGACAAGGCCCAACTGGACTATCTTTTTATGAATAAGAAGTGAATCAATGACTGTCATAACTGAAGATTATGGCAGTTTCTATCGTGTGTCTACTGATGATATGATTGTAACCTCTAAGTTGAAATTAAGCCTACGAGCGAACAAAGCTAAAATATCATCTAGACAGCCCTACAACTGACAATATCACAAGCGGTAAAAATATCCTTGTAGACTGTGGTGCACACGTTATCATCAAGGAATCTGATTTATGAATTTTGATTCAAACTTTAATCCACAAAGTCATTTTGTCGAACTTGCCGACGGTAGTAAAATAAATTATATAGTCTTGAAAACAGGCGATGCTAAAATATCCCTATAAAATAATAAAGGCGAAATCTGTAACTGTATTCTAAAAAATGCTCTGTTCATACCTACATTTAAGAAAAACATATTTTCTGTGCCGGCTTCAAATAAACAAGGGGCGAATTAAAAGTTTGGCCAAACCAAGTCAAAATTGATATGCCCCAATGGAACTGTATTTGGCATTAAAAAAATGGCCGGCTATATTATTAAATAGTATGGTTACCTCAAAAAACTGTCTGTCACGACTTGGAATCTGGCATAAAATTCTAGGACGCTGCAATGCAGCTGACATTAAAAAAATTACCAAATGTAGTCGAAGGCATGAGAGTAATACCTTCAGACGACCTCCCAAATTGTGATGTGTGTGGACAGGGGAATATGACAAAATATATAAGCAGAACGCCAGACAGAAGGCCACGAAAATTCTCTCACTTGTGCATTGTGACTTAGCAGGTCCGATCAGCCGGATGGGGAGAAATAATCTAAGCTACGTTTTGAACTTTATTGATGATTTTTCCGGTTTAATTATAGTTTATTTTCTAAAAACAAATCCGACACTATCTTCGCCACTAAGAAATATTTATCTGACATTGCCCCGTACGGTTCAGTAAAATGTGTTCGCTCAGGCAATGGGACTGAATTTAGTAGTAAAGGATTTGAACTTGTATTAATTAACCACCGTATTAAACACGAGAAATCTGCGCCGTATTCCCCCTTTCAAAATGCAACCGCTGAAAGGGCATAGCGAACCCTTTCTGAGATGACAGATGCCTACTTATCGAATCGAAATTAGCGCATAGTATATAGACATACGTTTAAATGGCAGCAGCATATATCAGAAATAGATCGTTCAATAAAAGACTAGGAAAAACGCCGTATGAATCGTTTTTTGGTGTAAAACCTAAAATGAACAGAATGCATTATTTGGTTCTGATTGTTTTGCATTTATAGAAAATACCAGAAAACTTAATGATAAAAGCAAAAAAGGTATTTTCGTAAGTTACGATAAAGCATTCCGGCATATTTAATCTACTTCCTAACCCAAAATGCCACAAAAAGATGTTAGATGTGTAAAATCCAATTATACATTAAATTTAAAAAATGGCGATCCAATGGATGAAAAACGTGAAATATAACCTAGCATGTTAATCGATCACAATGAAAATATTAATAACGACGACAATTACAGTAGAACTTCTGAGGAAAACATTTACCAGACACGTCAATACCCAATAAGGGAGCGAAAACGGTCAGTATTCTTACAAATTGAAAAGATACAAAATTACGCATTGGATTAGTGTTACTCGTTGAACAGCGCACTGGAAAGTCATAATGAGGCGATTAATTCAGAAAATCACCAAGAATGGGAATAAGGTATGCTATCCGAATTGAAAACTTTATCTGAAAATAACACATACGAAATAGTGGCCGAACTAACAGATAAAAATATAATTTCTTCACACTGTGTTTTTTTCCAAAAAAAAATCACAGCTTCTGGCAGTGAAACATTTAAAGCAAGATTTGTTGCAAAAGGCTTTTCACAAATTTCTAGAGTGAAATATTTTGCAATATTTTCACCATTTTCACCAACGAGAAATTTAATTTTATTACAACTTGCTGCTCAATCCAATTTTAAAATACATCAAATGGATGTAAACAAATGCTTATTTAAATACTCCAATTTACTGTGAAATCTATATTTACCCTCCAGAGGTATTTAAAATGAAACATAAAAATTGCGAATGAAAATTGCATAAATCGTTATATGGACTAAAACAAAGTGCACACAATTGGAATTTAACACTCCATAATTATTTTATAGAACAGGAAGTCAAGCAATATCCCGTAGACGCGTGCATGTATACACAAACATGTTATTGATAAATTGTTTATTTTGTTTTTTTGGGTTGACAATATATTACTCGCCTCAAACTGCGACAACACTTTAAAAGATATTAAAAATAAATTAAATAAAAAAAATGTATGGCCAATCTTGGACGACGTTCATGGGTCCTCGGTATAAAATTTACCTCTGAAAATGAAACTATAACTATGAACCAATCACGATACATTGAAAAAGTTCTGCTCCTGTTTGGAATGCAAGATTGCAAACCACGTTCAACTCCCGTCGAAATGGAAATAAATAAAAATATAGGGACCAAAACAAAACCCATAGATAATCGAATATACAGGCAAATAAATTATTCTGCCTTCAGGTATGCGTTGTTTAATACATAAAATTCCATAATACCGTCACAAAACTCAATGAAAGTCATTCCGAATATCAACTTGCATCTCCTTGATAGAGCTATAAGCCTATGCTAGTATGTACAAAAGACGTTCCAAACGTAATGTCTCCTATTTGTATTTATTTCGTCTAAATTTATCAGTTAATTGTTATCATGAATGAGCATATGCATTTATGGCTGAAAGTATCATGTCTTTGTCTTAGAGATCGACCATGTATCTCTGAAAAGAAAAAAAAACCTGTAATGAAGGTGCGTCAGAAGCAGAGATGCGTCATTGAATTCCTCCATGATGAAAAAGTAAAAAAGATCAATATCTACTTGCGCTTATTAAACGTTTACAAAGACTATGCAGTTGATGATAGCACAGTTAAGAGATGTGTTCGTCGATTTTAATGAAATGCCAGAGGTGTGCGTTAATAAGCTGTCTTCGAAATTTTTCTATTATATAGGGAGGTTGGTCAGCACCCAAAGCATATATATTATATTGTCAGGGATAAAACGTGTAATATGTTATATATTGGGTGAGATATTAACACAGTCATATTTCATAATAATATGGAGTGACATATTGGTCTTATAACATGATCAGGTATAATCAAATAAATTGTATGTATGTTCAGCCGGAGTTAAAGATATCGACGTATAAACTGAATCATGTTGTATCAGAGTGGTATCACACGAGTATATATTACAGTTCATATAACAGAAGAATAATATATGTTTTATACCTTTTTTCTTGAAGAGTTCTTTTATCTTAACTGCTGAGCTTCGTGATGAAACATGAAACGACGAAACCATTACCAATCGAGACCTCTGATCTTTCTTCTTTTATGGAACCACAGAACAACACTTTATATTTTTAAAATATACATTTTTTCAGTTGTCTCAAACAGTCTTCACAAAGAGTTTGCTTTTCTTGTCTACATGTTTGTTCTTATCATCCACGCGCCCTGGTCGTCTATTCACTCCCGTGACCAAGTTCCAAGTCTCAGCTCACTAGAACTCTGAGCTCTTTATCTCAGTTCCGGTGACGTAACAAATTAAACACACGTCCCCTTAACGTGACATTTCCGTTGCATACGCCTGTTCATACTTATTTTATTTATATTTAATCTAGCGAATTTATATAAACATAATTAGCTAAACCCATTGCGACACTTTATTATATAAACAATAAATACATCTCAATATAAACTATTTTAAGAATATTATTGAATAAATAGATAAATAGATAAATAGACAGATAGATCGATAATAACTAATTAACTTTTTAACAATGTTAATTATTCAACATTACAAGCGATACATTGTTCATAACCGTGAATTGAGAAGCGTCGGGCCAAAATAACAAAGGATGCTAGTTATAATTACACCGCTCTTTGTAGTTCTTCAGCCTTTCAGTTGTTTTTTTTTGTGTTGAAGAATAGGCTTTATTTTACTACAATCCCCACACACACATATATATATATATATATATATACACACGTATATATATATGCATATATATATATATATATACATATATGTGTGTGTGAGTAATTATATATATGCACGTTATATATATGTATTTATATATGTATGGCATATATATATATATAATGAGTTAGAGAGAGAGAGAGAGAGAGAGAGAGAGAGAGAGAGAGAAAGACAGAGAAAGAAAGAACAAAAATGTATAATAGGTTGGAGAGAAAGAGGTGTCGGGATGTAAGGCAGATTGTGGAAGCGCGAAATGATATTTCTCTTCGTATAGCAAAGCCTACCTTAATCTTACCCACTTAAATAGTGTGTCTAATGTCGTCCACGTTTCCCGCCCTTTTACCGCACATTGGAGCTTAGTAATCTTATGATCCTTTTTTTTCACGGATTCGTTTTCACGTACAATGGAGCTCCTATTTCTGGAATATTGAGGAAACTAAATTCCTCAATCCGTACATCCTGTATGAATATACAATTATGCTAAAGGGCTATTATATTATGGATAATATAATGGAGTAGATGCAGTAACATCTATTCCTTCAGATATTCGAATGAAAAGGAAGTATGATGGAAACCAATCGTCGTTTTTCTTACAATACAAGCTGGAATACACTACGTTTTCCGGGATTGAATTAATGTCATTTTGCTTACACCTTATTACACTATTTTATACGTTTTATTTTTAGTTGCATATATTTTTATAAAACGGCATCGAAGAATCGAACAATCTTTTCCATTGGTAATGCCATAATACGCTTTACGGATTGATATAAAAGATATTTTAATCCCATGTCTCCAATTTCATCTTCATCGTCGATAGCATTACGATTGTTGTTGTTAATCCGGATGGATGTGTTAGAACAATAAAAAAAAGATGATAATAATAATAATAATAATAATAATAATAATAATAATAATAATAAACCAATAACTAATTCACATTTTCAATGCTTCCCAACCCAAACATGATCAGTCCCACGCCAACCGACGTCATTTCGACATTTTGATGTAAAGGGGGTTCTATCGTTTTAGTGTGCTTTGTACACGTGGAGCTGGTGTTTTACTAAGACGGAACTACCGTTTCACAAATGTCCCCACGAGACGCACAAACGATCATATCATATTTGTGGTGTTTGGGCAGGGATCCACGTTGAGTTACCACTAAACCACAACACTGGAGCTTCGCGCTTCAAAGCAATAAGACGTAAGTCAGCGAAGGTCGGGTTGGCTAAGCAAGCGACAACGTGGTAGCGGCGTCGCGGAGGTAAATATCAACGGCATTAGCCGATGATTAGCGGTCAAAGTTAGAATAGTGACTGAATAAAAGAATGAACTCAGCGAAGGAAGGAATCATGGAGCAGTGAAACCTTTATTGTAAATCAAGGGATTCGATGAGCTTCGGAAACGAATATTTGGAGCAATTAACACGCACGAAATCATTCGAAGGAAAAAAATATGAAAATTAACCTGCGCGCGCGTAATCAAACATAAACAATTTACAGGAAAGAAATATATATAAAAAATGATAAAAGAAAGGTCACATTTCAAAGGATATTTAGTGAGTTTTTCAATCAAAACTTTCATTTCTCCAATATCTCTTTCTTACCCTAGAACTTGTATCTAATTGAGCAGACGATTTCTTGTTTTATGTGAACATTGACTGTTAATATATCTTTCTCTCGGTAGAATTTGAATCATTAAATTATTCCATTTATGTAGGCATATTTAATTTTCTTTTCTTGAATTGAATTTTATTTTATTTTTTTATATAAATAAAATTTTGTTAATTTTTCGACGATATTTGACCTCGTAATTTCTTAAGTAATTACGTTGTCCAGTACATTTCATATTATTGTTGTCTTCGGGATTGTTGTTCCATTCCCATAACAACGCATTATCAAGGAACCTGGGAAACGTTTTTTTTTATATATATATTTCGTTACGTCACCCATCTCTACCGTCCCCAGTAGGACTGGAATACGTCGTAACAAACCATCTAACTATTAGCAAGCCTGTTACAGACACTTCATCGAGTCAGCAGCACAAATGGAAACTCGCTTCTCTGACGGATTGTTAAATCGGGGTCCCGGTGAGGTTTTTTAACGATTAACGACTTTTGTCGAAGTCACAAGTAACCAATTGCTTATCAATTTATCGCAATTTACACTTGAAAAAACTACTAAGAACATGTTTCCTTACAGTAAAAAGAAAAAAAAAATTCGCCTTGAATAATTAATCCCCTACAAATTGGAGGCTAATAAAACCGTCTACGTTACAGTGGTATTTAATTACATATTTATATGCCTTTCGAAGTATTAAGCCCGAAAGAAGAAATGCTGCAACGCATCGCATGTGTAACGTACGGAAGAACTGATCCTTATCAAATAAATACCGGCAGACAAGCTGTAAGACGAGAGTCGATATCCGTTGGACCAACGAATGTTGTTCGTGTAATAGACGGACAACCCTCACATTAGTATGTTTCTTATCAATACATTTTGTTACTCAATTCCGATGTTCTATGTTCCTTGTTACCCCTTAACAGGATAATAACAGGGTACACACTTTTATACTAGCTCTGTGCAGCGAAAATCTGTGAAACGTAATACATTAATAATGTAAACAAAAAAACGAACTGGCTAGCAAACAGGTTTAGATCGTTGCTCAACAGAGCTAAGTTTAAGTAATGGAAATTAGGATGTTTAAATAATTATATTAACAGAAGAAAAACAGGATAAATCATGAAACGGGACATTTATAGAGTAAAAAACTCATAAAAATTTGAAAGATGTTGTGTTTAATTAAAAGCAGACGTTTTAAACGTTTAATAGTTCTAGAATTATAAAGTGAAAATTTGACTGTGAGTTGCCAAAACAAGTTGATCTGTATGTAGAGACACAAACACAATTATCTATAAGGTGTTCATAAATTGCTGAACTGTGTATATTATTCAAATCATCTGATGGTGAATGATTTGCATTTCGAATTTTTAATGGAATGTTTTGTGTGAATTGAAACGCAACATTTCTGACGTCTGACTGACGTAAGACATACTGCAACTTCATTTAAATATACAAGCAACACACTTATCGTAAAGAAGGGAAGATTCATTATTTTAAATCGAGGACACTGTTCGTCTGGTAAAAAAAAACAACGACACGTGTATTCGATGAAAAATTACAGTTTTGTTTTTCAATAACGATATTCTTTTCGGAAAATCAGTCACTTATGTTACACAGTGAATATAGGCAAAAGTATGGAGGTTCTCTTTTCAGCGATGCTGGTTTAATTTTATTAAAAAATATATAAAGTTTGTTTTTTATAATAAATTTGAAAAATTCATTGTTAACAAGTGTATTAATAATAAATTTCCTCATCTAGGTAGGTCTTTAAAAAAATCATTGAACCCCTATATGTGAGGTTCTTACTCAAATTGTTTTTGTTTGTGAGGCAAAAATTAATCCCAACGTGTATAAATGCTAGTAAACGTAGGTTTTCTATAGAATAAAGTGAAAAATAAAGTTTAATAAGAATTACACAAAAATTGAAGACTAAGAATCAACTTCTTTGTCTACTATAAACTTATGGCCCGGGTGACTGCAAATATAGAACAAAAAACAATGTCCACTCTTGTTTTGTTGTCAGCCAAACAGAAAATGTCATAAATGTAACGAAGATAATAGTTTGGTTTGTGAGAACAACATATTAGATCTTCTTCGTGGAAACTAACAAAAATATTCGTCTAAAACCGGTTCTAGGTGACACCGCCATTTAGCTTATACGTGATATTAAAACTGAATTCAACAGACATGGTGGCGACTATAATCAATTTTATGAAAGTATTTCTTGTAGTGGAAGGAGAATTACTGCTTCGCATAACAATTTCAAAATATAAGCGACGAGTAACAAAACTAAATATATCAAAAGAACATATAAATTTGTCAGAGTGAGTTTAGCAAATGTGAACAAAGCCGACATGCAAGACGAGGAGTATTGTTCCGAAACGGGTACTATGTTGAGAATACCCTATCATTGAATTTTGGATCTGAATAGAACCCGTTCTTATGCGCTTTAGGTAAACCCTAGATACATAGATCAGTAGCATAAGTAGATCTGATGAAATTAGAAATATTGACAGGAAGAACTTCGCTTTGTGCCCATTAAACCAGCCGACGTTTTCAATGGGTCCTGATAGATGTGGTAGAGTTGCGTGCATTAACCGGCCATAAATGAACCAATGTAGAGATATAATTAAAGCTGATCATCTTTGTGATCAACTATGACGACCTGGACCGTTGTCAGGCTTTGTGATAATTAACGATTTATTATGGTCAATGCTTTGATTAATTGAAAGTGTTCACTGCGCTATTTTGGTTTACAGATATGCATGCCAGTGTAATAATTTGCGACGCCATTTAATTTAGCTTTAATGTCACACACCCTCAATTCGGAATGAGGATATCTCATGCTATCTAGGAACATTAACCATGTAATTGTTAATATATCGCTTCTGATTTCGAGATTGTGGGAAAAATGCAAAAGTCCAAGCAATGGTGCAGGATATCCTTGCATAGGATACCACGTATATGGCTTCTTCGTTTGGAGTTCAGCCCGATAGTACCGCTCTTTTCCTATAATATATATACAGATATATATATATATATATATATATATATATATATATATATATATATATGCTCTTGTTTTTTAAAATTTTTAAACAATCCAGCAATTCAAAGGAAGTCTTGCTTACAACCCTTACGTTAACACACACATAAATCATATATATATATATATATATATATATATATATATTAACTCAAAATAGGTATATATGTATATATATACATATGCGTGTGTGTGTATATATATAACTCAATATACGTATATATGGAAAATTAAAAAAATATGATTGAAAATAATGAGAACATAAAAATAGTGTATACAATTTTTAAAACTACGTGGCCTTAATATGTGATTATATATATATATATATATATATATATATATATATATATATGTGTGTGTGTGTGTGTGTATGTGTTTGTGTTTCTGTGTGTGTAAAGAGAGAGAGGAATAGAAAGAGAGAAAAGGAGCAGAAGAATTGAGCATGGGAGGAAAATAAAAGAGAAATAGAACTTAATAAACGATATTAAAAATGCTTTTTTATATCAAGATCTCATTGTAAATTAAAATGCATGATTCCATAACTCACTTTTCCAGTTAAGTGCCAAATTAAATATCATTTTTTTCTGTCTTAAGTTCCTAGCGTTCTCATCTAAAAAAAACGATAAAATTGCTTAATATCCACTTTATTACATGCGCATTAAGTATCCTATTCTCGTACCTGGTGCGTTCAACAGAATGGATTAGGATTGTGGGGGGTAAAGTCACAGTGTGAAGCAGAAGCAAGGTCTGTAAAAAGTTGAATGAAAATTGGAATAGAGTGCAATTTTCGCATGCAAAAATCGCAATGAAGGGATGAGAGGGTTCGCTTAACGATTATTCTTTTTTGCTATTTTGTTATATATATATATATATATATATATATGTATATATATATGTGTGTGTGTGTGTTTGTGTGTGTGCGTGTCTGTGCGTGTGTGTGTGTTTGTAATTATTTGTGCGGATATGTGGGTTTCTATGAAACACTCGCAGCTTGCTCGTTAGCTTGCCTATGCAGATGATTTTACTAGGAATCGAAAATTTGAGTAATATCTACACAAATTAAATTCATTTTATTTTGAATTTAAAGTAAGCACAAAAAGATAAGAAAAACCGAAAATTATGAAAATATCGTTTTTTTTTTGTATGGATGTGTTTTTGTATCTACATTCAATTTTATTAAGATGCAATATTTTAAGTGTCAATTTATAGTATTCAACATGTATTCAGCAGGTGACTAGAGCTTGATAAAAAGGTAAAAATTATATATATATATATATATATTTATATATATATAGATAGATAGCTATGTTAATATATATATATATATGTATGTTAATATATTTATATATATATATATATATATATATATACATATATATATATTAGCAGCATGTCTTTATTCCATCACGTTTGATTTGCCAGGATGAGTTATTGTTATTTTGGATTTTAATGTATATCTTTTCTATTTGCCGAGCGTTCTTTTTATTTCGGTTGGCATATTGTATAAAACGGTGCCCCTTAATTGTTGTTCAGCCATATTCTTCTCAAGCGCTTTCTATGGGTTCATGCGATTATCATTAGGAGTGATTGTTGTTGCTATCGCTTTTTTTTTCTTTCTTTTTTATTGAGGTATGGTGTATTTACAGCTTTTTTAAGGCGTGCAGGCAGGTAAGGGGCGAATTATTTTTTATTTTAACTTCGATTTTTTGTTATTTTATAGGTCATATTTTAGTTTCTTTTTAGTCATTAAACACTATTAATATGTTGTGGTGTGGCCTATTTATGCGTAGTATGAGTGCTTGAATACACACACACACACACACACACACACACACACACACACACACACATATATATATATATATATATATATGATTAGTTTTTTTTGGAAAAAGAATTCCAGCAGAGTGCTCAATTAAAAGGAAAATCCAAATTTTAAGAGCGTACTTATATTTTGTGTACAGAAAGTTGTTAGTTGAGACAGTACCAATGCCCTGTCTCAACTAACAACTTTCTGTACACAAAATATATATATATATATATATATATATACACACACCAGCATGGGTGCTCGGCGTTGTCCGGGCGTTTGGACGTGTGTGTTGAGCATAAAAAATGTTATTAGGAAGGCAGACTCGAACCAGTACCACGAAGGAGAAAAGAAGGGAAAAAATCGTAGCGGTTTGCTGTTAGGACCATCGCCTCACCGGAATTTACGTAGGTTTAAATAAAGACTGGGCAATCGAAAGGAGTAGATGACTTTGAAAAATATCGGCGAAAAAAGCGACTCCTCCCTGTAGAAAGTGCCCAGTTGAGGGTGAAGAAGCTAATGTTTTTAATCAATATTTCTGTATTTGTCTTCTGAAGGCTCGAGCTTCAAAACGATGCTGATCTTGTGAAAATCCGTTGCTTGTGTCCAAAGTTTTTGACAGACCTGCAAAAATACGCATATATATTTATATATTGGTGTCTCATATATTCGACGCAGATCGATTAACAGCTTGCCCAATCTCTGAGTACACTATATGTAAAATTTCAAATATTTATATCAGACATTGTCTAAGTAATTTGGTAGAGACCACACAAGTCATTTTTTTTTAACTCTGACCCCTATTGTGACCTCTGAACCTTAATTCATTTAGTCGAAAATCAAGTTATTAAGTTAAATTCATGTCCACGGAACCTATATCTAAAATTTTAAGTGTTTAGACCCCACATTTTCGGGGGAGTTTGGTAGAGTTCTCAAATGACAAATCGTTGAAATTTGAGTCCTTAGCAGCCAAATTTATGAACACATATCTGGCCAAAAATCGATTACTAACATTGTCCCAAATCTCCACACCCGGTGTATTAAATTTCGAGTCTGTAAACTGAAAATTGATAGAGTTATTGTGTAGGAATTGTACACAGACAGACAGACAGACAGACAGACATGCACGTTCAATTTTATAGATATACTAGCATGGGTGCCCGGATTGGCCGGGTGTTTAGAGGTGTGTTTTGATCCCGCCAACAAGTGGTATAAGGAAGGCAGGTTCGAACCCGTACTGTGACGGAGGAAAAGAACGGGGGAAAAGTTACGTTTTAGATATTAGTTCTTTGGAAATGGATCTAAGATACAAACTGGCTTTTTCCCAAACAATAAATGTTACAGGGTCATAATAGAGGTCAAATAAAAAAAATCACGTCTGCGGTCTCTACAAAATTACTCGTACAATTTCTCGTCTAAACATTAAATTTTACATGTAGGGTATGCATAGATAGGAAAAGCTTTTTAATAGGTTTGGGTCGAAACTCTGCGCTACCACTATATAAATCAATGTATGTATGTTTGCTTTTCTGCCTAAAACTTTGGACAAACTCGACGGATATTCACAAGATCAGTTTCGTTTTGAAGCTCAACTCTTCACACGACAAATGGCGAAATTTTTGCTAAAAACATCAATTTGTTCACCCTCAACTGGCCACTTTTCTCCAGGAAAGGGTCGATTTTTCGCTGATATTTTTTAAATTAATCCCCACTTTTCGATTGTCTAGCCTTAATTTAAACCTGCGCCACTTCCTTTTTTTTTTTTTTGCTCAACACACACGTTCAACGCCGGCCACTAATGCTAGTATATATATATATATATATATATATATATATATATATATATATATATATATATATATATATATATATATATATATGTCTGTGTGTATGTGTGTGTGCGTGTGTGTGTACGTGCGCATGAGTGTACCCGTACCCACGACCGCTAGCTAACCCTCTCCAAACAATTAACAACAAAATAAAAACTTGAAATAAATAAACCGAATCATAGCCCCCCCGCCTCCAAACATAAGCGAACACCCAACAGGTCAAGATATACTTACCAAGAAACCATCTCACCAACGAGATGCATAAAAACTTTAACATTAAGACTCGAATTTTAAAGTACCCCCTCCCCCACTCCCACATATTCCTCCTTCCCCTCCATGTATCCCTATGCCATAAGCCACACTAGAAATGAACTTCCCAGACCCTCTCTCACAAGTTCCTTAAACCCCAAAACTTAAACCTTACCAACATACCAAGCTCCCCCTCCCACCTTTCCCCCTTGTTCCTTTCCTCTCTTCGTATGGCCCTCCTCACACCCCCTGACCTCATTCACTCTTTCACTCTTTCATCCCAAAATAGCGAACATTTCTGTAAAAGTCTGAGGAAGCTACAGACGGCCCAAAAAACGGCCGAGTAGCTGAAACAATAATGTAACTTAACAGAAAGATACGGCAATAAAACATAAAACGCATATATATATATATATATATATATATATATATATATATATATATATGTGTGTGTGTGTGTGTGTGTGTGGGTGCATGTGTGTATATATATATACACATATATTCAGAATATGTGAGCATATATATATATATATATATATATATATATATATATATATATATATATATATATATATATATAATACCTACATCTGCAATTGCACCAAGGGACCTTATAATATATGTCTTGCCATTTGTGCTGCTCTTTTACTCCTATCAGTTATGTTTGTTCTTGTATATTTATTACTGGAAGAAATATTGATTATTTTATTATAGATGTTTTTGCTTTTTTTATTTTAATATTCTTGTCATAATTCCACATAAATTTCGATTTGTTTATTTATTTTTTGTTTATTTTACAGAAATCACCCTGACGTGCGTACATTTTTATTTCTTTTTACTGTGTACGCGTGATATGATATGTTTGCACTCTCCCCCCCCCCAAAAAGGAAGATAAATCCATTCTTTTACGGTTCATATAGTTTATGTTATTTTTTTCTATTTATGTTATATTTCAGATTTTGTCAGTAATTATCCCGTCGGATGTTTTTTTTGTTTCTTTCGCATTGGTGTCTTTTCTTTTCACTTCGTTTTGGTGTGTCTGTTATTTCTTATGTTTTGGTTGTCTTTATTTTCATTTTATGTGTTTTTCCTGATTCTTTAATTATTTTGATCCTTCGTATATCTTCTTTTTCCATTGTTTTTTTTTTATTTGGTAGTCCCTCTTTTTTCATGGTTTTCGTCTTTTCTTTCTTTCACCGCTTTTTTTTCTATATCTGCCATTTATTTTATGTTTTTTAATGAATTTCTTTGTCCTTTTTTAATCCTTAAGATAAATAAAATTATAGATATTTTTATCCTTTTCATTTATCTATCTGTAATTATATTTTTATCAATTACTTGCTCCTTACTTTCTTTCTTTCTTAACTTTCATTATTTTTCATTATCTGCTATTCATTTTGACTTTTTTCTGTAACGTTAGATTACTTCCTCGCTACTCCGTTTTTTTTTTGTATTTTTTCTTTATTTATTACATTTTACTTCTTGGATGCATTTTTTATTTCGTCAATTTTTGTAATTCATCTTAAATAAATCCTCTATTTCTATTTATCTTAGAATTTATTCATTTTTTACCTTCATTTTCATAAATAGTTTATCCTTTTGTATAAGTTAGTTTAATATTGAAGTTCTTTTTTTCTATTTACTTTACTTTCAATATATGTACATATGTTTGCTATGAATCGATTATTTGGTGGGGTAGTATTTTAGCTTGGCTTACCTTGTTACTTAAACATCGATGTACAGGGTGGTATAAGAAAATTGTTGCACCCAAAAAGACGAAATGATTTCATTCAACCGGTTTGCTTCTTTTGCTTAAGACAATCTACTGGATGTTCACTTGTGTACAAATTCCAAGAGCGATAATAACCTTTTATAAAGTCTAAAAATGACACATAGTTCAACGAGCGAAATCGGAGATGCGCCGATGTAAACTCATGCTTACTACGGATCCAATTAATGAATACAACACCATTGCAAGTAACCTTAAAGTGCATGGTTGCTACGAATAACAGAACATGTCCTGGATGATGAAAACAAGGTTTCTAGCCACGGTTCTGGTTTTTAGTGTGGTTTTAATTTACGGTCATATTATGTAACCTCACATCTTCGAAGTCGGCTTGAGAGTCAACACTAAGTGTGTACCTGGATTACTGGAGAGTGGGGTGACCACCTGGTGCAATCAGGTGGCTTCTGGTAGACAGCTTTCGGCAGCAGGACTCGGCGCCAGCCAACAAGTCCAAAGAGACCCCGGGCTTGCCTTCAGGAGTTCTACGATCTTGTACCCTTTTCTCCGTGCCCCTCCTTCCCCAACCTGAACACCCTGAACCAATTCAAGCCATACTTTGAGAACATCAAAAAATTAACCGACTGCAACATAAAAGCCAGCCTGATCGCTGAGTATTTGCCGAGCTCCCGTCCGTGCTTGTGGAAAAGGTAGCTCGCAGTTCCAGACACGTATCGAAGCGGTGATTGAGATTGAAGGCAACTGCATTTAATAGATGTTGGCTTCACTACATAATCATATAAACTGAATTAATTGTTTCACTAAAAGGTTGAAAATAAAGCTGTAGTGTTTTTTTTTTCTTAAGGCCGTATACAGGAGGGTCAAACAAACTCGAGACATGTTTTCTAGGCATTGAAATAATAAGTGTGTACTTCTGTGTCGCATACACGTGTTGAGTTAGTTTAAATGAGTGTAAAGAATATTTCCGTAATTAGTCATATTTATATTTACATCCGTTTTATATATATATATATATATATATATATATATATATATATATATATATATATATATATAAACTTTGTGTGAGGTCGTTCCCTATGGACTTAAAAATAGCTGGGTCGATGATTTTTTTTTTAAATTCGAGGAAGATAATTTATGTAACTTGCTGTGTTTGAATATAGGTTTGTATCGGAATTTCTTTCAACATACATATGATTAATAACCGATAATCAAAACAATTACTCGATAAAAGAAGGAGAAGTAAACACTGTACACAGTCTTACACCACAAGCGCATTGTAATAGCGTAATTACCGCACAAGCCTGAAGGCCCGAAATATAAAATCAAAATACGTGCTTTGATATGCCAGTGGCTCGTTCAAAATAAATGTTTTTTTGAGAAAAATTGCATCATAATTCTTGAACTTTTCCTTTTAAACTTTAATTCCCGATTATCCCCGCACATATATAAGGGCAAGTATATTAAGTAAACATTATGCTATTTTATATTACCAGAGCGCGTTCGAAATGAATGGTCCTGTTTTATGATGCATGATGTTTGGCTTATGCATTTGGAACTTCCACGCAAGCCAATAAATAAATACATTCATATTTATACATATATATATATATATATATATATATATATATATATATATATATATATATATATATATATTTTTTATTACCGTATCTTTCTGTTAAGTTACATTATTGTTCCGGCTACATGGCCGTTTTTTTGGCAGTCTGTAGCGTCCTCAGACTTTTACAGACTTTTACTGATACGGTAACAAAAAAATAAAATGCATATTTTCTCTACAACAGTATTGGACACTTTATTCAGTTTTTATTAATTACAATCTCCACTAAATATATATATATATATATATATATATATATATATATATATATATATATATATATATATATAATCAATAATAGGTTCTCTACAGTCCAATTTAGACTCCCGTCACTGCAACGGTATGTGATGTTACTCCCCATGAATCGAATAGGTCACGGTTCCGGATTTGATCACACAAATTAAGCAACATTGTAGATGGCGGTATTAAATGGGTTACCATTTAGGTATTAAAGGTGCTGTATGTGCTCTCCTCATATCAAGGCAGTCTTTAATGTCCTCTGGTTTCTTATTGCCAATGAAATAAAACAATGTCGATTCAAGAATTTTGTGGTGGAGAATTCCGCAATATTTGCCTCAAACTTACGCGTGCAGCTATCGTTACACATGGCATTCATTGGCTTTCGATATTAGACAGATAATTTCACTTCAACTATACACCCCCCACACACACATATATAAGCTCACACATTCTATATATATAAATATATATATATATATATATATATATATATATATATATATATATATATATACGTATATATATGGGTGTGTATGAATGTATGTGGTTGTGTGTGCGTATGTATAGAAAAAGAACAAGAGGATAATTAAACGCACAAAAGCAGATATTTGCAGACCTGGATACCAGAGATTAGTTCACGCGAGTGCGACAAGAAGTTTCAGTCTTTTTTTTATATATCAAATATAAATATTATATAAGTATATGAAAATTTTATGTGTGCCTTCTCGCTTAAAACTATAAAATTCACTGGGGTATTAAAATGTAAAAGGATACTGTCTGTTATGTGAACGTAGCTGTATTTTTGAGTTCATTGCATAGGCAAAAAAATACGAAATATTCGGCATTTGTTTGAATGTAATAAAAATAGAAATAATAAACATTAGGTTTGCACTCAATCTAGCGATAAAATATGAAACACGGTAACGTAAATATCTATCGGTGTACGGTGAAACTGAAAATGTATGCCTTATTAAATAAACACTAAATATATATGTGGTAGTTGTGTGAGTGTATAAGGACTGCCAACATAAATCTAGTCAAACATCCTCTATAAATTATCATATAAGGAGAATTCTAGGACCAGTAGAAAAAAAGAAAAATTAAACAAACGTAATGTTATGCGTTCTGAATATTCCTATAATAGTTTATGAATAGTATTAATTGCATTATCAAGACTCCTGTTCTAATTTGGGAGGTTATTCCAAGAATGCTCCAGTCGATATAACATCCGTTTATGCTCAGGTCCGTCTTGTTATATCTCAAAATTATTTTGTTTACATTGAATATGGTGACAGCCGCTGCAATGTTGAATGTTAGTTCCAATTAAATCTGGGGGTTCAATTCTTATTACGGGTAATAATAAATAAAATTACTTATTATTTGAGTCTTCTAGATAGTAATGACTGATAGTCGATGCGCAATTATGTCGGTTGATTAAGAAATGGCGCTCATATAATATCCGCACGGATTCGAATTTCGTAACAAGCAAATATATGTGGTTCAACATTAACATTAAAGAACATATATTTCTATCCATCGAAATGCGTGAATATATTGCGTATATATATATATATATATATATATATATATATATACTGTATTTATACACTGTATAAATAGTGTATATATATATTGTATATATATATATATATGTTTTAATATATATATATACATACTGTGTGTGTGCATATATATATATATATATATATATATATATATACTGTATACATATTGTGTGTATATATTATATATATATGTTTTAATGTATATATATATACTGTATATATGTATACTGTATATATATATTGTATATATATATATATATATATATATATATATATATATATATATATATATATATATATATATATATATATATATATATATATATATATATATATGACAAACACCTGGAATTTGTCTAAATTCATGCCGAAACAGATTATGATATTCGGCTATTAAATGTAAACATATATGCGTAAATAGAACAGGATAAAACCGACGCACTTGTTATATATATATATATATATATATATATATATATATATATATATATATATATATATATATATATATATATATTCTCGTTCACAGTGGTCGATCTTAATAATTCAACAACCAATTAAAATGATGTGCCATGTACGTTGAAATGAAATTTTGGCTGAAACTTTAGGTGGCAAATCAGCAATATATATATATATATATATATATATATATATATATATATATATATATATATATATATATATTCAAAGGAACGATGATGATGTCTCTCCTGTGCATGATTCTTTGTACAATAACGCCAGATCTGGAAACCTGACATTGAATCGGTTGAAGCCTATTGTCTTTAACGATGGCACAATTTGAAATCTGGCCAAGATCTGCTAGAATAGCCGCGAAAGATTGAAAGAATATCTTGCCAATGGAAATTCTTTATAATTGAATTGCTATCTACTCATCTTCCTAACTAAGGTAACTATGGCATACAGCCTATTTTAAAGTAAAGTACCCTGTATTGGTAAGAATAACTGCACACATTCTCGAAGCTGTCCACGCGTTTTTCCTGATTAGGAGGCGTAAGTTGTACACGATTTTGTTTATTATTTTTTTTTAAATGAAAATCGCTCAAGACAAAACATAAAGCCACTTAATGTAAGATGCTAAGAACAAGGTAAAAATGACCAAAAATAAGTATTTGATGGACAGATTCTTACACAGAAAACAGAAAATTCTCACTCCTTTTTAACTTTACTCCCGATCTGAAATATATCCCGTATACGCCAAGGTCACTGGAACAATAGTGTGATCTTTCTATCGCTCTAGGTAATATCTCACTCATAATGCAATTCTTTACCTATATAAAAGCTAGGTACGGCCAACGATGGAGTAATGCTAGCACATGTGAGCAGAATAGATTCTTATCTTAGTGGGCGATGCCTTTTTCACTTCCATGCAACCTCTTTCCCTTAGAGGAGACGTTGCGAGCATGTCTTTGCTTTATCGTTATGTTTTGGCAAATGCTCAGCTGTGTTTCAATCTATGATCCCCACTCGTCAAAATTCCACGAAATCACCCGTCAAGCCAAAACCACTATCAATAATTTCCCACAGTCTTTATCTGTATCTAAGCCTAAATGTATATTCCCTGAACAAATATTGTTTCTTAGAACTGCACGCCTTTGGAACCCTTCCGATTGCCTGCTTTCCAACTGACTACAATCTGATTGTCTTCAGGTTCAACGTAGACAACTTCTTGGTGAACCGTATCCCTAAGTAATCCAATGTACAAAATCCCCTACTTATGTTTACTACGACACAATCGCATTGACTAATGTATACTTATTAATCCTTATCATCGGTTGACTTAGGGCCTTGATAAGTGGTGATTCCTATGTAAAAAAGAAAAAAAAAAACATCATTAATGGAATGCGAGGATTAAAAGAAAATATAAGGGAAGCGAGGTTACGAGGCTGCCGAAAGTAATGTATTTGTAATACATGCAACACGTAAATTAATTATTTAATTTAATTCGAACGCAAAATACTTCATACCTGTTAAACTATTCTACTTACATTACAGTAACATGTATTTTTCACGTCTATACACACATCACAATGAATATAGTAGAATAGCTACAAATGTTATTGCTTAATTCCTTGTCAGTTAAAAATACTGACGCTAAGGGATTCTTCATTCTTTTCGAAGAGTATTGGGAACGTACATTACAAAAAAAAGCATTCAATGAAAAATATAGCTGCTATTTAAAAAAATGATATCGATTTTCTTAAATAAACTTGATGAGGAAATTAGATTTTTATTAGGTGAGGACAAAGAATATTCATTATTATATGGTTGAGTTTAAATGCAATACTATTTCCGTGTATTAGTTATAGTGCTTTTAAGGTGAAAGAATTGTACAAAATATAAAACATCTGTTTTATATTTTAATGCAATTAATTAATATATATATATTGTAATGTAACACATTTTTAAATATGTTTTTAACGAGAGTAAAAATTCCAAAAAGAAAACATAGGAGACGTGGATGGCCGTTAATCCGCAGAGTTTCGAAAGATAAATTTTCTTTCTTATTAGTGGGGGGAGGGGGAGTTACAAAATGCTGAATTTGGTTCTACTTAAAAAGTATTTAATGCGATGAACACTGGTCGCTAGAATGCACTTGCTAAAAGTTTAAAACAATACATGGGGTAGAATGGGCGAAAAATGAAAAATGGTTTCACGTCAATAAATGTACGGCTGAAGAGTCCAAGATCACAGGACAATAGAATCCAAAACATTCGTTAAATTGGACTATTCAGATGTAAAAAATCCAAAGGCATCCAGTTACTATCAGATATTTTGAGGTCCTTAAAAAAACCAGAATTGCGTGAAATAATTTACAAATGGATATAATAAAAAAGTAATTTCAATATATTATTATAAGCAGAAAAATAAAATATATGTAGAATAGGGTTAGAAAAGGGGTTTCGACAGACGACGATCGAGGCTAATTTAAAAATAAGAAATGAAAACAGAATATTTAACAGAAACTGACAATTTGGTGTAAAAGCCTGAATATATATATATATATATATATATATATATATATATATATATATGTATTACATGTATTTATATATATATATATATATATATACACACATATATCTATATATAAATTTTGATGTAATAAATTAACGTAGACGTCACGTCCTCATTGTGCGAAATTCTCGTTTTAAGAACAAAATGCGGTCTATATAATTAGGTATTTCATTTCCTCGTTCTGACCTCGAAGAAAATGTCACTGCATTTTACACTAGTAAAAGAATTATTTCTTCCAAGCTTACACCACGTCTCAAGATAGAACGGGCGTTCATCAACGATGAAATAAATAAATACATTACGCGGACATTTCGATTCTTACATCAATTTAAAATCCGTCTTAGATTTGTGAATAAAAAACTTCTTGACCTTTTTTGTATTTCTTTCGGTTTTCTAAGTATGTGGCAAACCGGGAAGCATTTTGTAGAAAATGAACTTCTAATAAATTAAATAAGCAATTAGACTTGCTTTTTTGCGCTAGATTCGGGCATGATTCTGGTACTGAAGGCAAGACAAATTTTATTACTGCAATCTTGCTCTTTCCAAAGTCGAAACTGCAGTGTGGTCCAAGGGGTTGGATTTCTGTGTTTCCCGGACTTGTATTGATAAAGAAGAAACACTTGCGGCTTTTGAAGTTTTATTTTCTCAACTTTAGCACCACGATCCTCTTTAATCGAACATGTAACGACTTTAAAGGTCAGTCTGAAAGATCTGGCTTTTCATTACTCTAATTCAACTATTGATTCGGGTGACTTTGTTTGGTCCAGCACCCATTTTAAAACAATCAATCATTAAAATCCAATAAAGATATTTATATCTGCAAAACGGATTACATGGCTGGCGTTCTTATGCTAAATTTTGCGGATTATGCCTAGAAAATGTTGATTATTTTAGACAATCTTGATCAGTTTAGTCGTATTTTCCTGTCGAAACCTGCGATAATACTTATAAAAATGAAGTCAAGTCATTACACTTATTTGGGCATATACTTTAACTCTCCCCTTGCCCCACTTGTAGATACATTCTATATTATTGTATATATTTTATTCGTATTACCACTCGTTCCCCCCTCCCTCGGTAAAAATTACCCAATATACCCCATACTTCTGTTCTTGCGAGTTATTTTATTTATTTGTTTATTTTATTATCAATGATTAACTCCTGATGAGTCTGAATATGAAAGAGTCCCCCAGGTTTTTTTGGCTAGTCTGTTTAAAGCAATATATGCTTTCTGTACCGTTAAACACTTATATATATATATATATATATATATATATATATATATATATATATATATATATATATATATATATATATATATATATATATATACAGTGATGATCATATTTATTGGCACGGTAAAATAAAAGTTAAATTTTGTCTAATAAATTCTAAAAAAGGGATTAAATTAAAGAAAATAACAAAGTATATTATGTATTTATAACTGGCCTTTCCGATGCAGCAATCGGATTTTAGAAAAAATAACAAAGGAACAACAAACATAATTGCAAAAAACCCTTGTTCAAAATTATTGGCACGGCTTTGTTTTTCTTTTAGTATCAGTATAATATCAATCAATTTCCGGTTTACGTGCTTTCTGAACTTTTTTATAGCCATATTATGCTTGTTTAACGTTAATTCAGTGAATAATTTTTTTCAGATAATTTTTAGATAGCGATTTATTTAAACTATTATAAGTGAATAAATTATAATTTTCAATCGCCATGGTTAAAACTAAGGAAACAGCGAAGACGTCAGGAAGCTTGTTGTAGCATGCCATACCAATGGGGAGGGCTATGATAAGATTTCAAAGAAGCTAAACCTTCCCAAATCCACTGTTAGAGCCATAATAAACAAGTTCAAATCGCAAGGCCACGTTATGAGTTTAGAGGGTAGAGGGAGAAAAAGGATTCTTTCCCCAAGAGATGAACGGAAAATTGTTCGACAAGTAAAACAAAACCCAGCACCTCTGGAGTGAATGTATCTCGACATACAGTTGATAGAGTTTTGAAGAGAGCTGGTTTAAAAGCATGTCGTCCGAGAAAGACTCCCTTATTGAAGCCTATGCACTTGAAAGCAAGGCTAGCCTTTGCAAAACGTCATATTGATAAAGATGTTGCATTCTGGAAACGTGTTCTATGGACTGACGAAACGAAAATAGAGTTATTTGGCCATAATAAAGTGTCTTATATTTACAGAAAATCTGGCGAAGCTTTCCTGCCTAAGAACACCATACCCACAGTGAAGCACGGTGGAGGCAGTTTGATGTTTTGGGGATCCTTTGCTGCCTCTGGACCAGGGCGACTTGTTAAAGTCACAGGTAGCATAAAAAAGGAAGATTATGTTAAAATATTGGATGAAAACCTGAAAGACTCTGCTAAAGAGTTGTCACTTGGTCGTCGTTGGTGGTTCATGCAAGATTATGACCCAAAGCATTCGGCTAAACTGACTAAGAAATGGCTTGAGTACAATCATATTAATGTTTTGGAGTGGCCATCACAAAGCCCAGACCTTAATCCAATTGAAAATTTATGGATAACATAAAAATTGAGGGTAATGCAAAGGAAGCCTAAGAATCTTATTCAATTGGAGGATTATTGTCAGGAAGAGTGGGCTAAAATTACTACTGAAGAGTGCAACAACTTGGTTGTAAACTATGAAAAGCGACTGAGGAAGGTAATCAAGGCCAAAGGCTATACAATTGATTATTAAATAAATCGTGCCAATAATTTTGAACAAGGGTTTTTTGCAATTATGTTTGTTGTTCCTTTGTTATCTATTTTTTCTAAAATCCGATTGCTGCATCGGAAAGGCCAGTTAAAAATACATAATATACTTTGTTATTTTCTTTAATTTAATCCCTTTTTTAGAATTTATTAGACAAAATTTAACTTTTATTTTACCGTGCCAATAAATATGATCATCACTGTACATACACATATATATATATATATATATACATATATATATATACATATATATATGTGTATATATATGTATATATATGTGTGTGTGTATATATATGTCACGCTCTTTAAGAAACTCATTTCTTTTCATTGAGATCATTCCGTTTAATGAAGTTGGTCAATTTATATGATATTCCCAGAGAAACATATAATGATTAGATCAATCGAGAGATGTTAAAAATATTTAAAAATAAATGTTTAAATTTAAACACTATTTTCCCTGTTAACGGTGGCCAAACGTATTAGGTCTTTGCACATGGAGTCAAATTTGGCTTTCTTTCTCGGTTAGAATCTATCGACCGGTGTAAATCGTGACAACCGGCACTGATGATTCCCGGAAGGCTGAAACACTAGCGTCTTAAGGTATTTAATAATTAATATAGTAAATAAGTATATATATAATTGACAGAAATAATAATTCTTTTGGACCCTAGACGTCTTTCGCCATCCTCATCAACGGCAAACGATGGCATTTTTGATATTTAAAAAAACAGTTCATATGGGGAAGGAATTTAAATTAATGATACAATTAAAACGACTTATTTACAATTAAAATAAAATATATGCACAGGGAAAAGAAAAAGGATTAAATAAAATACATTACCGTATTTGTGTATATATATATATATATATATATATATATATATATATATATATATATATATATATATATATATAAATATTGGTTCGTTCGGAATTAATTGTCTAAAAAACCACTGGACGGATGGCTTCCACGTTTTGGTACATTATGTTTACTATATCCATGTGTGTTTTTATATCTTTCTTTTTTAATTATAATATTATACTTACTTTTTCTATGATAAATACGTGGATTTCTTTGTACCGAGAGGCACACTTTTTTATTTAGGGGCAATTATTTATTACCGCTTCCTGTCACGTGACCAGTGTTACAATTCAGCGGTTTTCCTGCTATATCTGGAGATTTCGTTTAAAATCTAACGGGAAATTCTAGCAAATATGGAGTTATTTCGCACCCACACACCCGCATTAGATTATTAAAAAATAAAGAAAAGCGCTTGAAAATATTCAATGTAAGTAAAAAAAAAGTAGCATTTATTGCCTTTTGTAACAATTATATATTGATTATTTGTTTTGTTTTTCACATTTTTTTTCGACTAACCATTCTTAAATCTCACTATAAAATAGATTTTTCCAAGTACATTTTAGGTGGGGGGGATTCCAACTCCGAAGTTTAGTGGGTTTGTATTACTGTACACATAGATTCGAAAAAGTTGTAAAAAAACAAATATATAACAAATAAATGTTATCAAAGGCAAGATAAGTTACTTTTCTGCCAAACTGGATATATTTTTCGTGTTTTTATTCAATGTAACATATTTATTTAGCGATTTTCTGGACATTTCTTTCTCCTGATCTCGCGGTTTTTTTTTTAAATTTCAGTTGACAACATTGCATCACTAAAAAAACACTACAGGCTTAATGTAAACAGAATGTGTTTGCAAAATAATTACATGATTATTGATATTGTAACCATGTGATTGAACTCTAATTTAAATTAACCACACGTGGTCGTAAATGAATGCCGACACTCAAAGTGTATACACATTTTGACTCCTCCCTTTACTTAAAAATTCAACAAAAATTAGTAAATTAACTAATTTTAATGAAAATCGCAGTATTTTTCAAATAATGATCGCAGAATATAATGAACTCATTATTTTACTTAACTCTTAGTGAAAATTATTTATTTTGTTTAAACAAAAACCACCTTTACTAAAGTTATGGTTTTCACTAGTAAATAAAAAACGCAAGAATTTAATTTTGCTTCTTTTAAAGCATCGTAATTTGTAACAATAAAAAATAATTTTTACAGTAACATTACGAAAAAAGCCCACAAAGTCCGTAACTCTCGCATACTATTCAGGAAATTAAAGATTCAATTAGATTCCTATTTCAGTCACCTAAATTATTTAGGGTGAAATGAGTTTAGAAATTTATAGCCAAAACTAAATATTTTGTTGGTAAATATCCAGATACGCTACTACAGAACACCGACCACTCTAATTTGTTTGGGGGGAGGGGGTGATGTTGGGGCGCGCGCGCCAACATCACATCCGCCTCCTCCCCCCGCTCGCGCCCCTAATGTACAATGTAAAATCTTCGGAAAGTGTTAAATGGTGTTCTAATTGGTAAATGTCGGTGCGTTACTTACGGAAAATTTGAAAATTCGATGTTCCAGGTAAAAAAAAAACAGATAAATTACCCCCCTACTCCAACTTGGTGTCCTTTCCTTTTCTTATTTTATTTCTTTTTCAGCTAATTTAAAATTTTCCACCCAAAGAGCGCTATAATGTATTTTTGAAAATTAGAAAATTCTGTGTCCTGGAAAAAAAATCCCCTCCCCCAACGTAGTTTGCTTGGTGAAGCCGTCGTTTATGCTACAGCGTGCCTGCGCGTGGCATAACCGGAAGCTGCAAAATGGTGGAAAGAAGTTCGTGGGTTCAGGGATAAATACCATGCAAACGGTAAATTTGCCCCAAGTTTGACTATCAGATTCGTTGTCAGCGACCTCAATTACCTATATACCTATTATTTATATATTATATTACCTATATATATATACATATATTTATATATACATATATATATATATACATATATACATATATATATACATATATATATACATATATACATATATATACATATATATATACATATATATATATATATATATATATATATATATATATATATATATATATAATGAATATTATTAAAAAAAACCTATGGGGAATGATAATCCGCATATAAATATACAGGTAAAACAACAAAAAAGGGGGGGTGGAGGGCATATCAAAAATATCTCGCCAAAGAGGTCAAGGGTATTCACAAACTGTTTCTGCCTGCAGAGAGAGGGTTAGAGACGTGCAATGGAGACGGATCCGAGTTTTCAAATGACTAGTCGATCGGCCTCGCATAAAATTGAACAAAAGTCATCCTTATATGATGCATACACTCTGGGTTATTCAATATATAATTTACAATTGCGGAATCTAAATTATTGTGGGTAGGATTGAGATGAATTTTATTTTTAATTTATTTCGAAAACCTGAAGGAAAATGGTGTCTAATTCTTGGTTCAAAATTAACGCTGGTTTGTCCAACATTGACAGCGTAAAACTGACATTGGAATTTATATATAATATTTCTAAGTTTAGTGTGAGGCAAACCGTCCTTTTCGAAAGAAGAAAATGCAGGTTCTGTATTGAAAATAACCCGCAGTAAAACAGACGGAAAACAATTGCTGATAGTCTGTTTAAGTTGATTATTGAGATATATATATATATATATATATATATATATATATATATATATATATATATATATATATTATATATATATATATATGTGTATATATAAAGAACAAATAGTTAATAAAACGTTAAAAACACCTCGAGAAAGAGTTAAAAACATATTAATCTGAAAATGAAACAATTAATAAGTGGATAGTCCTTAATCCGCGGTCTATTTACTTATTAAGTGTTTCCTTTTCAGATTAATTATGTTTTTCCCTTTTTTCAAAGTGTGTTAACATGTTTTATTAACTATTTGTTCTTATTATGAGCTCTCTCGCTCCTATTTGGTTTTATCGAGCTTTTACTGGTTGAGATTACTTTATAAATATTAATTCTTTAATATTTACAATATACTTTAGTTTTACAATATTGGATCATTTTGGTAAATTTAATTGTAATTTATATATATATATATATATATATATATATATATGTATATATATATGTGTGTGTGTGTGTGCGTATACATATGTGTGGGTATGGATGTGTGTGTGCACTTTGTACAAAATCTACGTATACTTTTAGAATAGTAATTTCAAGGTGATAATTTTTTTTTTTTAAGTTAAGGACAATGGTTTAGTACATTTAATTTTTTATTTTTATTTTTACAGCGGTCCACTGATCTTAGTAGTAAAAAGGTATAGACAGGAGATGAAAAACGCAGTAAAAATTGTTAAATTGTGTTTTGGGCAGCATTCATTCCTTGCAACAATGGTGATAAAGTTTACGTGAATAATTTTTAGCGTTTGTCGAAGAAACATGTTATATTAAAAAAAGTAATGTATTAAAAGCAGAGTCCAACATTAAATTCTACTTGTAAATGTTCTCGTTTGTAAATTGTTTGTGTAAGACTTACTATTCGAGAGTCATTAAAATACTTATTTAAACAATAAAACATTCTTCTTCCACAAACTGTAAAAGCTCATTCGTGTGAACTGTTTTAAACATTGTTGCAAGGAATAAATATTGCCCTTAAAACAAATTACCAAGATTTTCAAAGACTTTAATTTTCATTTCGATACATTTTGTTCAACAAGAACGGAAAACTGGTTGAAATATAGAAGACATTGAATAAATATAAAACAGCATTGCCCCATGCTTAGAAAACCCTCCCACCCTGTACATTATTCCGAGTAAGCTTGAAATATATGTGTGTGTGTGTGTGTGTGTTTCTCTACAACTATATAAAAGGGGTTTTGTCTCTATGTACCTGCGTACGGTTCTTTGAATCGTAAGAAGCTAGGGCAAGTGTTATAAAATCTCACACGTTGGTACTCATTGGATCTGGCATTGGTTATAGATTCATTTTATACTTGAATTCAAGTTATTGCACATAGAGTAGGACCAGGTATATAAAGTTAACAGTAGGTAATTTGCTATGACAGGGAAGCGATTTTAACAATTGTTTTCGGTAAATAAGCAATGAAGCACAATACTTGATTTTTGTATATTTAACTTTAATTCAAATTTTAGATGTACAAATATTTATGACAAAATTCACATTAGATTCCCACAGTGCAATCTAGCCTACAATATATTGTAAACTAAATAATTTCGGGAAGTGTTTTCGGATTTACCGTGATGGTTCCGCAACTAGGGCAGTAAATCAATCTATTTGATTGAAAATTGAGCGATTTCACCATTTTTCATAATAAATGTATGCCCCTGTTAATATTCCTTGATCATAATTCAATCCCGGATAACGTCAGATTTCCTTGCTAATGCTAGTATATATATATATATATATATATATATATATATATACATATATATATATATATATATATATATATATATATAACTATTTCATTTACTCACATAAAATTAATATACGAAAGTATAGATTTATGCGTAAACTTTAGTATTTACTTCAAAAGTGCTCAATACGTAGGTAGAGCTAGTTACTACTTTATAAAATATATATGGCGATTAAGCTACACTGAATAATCGGCGTTTCATCCACCTTAGGATTCGTCAGGCTTATGCGCGAAATTATGTGGTTGTTTCTCGTTTATATATGGTCCTGTTTTGTTGAGGATTTTAGTTAGCCAATCAGCTTTCTAGTATCCACCGCACCCCTTCCTATCAGCCAATGGGCATGCATTTTATCGAACAAAGGATTTGTTTTAGAACTAGGTTAGTGGTTTAAGGCAGACCTTTTCCTTTTATATATATATATACATATATATATATTTATATATATATATATAAACATACATATGTGCACATACATATATGCACATATATATGCATATATATACATATATGTGTGATCGTTTAGGTATATTCATGTTTATTTAATTTATTTATGTGTTTATTTTCTATTGTTTTTGTTAGTTGTAAAGCTATTTTGTATCGCTATCCTAGAGTAAGTTTTATTTTGTGAACACAGTTATTTGCTATTTCTCTTCTACAGTTTAATAGATTTTGGGGTTCTTTAAATACAGGATAACAAACTTTTCATGAAGGCATAGTTTACATGGGTCGTCTAAATGCCTACACGTGGTAGATTGTCTTATTATTTTCCATTAGACTACCGGCGAATGCCCGCTTTCCTTGAGTTCCCAGTATTTATTCGCTAGTGTGATTTATACGGTGTTTTTTATCGTTGAATGTACTTTTGTGGTCATAGTATCGGGTTTTCAAATATAAGGAAGTCATGCCTACGCAATATTTCTTGTTATGTGGGGTTTCCTTCGCAAATATTGTTGCCTGATAAACTACGCTTTATTTTTAGACATTTATTTTAAACTGGGCAAGGTGTGCGGTTTCTGCAGTTGCATTTATCTTGTTCGTTATTAATATTTGTATTTATGGTATGGTTGTTCTTGCCAAGAGAAGCTACAAAGTGTAGGCATTTAGACGACCCATGTAAACTATGCCTACATGAAAAATTTGCTGTCCTGTACTATTTGAACTTATATATGGAGACATACTTTATCCTTGTATCCGCCTTTATCTGTATGTCTGTGTAAGTACGTTTATTAGACACCTCAAAACGACTGAGTTGAATTTTTTTCCAATTTCAGAATAAAATGTTCTTACTGTGTCTGCGAGTATTAATAAATAAGTTTTGTATTGGAATGCCTTTTATTAATACGGAAAATCAGATAATCGAAAATCCGATTAAAATAGGAACAATTCGATTTGGACCCAAGTTAATCCGTTTATACAGGAAGATATGAGAAGTTTTATCATGGCACAAGCAGAAATCCAGGGCAGATAAAATCAACAGCAGATTTTTTTTGTTGAATATGAATATTTTTTTACCACTATTTAACCATCACAGTTGATTTTTTTCATTTTAATGCTTAATTTAAACACTCATATATAAATCATATATCATATAAATAATTATGCAATGTAGACTGCAATGTAATGTTGAGTAAATCACTGCGATAAAATATGGCAAACTTACTCGTAGTACATCGCGGTGAAACACTGATAAGAGACAGTAATCTATTGATGTGAATTAAAATGCGCGAAATTATCAAGTTTGATCACAATAAAATTATAATAAATATAGATACTTCATTGATCGTCAATCAATACCGAACAACGCCGGGTCGCGCAAATTTATACATATACATATATATATATATATATATATATATATATATATATATATATATATATATGTATATATATATATGTATATATGTGTGTGTGTGTGTGACACGCAATGTCTACCTAGAATTATATAATTTTATTAATAAGTCAATGACTTTGAATTTGACTTTATTTTTACCGAGCAATTTCTATGTAAACGTTTGTTGCGACATCTTTCCCGAAACTAGGCTTTACTTTCTTTCATTAATATCCATTAACTTTTAACCTATATTAAGATAAGCGCCTTAGAGAAGTATCTCTTATTTCATGGCCCAATTGTTTTCTTCAGAGAAAATAGATCGCACAGATACAAGAAATACAGAAAATATTTTTAAAAATATCAGAAACTAAATATTAAACCACTAACGAGACACAACGAAACAACAGAACCCATGCACAGAAAGAAACGAAAAATAACGATTACACAGAATGCTATTAGATCTGCATAGATAATTGCTAGCTTCGACATTTAGAGCCGACAACAAGGCATATGTAAAGTGCATTTATCCTTTTTTCTCATCGAAAATTAATTATTATTTATGATGAATAGAAACGATTAAACACATTTACTAAAGTAAATCATATTTCAATAAATTTTAATGTATAGATACATACATCAACATATATATATATATATACATACATATGAATTCGTATTCCTGTTTGTTTGTTTCGTAAGAATTTGATTAATATATATATATATATATATGGTTATATGTATATATATATGTATATATGTATATATATATATATGTATATATGTGTGTATATGTATATTTGTAAATATATCTGTAATATATGTATATATATGTATATATATATCTATCTATGTATATATATGTATATATGTATATATATGTATATATATGTATATATATGCATATATATTTAAATATATATGTGTATATATTTATATGTGTATATATATGTATATATATGTATATATGTATATATATCTATGTATATATATATGTATATATATGTATATCTATGTGTACATATGTATATATGTATATGTATATATGTATATATATATATGTATATATGCGTATATATATGTATATATGTATATGTGTATATATGTGTATATGTGTATATATGTATATATATGTATATATATGCATATATATATCTATATATGTGTATATATGCATATATATGCGTATATATATGCATGTATATATGTATATATGGGTACATATATGTATATATGTATATGTATATGCATATATATGTATATATATGTATATATATATATGTAAATATTTGTATATATGCATATATATACATATATATATATACACATATATACATATATACATACATATATACACATATACATATATACATATATATGTATATGTATATATATATATAAATATATATATATATATATATATATATATATATATACAAACACATTTTTTTAGATTTTTTACTCCTCCGTTTTTAAATCACTTTTTGTTCGGTTCCAACAACTTTTGTAGACCGCTAGTGAGGTCCACTTGTGGGAGAGTGTAACAGCCACTCGTCAGAGCCTATTCTGTCTCGTCAATTGTCTCCTAACGGTAGCCGTTATTGTTTTTATAGAGCTCAGGGATTAACCAAAAGTAACAAGTATTAGGTCTGTGCAATAGGGTTAGTGATTCATTGATCCAAATTGTGTCATGACTACCTCTTTGCTTCTCATCCTCTGAAAAAAAACATACAAATCTTCCGTATTTTCAAACACTTGCGAATAATTGTGTACAGTTCTCACACTGACACAAAAATGTGTCTTTATTCTCTCTATAGACACATGACGTTCCTTATCCATGAAATTCTTTATTTGCCCAATCAACTCTGGTACTTTGATTTCTAACTCCTCCCATATTTCTTATCATTCAAAACAGACTGTCAGTCTTCCTGGAATCGCTCATGTCACTCCAAAACTGATGGTCGATTGATGACAGTTTGTGTAAAAGCAGACATAATCCATACGTTTCTGTTGAACTTTTCTGAAGCTTAAAATAAATTTTTATTGCATATCTTTATTTTAAAATCTCCATGCGTTCAGATTACATTTTGGAAATTGGTCATCTGTGATAACAATCCTTTAGTATGATGTATTCTATTTCTTGCGTTATCTGCTCATTTGAAATTGAAATCCTAAATAAGATGTGTATCAATAACATAATGAATTTTCAAGAGTGTATGACAATTTTTATTGCTTGAATATATATTGATAGCTCTTCGTATTGATTTTTTGTGTACCGTGTGTATTTTGGCAGGGTTTTTTTTTTTTACTTATGGAAACTATTTTTAATGTAGAAATTTTTTTCCATGCTTGTTGTAGCTTCTGGAATTTTTTCAAATTTTCTAATGATCTTCATTGTTCTATTATACCGTTTATGATCTAATATAATATATTTACTAATTACGTTGGCACACATGATCTTTCAGATCACCGAAGTTAAGTTAAGAAACGTTGTGCCTGTTCAGTATAATTTTTTTTTTACATAGGCATCACCACATTATCAAGGCCCAGAGGCCACTCAAGGATAAGGGTTAAAGAGTGTACAGTAGCAATTGGACAATATAGTAATAATTAGTAATGAAAATTTGGTAAATTTGATAACTTATATGGAACGGCTCATCAAGAACTTATTTACTTTAGACTTGAACACAACCATATTGTAGTCAGCCGGAAAGCAGGAAAACGGAAGACAATTCCACGGGCGTGCAGTTCTAAGAAAGAAGCTTTGTTCATGGAATCTACGTTTAGGTTTAGGCACAGATAAAGAGTGGGGGAAATTATTGATAGTGTTTACAGCTAGACGAGTGTTTCTTGTGAAAGTTAGGCGAGGGGGGACCATAGATTGAAGCTCAGTCGAACACTTTCCATGAAAATAACGATACATCAGAGACAAACTCGCAACACCTCTTCTGTGAGATAAAGGTTGCAGCGAAGAGAAAAGGACATCTCCTACGAGGCTACGAAGTCTATTTTGAACTCTATCAAGGCAGGACAAGTCCTTTCTAGCAGCTCCTGCCCATATGTGGCAACAGTATTCTATCTTTGGACGTACCTGGCTCTTATATAGATAGAGAATAGCATCCGCAGTGAGATATTTACCGGATCGATAGAAAGATCCCACCATTTTTCCAGCGGCCTTGGCAACAGATTTGATGTACGTGTTCCATTTAAGATCAGGAGTAATGGTCAAGCCCAGAAGCTTGTCAAAACTTGAGGCCTCCTAAAGACGAGAGCAATTCATTTCAATTGATGCCAAATGTGGATTAGAATGTTGATGATGTAAAGAGAGAAGCTTGGTTTTAGATGCATTAAAAGTAACCAGCCACTCCTTTCCCCATTGTACTACGTGCTCAAGATCAGAGGAAAGAAAATTGGAGAGAACTTGGTCGTTTACTGTCTTAGATGTGCAACCGTAAATGGTAGTGTAATCAGCATAAATGTCTACAAATGATGTAAGGATGTGATTTGGAAGATCATTAATGTGGATCATGAAAAGAGGGTGGCCCCGGATGGACCCCTAAGGGGCAACGGCATTAATACTGTGAGCTTCTGATTTTTGCCCCTCAACTACTACTCTTATGAACCTATCAGAAAGAAATGATTTAATAATTGAGAAGACATTTCCAGCTATACCATAACTAGCGATCTTATGAAGTAAACCTTTATGCCATACCCTATCAAAGGCTTTAGATATGTCAAGAGCAATTGCCCTAGAAAGATTGCCACCGTCGAGAGATTTGCTAATCCTATGCGATATAACTGTAAGCACATCTGCTGTAGATCTAGCAGAACGGAAACCATATTGAGTGTCACTAAAAAGGTTATTTTTGCTGAGATGGTTGATTACTTCTGTATTTAACACAGATTCTAGCAACTTACTCATGACGCACAGGAGACTTATTGGCCTGCACTGAGAGGGGGATGAACGATCGCCTAGATTCTTAAATACAGGGCATACTGATGAGATTTTCCAGGGAGATGGGAAACTATTCTCCTAAAAACAACGTTTAAACAGTTTTGTAAGTATGGGCGCTAGTTCAGGTTGAAGTTTTTTGAGTACTATAATTGGAATACCGTCAGGGCCAGTTGCTTTACTGGAATCAAGGTTTTTGATTAGCTTGGCAACATCACGTACAGATATACGTATATCACATAGCGTGTTTTCTGATACAGGAGAAAATATTGGGGGTTGGCGGCCTTGGTCGCAAAGGGTAGAATTAGCTGCAAATTTCTTTACAAAGAGTTTTGCTTTGTCTGATGCTGACGAGATTACCTCAGGTCCATTGATAATAGTTGGGATGGAGCACACGCTTCTGTTCAGGATTCTGTCTTCTATTTGCCAAAACTGGTGGAAACCAAACCGCTGCTCAGCTACTTTGGACTTAACAGATAGAGCATACACCTCTCTTGCATTCTTTATTACTTTCTTACAATGGTTGCTGGCAGTCATGAAAGCGGCTTTAGTTTTCATACATCTATTACGTTAGAAACAGTGGAAAAAGTGATTTCTGTGCGCAATGGCAGCATCACATTCTGGAGAGAACCATGGCTGGCTGTTAGGTTTTTGCTGAAACTTTTTAGAGGGTATGAAATGGTCAATACCTACAATTAACCATTCAGTCAGGTCTAAAACTATAGAGGACACATCCTTTTTAAACATGGAATGCAGAGGTAGATCAGATATAAATGTACGGAAGCTATCCCAGTCAGCCTTAGTGTATCGATATACTGTACGATGGAGAGGCACGTCTGGGGACTTATTACATTTCATTTTTATCTTAATTGATACAACAGAGTGGTCGGAAGAACGTAGACCCCTACTACCATGTCTCCTTCTCCAACATCAGGGGTCTACGTTCTAACCTTCCAGAGGTTGAAACCCAATTACAGGAGACTAAACCAGACCTTTTATTTTTAAGTGAAACTGGCATTGGACAGACTATTTCCCTAGAAGAGTTTGCAATTACAGGATACTCTAACTTAACTTCTAAATCTGACCCCCAAGATCGCCATGGGCATGGAATATGTGCCTATATTAAAGATAGCTTTCCATGTGGGAGGGGCATCTCCAGGGAAGATCCTAACTTAACCTATATGTGCTTCCGGGTTGCTTCAGCTCACACTACTGCATGTATATTTACTCTCTATCGCCCCCACAACAGCGGAGTTTCTATCTTTCAAAGCATATCTGAGAAAATTGACCAAGTTCTATCTGCTTATCCTTCAGCTAACATTAAGGTATGTGGTGACTTCAATGTTCACACCGTCGAATGGTTGACCACCTCAAACAAGCCCGATGATGAGGGCAGGTAATTTTTTTTTTAATTTTATGTGCTGTAGTGCAGTGCTTCCAGTTGTCTAGAACATTTCCCATTTTACACAAGCTCTCTATCTATGTTAATATATATATATATATATATGTATGTATATATATATATATATATATATATCACTGAAGAACAGCGAACAATCGATCGAAAATATGCACTTTTGAAAGAAACATTTTCGTTTTTTTAAAGACGTTTGGCATACTTACACATCAATACACAAGAAATTATTACAGAAATGATATAATATTCACATATTTTTTCGTATTGATATTTAGTTTATACATTTATGTATATATATATATATGTGTGTGTGTGTGTGTGTATCTGTACATATATATACATATGTACAAATATACACACATATATATACAGTGATGATCATATTTATTGGCACGGTAAAATAAAAGTTAAATTTTGTCTAATAAATTCTAAAAAAGGGATTAAATTAAAGAAAATAACAAAGTATATTATGTATTTTTAACTGGCCTTTCCGATGCAGCAATCGGATTTTAGAAAAAATAAATAACAAAGGAACAACAAACATAATTGCAAAAAACCCTTGTTCAAAATTATTGGCACGATTTATTTAATAATCAATTGTATAGCCTTTGGCCTTGATTACCTTCCTCAGTCGCTTTTCATAGTTTACAACCAAGTTGTTGCACTCTTCAGTAGTAATTTTAGCCCACTCTTCCTGACAATAATCCTCCAATTGAATAAGATTCTTAGGCTTCCTTTGCATTACCCTCAATTTTAATGTTCTCCATAAATTTTCAATTGGATTAAGGTCTGGGCTTTGTGATGGCCACTCCAAAACAATAATATGATTGTCCTTAAGCCATTTCTTAGTCAGTTTAGCCGAATGCTTTGGGTCATTATCTTGCATAAACCACCAACGACGACCAAGTGAGAGCTCTTTAGCAGAGTCTTTCAGGTTTTCATCCAATATTTAAACATAATCTTCCTTTTTATGCTACCTGTGACCTTAACAAGTCGCCCTGGTCCAGAGGCAGCAAAGGATCCCCAAAACATCAAACTGCCTCCACCGTGCTTCACTTTGGGTATGGTGTTCTTAGGCAGGAAAGCTTCGCCAGATTTTCTGTAAATATAAGACACTTTATTATGGCCAAATAACTCTATTTTCGTTTCGTCAGTCCATAGAACACGTTTCCAGAATGCAACATCTTTATCAATATGACGTTTTGCAAAGGCTAGCCTTGCTTTCAGGTGCATAGGCTTCAATAAGGGAGTCTTTCTCGGACGACATGCTTTTAAACCAGCTCTCTTCAAAACTCTACCAACTGTATGTTGAGATACATTCACTCCAGAGGTGCTCTGTTCATCAACAATCTCCCCAACAGAGATCCTTGGGTTTTGTTTTACTTGTCGAACAATTTTCCGTTCATCTCTTGGGGAAAGAATCCTTTTTATCCCTCTACCCTCAAAACTCATAACGTGGCCTTGCGATTTGAACTTGTTTATTATGGCTCTAACAGTGGATTTGGGAAGGTTTAGCTTCTTTGAAATCTTATCATAGCCCTCCCCATTGGTATGGCATGCTACAACAAGCTTCCTGACGTCTTCGCTGTGTTCCTTAGTTTTAACCATGGCGATTGAAAATTATAATTTAGTCACTTAGAATAGTTTAAATAAATCGCTTTCTAAAAATTATCTGAAAAAAATTATTCACTGAATTAGCGTTAAACAAGCATAATATGGCTATAAAAAAGTTCAGAAAGCACGTAAACCGGAAATTGATTGATATTATACTGATACTAAAAGAAAAACAAAGCCGTGCCAATAATTTTGAACAAGGGTTTTTTGCAATTATGTTTGTTGTTCCTTTGTTATTTATTTTTTCTAAAATCCGATTGCTGCATCGGACAGGCCAGTTAAAAATACATAATATACTTTGTTATTTTCTTTAATTTAATCCCTTTTTTAGAAGTTATTAGACAAAATTTAACTTTTATTTTACCGAGCCAATAAATATGATCATCACTGTATATATATATATATATATATATATATATATATATATATATATATATATATATATATATATATATATATATATATCCGGCTCCTTCAGTCTTGGACATACTATGGATACCCAGGAATGGTTGCTTGCACGTGAATTTTTTTTGGTAGGAGGTGCGCAATTTCCAACCTGACCTCTCCTGAGACAACATTGTTGTCTACACGTTGCAAGTGAAGTACAGGACGACTGAAAACAAATGCCGAGATAAGCAGACAGCACATATAGCGCACAGAATTCTCAAGTGGTCACCCATTTGGTACTAACCAGATTCAACGTTGCTTAACCTCGGTGATCTGACGAAAAAGTGTGCGTCAACTCCGTTATACCGTATACGCACATTTATATGCATATATATATACATATATAAAATATATATTACACACATATATGTATACATATATGCATGCATACACATATATATGTGTGCATACATATATACATATATATATATACATATATATTTACATGTATGTTTACATACATACATATATATATATATATATATATATATATATATATATGTTATATCGGGGTTATATCCTGGTCATGGAACCAAATTGAAGGTATGTTATATAGCTGTTATTTAAGAAGGGACGGATATTATATTATATATTTAGTTGTTGAGTTCATAATTTGGAGAGAGAGACGGGGTATATATAATGAGAGACAGAGGGATTTTAATATGGACATATAATACAATTGGATGAGAGAGATATAATTGAGATAGATTTATACAATTCTGTGAGAGGAGAGTCAGTTCTCATGACACAAGGAGGAACAATAATTTCTTGATAGAGAGGGGACACAATCCTTAAGATGAAGTGTGACACATTACTTAGATGGGTTTATACACAATGTTCATATAAATGATTAACAATACCTTTCTCTGTAGAATGACACAACAAAGACGGCTGTTACAAAATGATGGCGTCCTTTATATCTTCGACTGGTCATTGATTGTACATAAAGGACATGATTTCAACTTCTAAACTTTCGCCTCCAAAGGTGGATTCCTTCTGACGAATGTCAGGTATGTCTGTCCGACTCTGGCGACTCTGTCTAGACTCTGTCTGGACTATATCTTGACTTACTAACACACTATATTGATAACTTGTCTCTCAGTCATGACGTCATTTTATGGCCAACAACGTATCCTGAACTATCGTGCCTGTTCACACGTATCTCCAACAAGAATTCTCTAACCTATTTTCGATCTAACCTTTTTTCTAATATGTTAACATTGGCTATTGTTCGTTTTCAAATTCCTTTTTCACAAAAACATTTCTAAACAAATAATTCCTTATCAACAAATATATCTGCTAATTATTTTAAAACTAATAATCGGAATGCTACTGAATCCTGATTCCAAACCTAGCTTTCCAGGTTCGAATTCTCTGACTATCCTATCTCATTGTTCTTACTTACAAGAACAGAACACCTGTTCTCGTAATATATATATATATATATATATATGTATGTATGTATATATATACACATATATAAACGTACATATATACATACATATACACATTAATATACATATATACATATATATATATACATATACCAAATATTTACATATGTACATGTATATACATATATATATACACATATATACATGTATATATAATGATATATGCATATATAAACATATATAATATATATACACATATATATGCATATATACATATATATACATATATATGTATATATTTATATATATATATGTATATATTTATATATATATATATATATATATAAATCTAAACCGAATAAATTTTAAGTCGTTATGTAATGATTTAAGATGAACACAAGTAAAATGTCTACAAGAACAAGAAATGTCTCGGCAACTTTTAAAACTATATCTTTTTTCTGTCTCCGTTGTTTATTAATTCCTAGTTTTATGGTGATAATTTTACGAACAATGTATCTGTAAAACGGATATGACTACCTTGATATTTTGAATTTATTACATTGGAGAACATATATAAATATTGACAACAATAATTATATAGATATATAAAACACAATTGTACTAATTATTATTATTTTTTTCAAAATTAAATCAAAATATAATATTTTTTTAATAAGTATAACCAAATTCCATTTATAAAGGCCTAGGTACCACTCGATGATAAACGTCAAGAGTGTACAGTTTTGAATTGGGCAATACAGTAATCGTTAGTAATGGGAATTCGTTACATTTGTTAAGTCAAATGCAACAGCTTATCAAGAATTTGTTTACGTTGGACTTGAAGACAACCATATTGTAGTCAGCTGGAAAGCAGGAAAACGGAAGATCAATCCACAGGCGCGCAATTCTAAGTTTGGTGAGGGGGGCATAGATTAAAGCTCAGTAGAGCACTTGCCATGAAAATAACGATAAAGCAGAGACAAACTCGCAACATCTCTTCTGTGAGATAGAGATTGCAGCTAAGAAAAAAGGGCATCTGCTACGAGGCTACGAAGTCTGTTTTGCACTCTATCAAGACAGGGCAAGTTCGTTCTAGCAGCTCCTGCCAATATGTGGCAACAGTAGGTATGTATTTGTTTCCCCACGTAAGCAAAAATTGACACAAGGTTGATATTATGTGGGGTGAAGGGGGAGAGGGAGGGGAAGGGATTGCATATAAAGGGTTACCCGTACATGTACCAACAACCAATTGCTATAAGGGCAATGGTCTCAAAGTGCAGCCTCTCGAACAGATACTACATATTTATCTCAGCCAAAAGGCCGAGTCAGTACTCCGTCCTTAGACGTACCTGGTTCTTAATAGATAGAGAATTACATCAGCAGTGAGATATCTACTGGATCGATAAAGAGTCCCCGCCATTTTTCCAGCGACCTTGGTGTTCCATTTAAGATCAGGAGTAAAGAATGATGCCAAGACATGAGGCCTCCCTAGGACAAGAACAGTTCATTTCAATTGATGCCAGATCGGGGTCAGAACGTTGATGATCTAAAGGTAGAAGCTTGGTATTAGATGCATTAAATGTAACCAGCCACTCCTTCTCCATTGTAGATCAGAGAAGAGAGAATCAGAGAAAACTTAGGCGTTTACGGTATTAGATGTGCGTCTATGGATGATAGTGGCATCTGCATAAATGTCTACGAAATATGGAAGTATGTGATTTGGAAGATCATTAATGTAGATCAGGAAAAAAGTTTGGTCCAGGATTGACCCTGAGGGACTCCAGTATTAATAATGTGAGCCTCTGATTTTTGCCCATCAACCACTACTTCCATGAGCCTATCAGATAGAAATGATTTAATAAATGAGAAATGTCCAGCTATACCCTAACTGGAGATCTTGTAAAGTAAACCTTTAGGTTATACCCTTTCAAGGCCTTTGATATGTCAATAGCAATTGCCCTAGAAAGGTTGCCTCTGTCAAGAGATTCGCTAATCCTATAAGATATAAGTGTACGCACATATGCTGTAGATCTAGCTGAAAGGAAACCATATTGGGTGTCACTAAGAAGGTTATTTTTGCTGAGATGGTTGATTACTTCTAAGATTTGAGCAACTTACTCCTGACGCATAGGAGACTTATTGGTCTGTACTAAGAGGGGGAGGAGCGATCACCTGGATTCTTAAATTCAAGGCATACTGATAAGATGTCTCTATGATGATGGGAAGCAATTCTCCTAACGACCATGTTTACTCAGTTTTGTAAGCATCGGCGCTAGTTCTAGTTGTATATTTTGAGTACTATAATCTGAATACCGTCAGAACCGGTTGCTGTAGTGGAATCAAGGTTTTTGATTAGCTTGGCAACACCACGTACATATATTTGTATATCATATAGCGTGTTTTCTGATACAGGAGGAAATATTGGGGGTTAGCGGCCTTGGTCGCAAAGGGTACAATCAGCTGCAAAGTTCTTGGCAAACAGTTTTGCGCTGTCTGATGCTGACGAGATTACTTCATGTTCATTGATAATAGTTGGGACAGAGCACACACTTCTGTTCAGGATTTGCCAAAACTGGTGAGAACCAAGCGATGCTCAGCTACTTTGGACTTGACGGACTGAGCAGACAACTGTCTGGCGTTCTTTGCTACTTTCTTACAATGGTTTCTGGGAGTCCTGAAAGCGGCATTAGTCTCCATACATCTATTACGTTGGAAGCAATGGAAAAAGTGGTTTCCGTGAGCATTGGCAGCAGCATATTCTGGGGAGAACCATGGATGGCTGTTTGTTTTTGCCAGCGAATTTTGGAGGGTATGAAACAGTCTATACCTACAATTAACCATTCCGTCAGGTCTGATACTATAGAGGGCACATCCTTTTTTAAATATGGAACGCAGAGATATTTTATATAAATGTTCGGAAGCTATCCCTATCAGCCATAGTGTATCGAAATACTGTACGATGGAGAGGTAAGTGTGAGGACTTATTACATTTCATTTTTACCTTAATTGATACAAGATTTGCGTTGATTTCGGAAGATCCAAGAGGAGACAGAAGTTCAAACGCTTCCGTTTCGACTTATTATATCAATCTTCATCAAAGTCTGTAGTATGCTTTGATGTTTCTAATAGTCTTAAATTGAATAATTGGCTTTAAGAGTAAGTACACATATATTAAATTTACGAAATCAACGCAAATCTTGTATATTTGAACTTTCTAACAGAAGAGTGTGTCAAAATTAATTAAAATACAGAAATATGAAGGAAAATTTTGTCATATGATTCATAGTTATTGTAAAAGTCTCACAAACATGGATGGTATCTGACTATTAATGAAAGTGTTCTTCATATGTAGAGGTGTTGTATACCACAATTAAACTATGTGGTTTTGAAACACTTTGACTCTTGAGTGTGTGGTCCATAGTTCATAATTATCATGTTAACAGCTTTATTGTTTTCATTAAATGGTATTTTGTAAAAAAATTATTAAAATCTGCTAAGCATTACTGATCTAAAATTGAGCAAACGTGTTTGAAAAACGTCTATGTTTTGTAGTAACAACCAATAAAATCTTCCCACTGTTTTTATTTTAAACCATTTACAATCTATTATAATAAATTAGTTATTACCAACTTTTACTTTTTTCAAAGACTATAATTAATAGTGATTACTATGAGCAAAATAATGCAGTAGTGTTTCTATAATTTTAAATTAACATACTTGACGCATAGTTTGGCATTTTCGCTGAAAATGTCATTAAAGTGAATTAGAACCCTTTTTGAATCAATTTAACTACGTTTTTATGTTTAATAATATATATGATAGTTTGCTTTAAGAGTATGTAAAATAGATTATACGTACGTGAATTTCAAATGCCATTATTTTTAAATATTATTAGAGTATTCGTAAACACAGGAACGGCATTGTCATGGTAACTGTAAGATATTTGCAATATGTCAAAGTTTTCAAATCCGTTGAAATAACTGAAAAAAACGAAAAGAAAAATATACAAGAAACGAGGGTGCATTGTACATGTACACATTAGTTTTTTTGTGTTTACAGCCGTACATATATCAGGAAAATAATTAATTGATTAAGGATTATTTAGTGGTGATACCTTTTCAAAGAGAATCTTTTTAAAAATGAAAAGTCCTGTTTCACCACCACCACGTTTTGAAATATCTCTACATATTAAAATGTTTGAAATATATGAACCAACACTAAACCCGTCGTTTCTTCTCTATGTCCTCCCCCACCAAAAACTTGAAACTATTTAACCGTTGCCTTAAGGATACAAGTTTCCCAACACCTTGGAAAACTTCATCAGTATGCCCTGTATTTAAGAATTCAGCTGATAAATCGTCTACTTCTCAGTACAGGCCAATAAGTCTCCTGTGTGGCATGACTAAGTTAATGGAATCCATATTAAATAAAGAAGTAGTTAACCACCCTAGAAGAAATAACCTTCTTAGTGATATGCAATATGGTTTCCGTTCTGGCAAATCTACATCAGATGTGTTAACGGTTATATCTAATAGGATTAGTTAATCTCTTGACAAAGACTCCCTTTCTACGACAATTGCTCTTGACAGATTAAAGGCCTTCGATAAGATATGGCATGAGGGCCTACTTCACAAGATTTCCAGCTATGGTATGACTGGAAATATTTTCTCAATCAGTAAATATTTTCTCTCTAATGAGCTCACACGAGTAATGGTTCATGGGCAGAAATCAGAGGCCCTCAGTATTTGTGCTGGAGTCCGTCAGGGGTCCATCCTGAGTCCAACTCTCTTCCTAATCTGCAACAATGATCTCCAAAAACACATACTTAAATCATTCGTTGACATCTATGCTGATGACATGACAATCTATGGCAACCCATCAAAGGCCGTAAATGACAACGTTCTCTGTGATTCTCTCTCCTCTGATCATGAGCGCGTGCTGCAGTGGGGGAAGAGGCGGCTCCTGAGCTTGACCTTTACTCCTGATATTAAATGGAACACCAAAGTAGCTGGCAAAATGGTGGGAAAGTTCTATCAATCCCGTAGATATCTCACTGCCTCCAAAACCAAGCCCTTATCTTTACATCATCAACGCTCTGGTCCCCATCTGGAATCCATTGAAATGGGTGACTCTTGTTAAGGGGAAGCTCCTTGTTTTGTTAAGCTTCTGGGCTTTATTTTTACTCCTGACCTGAAATGGAACATGCACAAGTTAGTTGGCAAGGTCGCTGGAAAAAATGCTAAGATCCTGCTACCGTCCCAGAAGATATCTCAGTGCTTATGACATTTTCTTTCTATATAAAAGCAAAGTACGTCCAAGGATGGAATACTGCTGCCACATCTGGGCAGGAGCTGCTAAAAACAGCCTATCCTGCCTTGACTGAATACAAAAATAGACTTCGTGGTTTAGTGGTCGATGCCGTTTTCTCTTCACAGGAGAGACGTTGCAAGCCCGCCTTTGTTTTATCGTTACTTCCGTGGAAAGTACTCGTCTGAACTCTTATCCCCCTCGCCAATCTTTCACGATAAGAACCCGTCTAGCTGAAACCACTGTCAAAAATGCTCCACCCACTTTATATGTGCCAAAACCAAAACGTAGACTCCATGAACAAATCCTCTTTCTTAGAAGTGCACGCATGTGAAACTCTGTTCCGTTTGCCTGTTTCCCACCTTACTACAACCTGGATGTATTCAAGTCCAACATAAAACAAATTCCTGATGAACTGCCCCCTTAAGTAAGACACTTTATCAAATATCCAATAGTAACGTACTGTACACGCAATAACCCTAATCCCCAGTGACTTCCGAGCCTTGATAAGTGTTGACTACCTTGTAAAAAATCATTAACGATTACACCGCTCATTTTCCGAAATGGGTGTTCATTTTACGTTAAAAAATATTTTATCTTAGTATCAAAGGTCATTAAAACGGATTTACCTGGTTTCTGTTTAGGTCGGAGAAAAGTGTGATTAGGTCGTAGAAATATATGAAATATTTTTTTATATGTAAATTGAGAAAGTATATTTATTAATTTCATTGTGCTTTTTACATTATGAAGATATATATTTTTGTTTGAAAACGAGTAAAACTGACAATTGAAATACAATCGAAATCATCGTTTTAAAAATTTCAGAAGCTAAAAACATATATGATCTTTTTACCTTCATTATATATAGTTTTGTTTTTATTAGAATTCTTTAACAAATGTGATATACAGAAACGTAAGGAAAAAAAACACGGAAAAGAGATATCAGTAAAATGTAGTGTATTTTTTTATTTCAATTGATAAAAGTAAAACACTTAGCGCAACGAGTTTATTTATTTGTAACGCAAACGATTGTTTTTAAATATACATTCGGTAATATTTATTTTGGAAGTGTACAAATTAAATGTTTACATCTACACTGAAAAATTCATTTCTGAAATTAAAACTATCCAAAATAGGATTTACCAGTAAATGAATGATTTTTTTCTTAATCGACCGATTTTCCATGAGGTGTCCTCTTATTGCCTCTTTTAATCGTTCCTTATTGTACGATATTTTATTTTGTTATACTTATAAAAAAAAATGATGTTATCCTGTGTTGATAGTTTATAATTTCTATTTATACACACGGTTGCAACGACTATGTCATCCGATCGATGGAACTTGAACGCCTTTAAATTGTCAATTACCGAATATATAAAAGACATCGTAAATCGTAAAATATATATTTTTTGTTGCTGTTTGCAACGAGTCTACCTTGCTATGAAAAATATAAATAAATTTCGTAAAATATCGATTTTAAATACGAAGCAGAAATGAATAACAGTTTTGTTTTTATTTGCATATTTTAAACGGGAAAAATATGTCAATGAAAAACATTTATGGCTTTTTTTTAATTTATTATATGATGGGAAGCAATGTTTACTCAGCTTTTTAAGCATCTAGTTGTATATTTTTTAGTACTACAATCTAATACCCAGGATTTTCAAACTGGAACCTGTACACTGGATGCAGGGTTTCAACGCCCAAGCAAGACTATTTAAGTTTTATAATCTTTATATATATATATATATAGAGAGAGAGAGCGAGAGAGAGAGAGAGGAGAGGGAGAAAGAAAGAGGGAGAGAGAGTGCTTGATTGTAATAATAATTATTTTTGGAGTTTGGTTCAGCAAACCTTGCTAATAAAACAAAAATAGCGACATCACTAGCTAGGTTTGTAAAGGATTATTATAAATTGTAAGAAAAATGTTAAAATCCATCTAATCGCCTTATTTATTAATGTAAAGGAATAAAACGTCCACACAGGCAAACGCACATACCCACCTCTCTACAATTTGAAAGCTGACATAACACTACAAAGTACTTACACGAATTTCTTAAAATGATTAATGAATAAGTAAGGGTCATTTACAAGGATTTTCCTGTCAGCCATCTTCGAGGCCATCTTAGAAAAAGTGCACCTTTTAAGTCGTCAGATTGTGATTAAATTTTTATGTCATCAATCACACCTAACGCTATTAAAATCCGTAAACAAAGCGCTTATTGAGAACTCTAAAGCAAATGACATATTAAAAGATCCGAGAGTCTTCATGAACCTCGTGTAAAAACATTTCAAGATGCAAACTTCAAGACTTTTTAACTTTACTCCGTAGAACAAATCCTCTAACCTGTGGTACAATGTTGAAAAACAGGTTGCTATCTTAACACATCTAAAACTAATGGCACCTCTCTCATCCTTTGGCTACGATAGATTTATATCGTGTATATATAAATATATATATATGTGTGTGTGTGTGCGTGTGTGTGTGTGGGTGTGCTTGTGTGCGTATGTGTGTTTGAATATATATGTATGTATATAATGATTGTGATAGTATATTACACACATTATTATACAATTAAGGGACGTAGAAATCAGACGAAAACAAATATGCAACTGAACGCCTGGACTTTTCAAAAAATAAAAATGTTTGTTTACATTATTATACAAAAAACTGATTTGGGGCTCACAGACTTCAACTGTCTGAGAGAGTGGCACTCGTCTGACAAAAATTTTCAATCATATATATATATATATATATATATATATATATATATATATGTATATATGTGTGTGTGTGTGCCTGTGTCTGAGGGAGTGGCACTCGTCTGACAAGAAGTTCCAATCATATATATATATATTTATATATATATGTATATGTGTGTGTGTTTGTGTGTGTGTCTGTGTGTGTGTGTCTGTGTGTGTGGCTGATATTTTCGTGATGTCAATGTTTTCGCGAAGAGCTGATTCATTTTAATTGGCTCGAGCTCAAGAAGAGCAGTAATACGTCGGGAAAAAAAGTTCGTACCGTCTACGAACAGACAGGGCTAAAGACGGAGTCCGGGTACACCTGGGTCGTTTATGAGTCTTATCCGTGAAGATTCCAACATCATAAAAAACGCAGCATAATCTGTGTAAATAAAACAGTAGATGTTTGTATGTGTGCGTGTCTGTTTGAAACCGATATACTTTGTAATTACTGGTCACATCACACTGAAATTAACAGGGAGTAGTAATCACCCACCAACGAGTATGTATAACAAGAAAATTACTGATTAACACGTACGTACATTAGTCAACAGGTTGAAAAGCAAAACGTTTATTTATTATTGCTGTCATATGGTATTATTTTTGCAAATTTATTCATAGCATTAAGTGGCTTGATTTTTAAATTATCTGATCTCTCGACAGCTCAAACGGTAGAGAACGCGGCTGTAGCGCGAACTTTTTGGATCTTGATTTTAACTGATGATACTCAAGTATTGATTTTATCTTTTGAAATAATTGTTCCATGGAGCGTACAGTTTAATATTCAGAAGAGAATTGGGTCTTTAATAATAAATAAGAAATTAGCATGAATTTAAATATATTTAAGCGTATTTGACGACCGAGCAGAAGCAAGCGCCTCTCTGCTAATTAATAATATACTGTCAGAAAAAAAGAATCCAAAGTTTATATGGAGTAGTTTTGCATGAGGGGGAAAAACCTGTAGATGTCGAAAAAAAACAAAGCACATCTGAAACATGTATGCACATGCGTAGCAAATCATTTTTGTAAAGAAAAAATACATTGTACAATTACACAGCTCAATTTGTTAAATTTGTATATTATATACGTCTATTTTGTAAACAGCGAAGATTCATTAAAACTGATATCGAGGAAATAACAGAAATATAATCAAATACGTGTACGCCAGGTGTTTCCAGGGTTTAAAATACACTTAAACATGATAATTTAATTCATGCAGATTCGCATGTATAATTATTAAATAACTCATCTGTTGACTATTATGTATTACAAGGAATAATTTCTCGGTGGACTACTTCGCAAAAAATATATAAAAAAATTGATAAATAATAATAATAATAATAATAATAATAATAATAATAATAATAATAATAATAATAACAATAACAATAACAATAATAGTAGTAGTAGTAGTAGTAATAATAATAATAATAATAATAATAATAATAATAATAATAATAATAATAATAATGATGATGACGACGACGACGATGTCTTCATCAAATGCTGTCTGTGTTTATTTACAATACCACATCAGCTGAGCTTTGCGTTTTACGATGGATGTCCTGAAAAAGTTACGCCATATTTACGTTTATTTTTAAATATGCAAATGACGAAATGGTTTCCGTCGATTTTAAAAGGTCCTCTTCTTTAATCGTAAATTGAACTCATTAACAAGAAATTTTTTTTTTAAAAGTAAAGTGGTGATGTAGACATTGGTTTAGACAACGGATCGAATGATCCGTAGTCGAATTATCTATTACTGAGCTATTTATCTAGATAACAATATTTTAAGAAAAAAATGGTAGGCTAAGAATTAAATCTCCCTTTATTTGCTGAGAATTATCTCCCTTGTCCTGTGCAACATGAAATATAACCCTGTAAAAATATTATTTATCCATATAAAAAATACTATTTAAAAGATTCGATTTTTTTTTTGATTTTTGGTAGTATCAAGGTGAATTACTGTACAAAGCATATCTAAGAACACTGCCAGACATATAAATTCCTTTTGTGTGAAATTTTTAAAAAAATAGGCGTTTCTAAACCTACGAGGAAGGAACTTACACACAAAAAGAGAGTTTATATAATAGTAGGGATAGATTGGTTGGTTGGGTGGTTGGTTGGTTGGTTAGTTGTTTTTGTTTTACGACATATCAACCCTTTTCAGGTTATGTAATGCCAAACCCAAAGATTTTGAAAAAAAAAAATTAATAGAATATATTTGTTTTTTCAAATCGGTTTCTATTTAACCCATAGTTGGAACCCTAACAGGTACTACCACTCCGGGTCAGAGTGGACCTGGAAGCAATGCCACTTAAAGGGTGGCTCAACACTCCCCAAAGCCCGCAAGCTGTGGCCTCACTACTGGTATAGTTTAAGGTCATATCCAGGACTAGTAGGGACAGAGATATAGCCAAAATGTATAAAACTTATAAATGCAAAATATGCCTCTTTGGAATAAACCACACACATTTATGACATACATATTTTCTGTCATTTATTTCCTCCCGCGCGCGTCCGTGTGTATGTATGTGTGTGTGTGTGTGGGCGTGTGTATGTGTGTATTTTGTGTCAGTGTGTGGTTTGTGGTTTGTGTATGCTAGAGTTTTTCCGACTGTTTTTACTCCGACATTTATATGCGCGTCTTTTTAGTGGCGTTTTAAACCGCATAATGATTTGTCCTTTGAAAAATGTCGGTATTGCAAGCTCAGACGTCCATAGAGATTTTAATTCGCTTTTTATTCCTCCGTTCTTATTACTTTGTCACTCTTACTTTTCAACCAACATTTGGCAGTACTTTTACTTGTAAATTAGAACGAAAACCTCGACGTTTCCCGGGATGAAATTCTAGGAAATGATATTATAATGTTTTCATAACACAATATTACTCTCATGGATCTTTACCAAGAAGTGCTTCCAATTCAACTCTCTCCTCTCATCGATATATTCGAGAAAAAAAAAGACAAAATATTGCATATCTCCATGAATCAATTTCTTCTACTGAATATGGTTTAAGTTTTCTAAAAATCGTACATACGTATTTGAAGTGTAAAGCAGGGTATGCTCCTCACAAGTGACTTATAGATCAACGAGTGGGCATAGCAATTCAAACATATGGTCTAATATAGATCCGTGTTTTAATCTAATTTCTTCTAGTATAATAATTCTATGTATATGATGAAAATTACATCGAGATTATACGGTTGAAATAGAAATAAAAAATCTAGTTGTCTCTTTTTTCACTCCCTCTTTCCCAGTCCGTCACTCTCTCTATCTCTCTCTTACTATATATATATATATATATATATATATATATATATATATATATATATATATATATATATATATATATGTATATATATATATATTGAGTATTTATATGTATTGTTTATCTATATATATATATAATTTTTATATATATATATATATATATATAATTTATATATATTCAGTAATGTGATTGATAATTTAAAATTCAAATTAGAATTAAATTAAAAATCCATTTCACAAGAAGGAACAACAACAAAGTCAATAATTTGGACGATCGTTTCGGAAAACAATGTTTTTTATTGTGGTAGACATTAAGCCACAGACAATAATTTTTACATATATCATTTTAAAAAAAAAACAAAGTTTCCTAATCAGCAAAAGTATAGGGAAGGGTTTTTAATATGTAAAAGACACCATAAATAAACCTATGATCAAAAGTAAGGCAGATGTATCTGGAAAAAAAAATGAAAATAAAAAGAATGTATTTACTTGAAATTAGTATGGGTTAAGGATAGAAATAAAATAGAATAAAATTATAAATCTGAATTTGGTTTAAATATATTATAATAATACATTTCTAATAAAATTCATAGACACACACATATACATATATATACATATATATACACACATATATATATACATACATACACACGCATATACACAGATACATACACATATATATATATAATTGTTTACCTTTTAATTTTTCGTCTTTTGAAATCATCAATTAAGGTCAAAGTTAATTTGCAAATATATATATATATAATTTATATATATGTATATATATATATGCATATATAAATAAATAAATAAATATATATATATATATATGTATGTATTCATTTTTATGTGTATATATACACATATGTATAAGTCTTTAGCTCAGGTATTAACGTCAAAAGAAAAAAGTAAATCCTAAGCTAAACGTTTTGGTTGCGATTCTCGGTGTTGGCGCACGAACTGTTTTTTTTTTTTTATTTAAAATCATTACAATAAATTTTGTCCAATATAATATAATAATACATTCGGAATCTGTATTAATCAAAATATCATATTTATACGTATTTTTCCACCGGGCAATGCCGGGCGACTTGCTATTATGAACACACACACATATAACTCTATATATCTATAAAAGTTCACATGTCTGTCTGCTGTCTGTCTGTATGTCTGTGTACATTTCCCTACGAAATAACTCTGTCAATTTAAGCCTACAAACTCGAAATTTGATATACAGGGTACTGAGATTTGGGAACATCAACGTGATCCGTTTTCGGCCAGAAATTGAGATGTTAACCGGTCCAAGTTGAACAATTTGACCTCTGAGGACTCTACCAAACTCCTCCGACAATTTGAGGTCTAAACACTTGAAATCTAAGATATAGGTTCCTTGGGCATGGATCTAACTTTATAAGTCGATTTAAGCCTAAAACAAGAAATTTTAAGGGGTCATAATACGGGTCAAATTTTAAAAAAAATTTGGCGTTTTTTTTTGTTTTGTTTTTTTAGCTCAGCATACACCTTCAAACACCCGCGTACCGCTGGGCTTAAATGCTAGACTATATATCTATAAAAGTGAACGTGTCTGTTTATTTATCTCTCTGTCTCTCTGTCTATGTGTCTGTGTACATTTCCCTACGAAATAACTCTGTCAATGTTAAGTCTACAGACTCGAAATTTGATATACAGGGTATTGAGATTTGAAAAAAAATCGATGTGATCGGGGTTCGGCCAGAACTTTGGTTGTTAAGGGGTCAAAATTCAACGATTTGACCTTTGAGAACTCTACCAAACTCCTTCAACTATTTTCCATCAAGCACTTGAAATTTTAGATATAGGTTCCTTGAGCATGGATCTAACATAATAACTCGATTTTAACCCAAAACAATTAATGTTAAGGGGTCAAAATAGGTGTCAAATTTAAAAAATAATTGACCGTTTTTTTTTTTGTTTAGCTCAGCATACACCTCGAAACACCCGGGCAACGCCGGGCTGATATGCTAGTAAAAGTTAACGTGCTGTGTGTCTGTGTGTCGGCATGTCTGTCTATCTGCCTGTCTATATGCGTGTCTGTGTACATTTCCCTACGCAATAACTTTGTCAATTTTTAATCTACAGACTTGAAATTTGATATACAGTGTTCTGAGATTTGGGAACATCGACTTGATCAGTTTTTGGCCAGAAAATTGGCTATTAAGGGGGCAAAGTTCAACGATTGAGAACTCTACCAAACTTCTCCGACAATTTGGGGTCTAAATAAATTGAATTTTAGATGTAGATTCCTTGGACATGGGTCTAACTTAATAACTCGATTAGAGCCCAAAACAATAAATTTTAAGGTGTCATAATAGGGTTCAATTTTTTTTTCAAAATGGCGGGTTTTTTTAATTTTTTTTTTTTTTTGCTCAGCGTACACCACCAAACATCCGGGCAACGCCGGTTGAAATACTAGAACATTTATGAAAATGAAAGTGTCTTTGTGTGTGTGTGTGTGTGTGTGTGTGTGTGTGTGTGTGTGTGTGTGTGTGTGCATTTCCTTACGCAATAATTCTGTCAATTTTTTGTTTACAGACTCGAAATTTGATATACTGGGTACTGAAATTATGGGAAATCGATGTGATCAGGTTTCGACCCGACATTTGTATTTTAAGGGGTCAAAGTTCAACGATTTAATCTATGAGAACTTTTCCAAACTTCTCCGACAATTTGGGGTCTGCACACTTGAAATTTTTTTAGATACAGGTTTCTTGGACATGGATCTAACTTAATAACTTAATTTGAGCCCCCCCCCAAAAAAAGAAATTAAGGAGTCATAATAGGGGTCAAAGTTAAAAAAATAGACCGTTTTTTTTCTTTGCTCTGTAATACAGAGAGTATATACACACCTGTTTTACATTATATTCTGTATTTACATTTATTAATTATTTAAGAGATGTTGCGAGTTTGTCTCTGATATATCGTTATTTTCATGGAAAGTGTTCGGATGAGCTTCAATCTGTGGTCCCCCCTTGCCTAACTTTCACAAGAAACACTCGTCTAGCTGAAAACACTATCAATAAGTCCCCCATTCTTTATCTGTGCCTAAACCTAAACGTAGATCCCATGAACAAAGCTTCTTTCTTAGAACTGCACGCCCGTGGAATTGTCTTCCATTTTCCTGCTTTCCGGCTGACTTCAATATGGTTGTGTTCAAGTCTAACGTAAATAAGTTCTTGATGAGCCGTTCCATATAAGTTATCAAATTTACCTAATTTTCATTACTAATGATTACTATATTGTCAAATTTCTACTGTACACTCTTTAACCTTTATCCTTGAGTGGTCTCTTGGCCTTGATAATGTGGTGATGCCTGTGCAAAAAAATCAATATTTTATTTAAACTAATATATTCTAATGTTTCTTTTCATCATTTTTAACGTTTACTTTGTTCTGACACAGATCATCTCGTATCATATAATAGTTTGCATACACGCAATATATGAGCATTTGTACTCATAATTGTATAATAGTCTATTAGTACAGAAGCACATATGTGAACACATGCAAATATACACACACATACAGTTAATGAGGGGGTGGAAAGAGATAGATAGATCGATTATTAGATTAAAGTAGAAGAGAGAAGGAGGAAGACTGTTTATTAAATAACTGTCTTGCCTCAAAGAAAAACTTCATTAGATTGCGAACCTGAGTGCAATCATGCTTTCGGGTTCAAAGCTACACTAACATTTTCCCAGATCGCTTTCATTCCGCTCATTCAACGGTCGTAAAGCAATTACAAATAGGCAGAAATTTTAAGCGTGTATGGATTGTTTGTACTAGTGCAATAAACGCAGCTAAAAGGGAGCGTATACCGGCATGGGTATAAACTTAGCATTGAATCGCAGAAATATGGATGTCGGAATTTTTTATGTAAATAATCATGTTATAATTAAGAGGCAATACATAACATTTCTGTTGTATCTGAAAAGAAAACATGTTGTTGATGAGGAAACTGATGAGGGTGAACTTCCTGAATATTGTACACATCATTGGATTATAGAAAGATCTTTGAATGGTTGTAGTGTTTGATAAATCAAAAGCCTTTGATAACGTTTTGTAAAAGAGGCTTGTGATGTGAATTAAATCGTATGGTATTGGTGGACGAGTATTTCATTTAGAGAAGATAAAAATGACCTTTCTTGTTTCTGATATACATGAAGCTCATTGGAGTAACATACACAGATAAGAATAATTAAAGTATAAATAATATACATAATTCGAAAGCTTTGTTTTTAGTGAACTATGGTTTGTGTATAGTGGTAGAAAACGCCATACACTTACCATTGTTCTCGATTCTTTTAAAGCCGCTATTTCCCGAAGCATGCACTATTGTTGTAATAACAATGTAAGTGCATTTGCCATTCTTCCCCCCCCCATGTACTTGTTTATAAAAGTATCGCATTGTACAGGTTTCACGCTGCCTGTAAAAATCCAGCCTCTTGACCCATTGCCGTAATATTTAATTCTTGTGCTTGTTTTATTTCAGAGAAATGCACTCTAATAACCTTAATCTACTTGTGGACCTTCGCGGAAAATATTTCCAGTAAACAAGATAATTAGCTACATTTTTTTCTCTTTGATGTCTCCATCTTTGTGGGGCTTACTCTGTTTATAATTCTGAAAATGATCGGTTCGGAATTCCGGCTTTGTTCCCTGTTTAACTGGTACAACAAACATGCATGAATATGAATGTAATGTGAACAAGCATATTGCAATACAAGCCACGGATATGAATGGCCTTATCGATATCGATCCAAATACACTCTTGCCCCTTATGTCTCAGTTGAAATGTTCCTGGTTTTTCCATATATTAATATAATAGCGTGTGTGTAATTTTCTGTGTCAGTCTTACATCCGAGTCGTTTGATTCTTATTTACTTCCATCTCTTGAAATGAATAATTTTACTAAGAATTCTCCATACGTTTTGTTTTCGGTTTAAATTATAGCTGATAGCGCTCAAGCTATATATAACCCCCCCCCCACACACATATATATATATATATATATATATATATATATATATATATATATATATATTCATGTTTTTGTTTCGCTTTCAATTAAAACTGATGCACCCAAGCCATATGGATATATTTTTGTGGAAACCGCAGCTTTATAATGTATAAAAGTTGATAGACGGTTAACTCTATAATAATAATATATACGGAATCTCCAAGAATAAAAATACTATATTCAAGCATACTTTACGAACCGGACGTCCCTGCATGCTTCGATAAATACTTTTTTCAATTATAAGAGAAGAGTTGCAATAATATCCAAGCGTCTTTATTTTCGTTTAACATCTACATAATTTTTTTTTTATTTACATGTTAATCACCGCTTATCAAGGTCCGGAAGCCACTCGGGGATAATGGTTATTGCGTGTATGTATGGGTTATTATCATAGTAATCATTAGTATTAGACATTTGATAAAGTGTCTTACTTAAGGGAGCGGTTTATCAGGAATTTGTTTATGTTGAATTTGAAGACATACAAGTTGTAGTCAGGTGGGAAACAGGCAAACTGAAAGAGAGTTCCACAGGCGCGCACTTCTAAGAAAGAAACTTTGTTCATGGAATCTACGTTTTGATTAAGGCACATATAAGGAATGGGGAAAATTATTGACAGTGGTTTCAGCAAGGCGGGTGTTTATCATGAAAGATTGGCGAGGGAGACCAGTGATTGGAGCTCAGACGAGCACGTTCCATGAAGATAACGATAAAGCAATGACAGGCTCGCAACGTCTCTTCTGTGGGAGAGAGGTTGCAGGGAAGAGAAAAGGGCATCGCCCACTAGACCACGAAGTCTATTTTTTTTACTCTGTCAAGGCAGGATAGGCTGATTTTAGCAGCTCCTGCCCAGATGTGGCAGCAGTAATCCATCTTTGGAATGCGAACATAAATATATTACATATGAATGAGTTCCCTGTAGAATTTCAACAGGTCCCGCTAGGGTCGAATTTATTTAAAAATAAAATGAAAATAAATTTTCTTAAAAGTGTCTCTTTAACTAATTAGCATATCTTTACAAGTGACAACGTCGGAAGTTTTGTCTTCGATTATCTGCCAAATTTTCTAAGTAATTAAACCCATCATTTTTTTTTCTTAAAAACTTGTAGATCATACGCTTCGTTAATAAAATTTTTGTGATATTTAATAAACCTTCATTAAATATGTGAACTTACGGAATTAACGGAAAAAAAATTACATCGTAATTTGTCTTTGTCACATGTATTAATATAGCGTAATCAATTTATTAGCATTTGTCTTAAGTTTTACCTTACCCTAACTATGTAAGTCTGTATAAGGTAGAGAATGACAGCGACTAAGCCTCTTTACGCCTTTTTAGCAAGTGTTAGTATTACCTTATATCGACAGAAAACATTAATTTATAGATTACTAGCAAGGCGAACCGACGTGTTCCGGGGAGCAATAATGATTAACGAAGTTTTATTTTTCCATATATTATTTTCATCGAAATTGGTGAAATCGTATATTTTTTTATGAAATCAACTAGCAACAGCTCTAATCAGGAACCCACCACGTTGCACCAAGAGGAAGCTTCGCAATCCTTTCCACAATACATTGTTATTTAAATTACATTGTAAAGAACCTACTGTTGATTGTCTAAAAATATTTCTAAATAATGGTTGTATTTGAAGTTAATTGCAAAACTAAAGCATCGTGGTTTAATTTTGCTCTCAACAGGAGCATTCCTTTCGAACTCGGCCCTATCATATCAAAGAACCAAATATCGGTTTCATATGCCGGACCTTTCTCAAATAATCTTACATGAAATACATTTAAACTCCCCCACCCGTTTATGATTCGCGAGGAAATCTCTCTTTCTCTATCTCTCTCTCTCTCTCTCTCTCTCTCTCTCTCTCTCTCTCGTAACACATATCTACACAGAAAAAACGTCCTTTTATAAAATAGTAGGAATAGACATTTGTGAAATATTAATGGTTTCATCTATATTGAATGCCATTTTCAGAGCTTCTATTGCGGTGCCACTACTTTTTCCATATGAATTTTATGACAAGACTTTCATCTTCTATAAACGTTTTTATGGAGATGGGTGGTTTTCTTTTTTTTGTTATAATTTCGAGATTAGATAATATCATTTCATTGATTAATAGGAACATATATAAAAAGAAACGAGATTTCATCATTATTATAACATTCAACTGTTTTCAGTCAGTTAACTATATATTATTAGGAAATCTCACATATTTACACTTAAAATACGCTAATATAAATGTTTTTCATATTTTTCGACATGGAATGAATTTAATTGTTTAATCTACCTTGCGAGCGAACTATAGGTCCTGGACCATTGGTAAGATTTCTCGATTAGATAAACCAGAAAGCTGGAGATTAATGAGCTCCTGACAATCACTAAGACTAAGTCGTGGCATATGGATTAAATGCTACGTTGTATAACCTGGAAAAACAACTATTACCATTAGACATGCTTTGTTGCCTGTTGGTTGATATTTTAAACTGATTTAGGGGTGATAATTTAAGCTTGTTTTAATCGGATTTGTTGCTGTCAACTTTCTTTTTGTTTCCTCGTTTTGAAGTTTTTTTTTAATTGACGTGAACTCTAGAATAGTTCAATTCAGAGTAAAACGTGAACAAGTAAAATTATAGCGGAATAAAAGACTAATAAATGACGTATAGTTTGTTTAAGCAATTACATTAAATTTAGCTTAAATTTGCAGTTTTTGAAAAAGAGTACAAGTGGGGACTTTCTTTTTGGCGGCACTGTATATGTATCTTAAATATAGTAAATTATACACAAATCATATATATTCAGGAGAGCTGAGATTGATGACTGCGCAAACCCTTGTCTCGATGTTACAGGTACAGCAACCCTAAAAGAGGGTTTCATTGCTTTTTGATGCTGGACAGGGATTCACTTGTCTCTTGAGACTGGCAATATATATATATATATATATATATATATATATATATATATATATATATATATATATATATATATATATATATAATATATAATATATTATTATTATTATTATTATTATAATTATTATTATTATTCATTAAATTACCACTTTGTCCATTAAGCTTCTATGAAAAGAGATTATGAAAATGGTTCCGTTATTGTCATATTTTCTTTTGTGTATCTGGCACACAAATTATCTCTACAGTTTCTTAAACTAAACAATGGCTAAAATCAACAATTTATACATTATTTGCTAAGAGTGTGTTCATTTCATTGATATAATTACATTATTGCTTCCTTTATGGTTATTTACTTAGCTTTTAATCCTCACTTTAGCTGTTTTGGAGCATAGATACGTCCCTCTACCATTTGTCCTCGGCTGGTGTTTGATTAATACGTAGAATCTTTAAGCAGCTCACATAAAGCGACACGATGTAATTTTGGAACAGACATAGTTGGAAGAAAATGTAAAGGTAAATATGCTTAATATTATTTAGTGTAAAGTTTAAGAAAATAATAATAATTAATACATATATTATTTAAAACTACTGTGTTTTAATACACGTTTAATTTACTAATTTAAAGCGTCAGTGCTCACTCCTGTTACGACCAAATTTTAAACATTTGGTACAGTCCATAAGTTACCTTCTCGGTTATAGTTTAAATAAAAAAATATATTGTCGTGAAGTAAAACAATGGTTATAATAAAATTACAGGTGTTCAAATGTTCTCAGAATCTGTAAAAAACGAAGATAACTTTTCTAATTGGCTGTTGGTTACAATTGCAAACAAATTTCTTACGCTATCTCAAATCGGCTGGGAACGCCGGGATGATTACTTTACAAGATATAAAAATGGATATATATATATATATATATATATATATATATATATATATATATATATATATATATATATATATATATATATATATATATATATCATAATAAAATACCCACTATGGCAATCTTCCAACCAAGTAATCGACTGGTTTTCTAACATTCAAAATAAAAATAACGTTAAATTTCTTTCTTTTGACATTGAATCATATTACCAATGTATATCACCTATCCTACTAAATAAATCTCTATTAATGGCTCGAAAATTAACTAATATAACTCAAGACGAAATTAAACTAATACTTATAGCTAGAGAGTCTTTAATAACAGTTGATAATAAATACTGGACCAGGAAAAATACCCCTAACTACTTCAACATTTTAATGGGATCGACGGATTCGACTCAGGTCACTGATCTAGTTGGCCTTTTCCTTTTAAATGAAATACATTGTATACTCAATAAACAATTCAAACTTGAAGGAGGACTATATAGATATGATGCACTTTTCGTAACTAACTCTACTAATAAAAATTATGAAAAAGCAATTAAAGCTTTACATAAATTATTTAAAAATTATGGACTTAGTATAAAAATCGACCCTAATAAAAAAATTATTAATTTCTTAGACATAACCTTAAATCTTGAGAATTCTACCTTTGCACCCTATCATAAACCTAACCAATCACTACTATATGTCCACAATCGATCAAACCACCCTAAATCAATATTAAAATCAATAATTCCCAATATCGCTTTAAGAATTTCTAGACTGTCTTCTACTAAATCCATATTTACCAAACATGAAAAATATTATAATGAAGCCCTTAAAAACTCTGGATATAATTCACAAATTAAATTCATAAATAAAAATGATAGAAACATAAACTCCATTGAAAATAAACCTATTAAGAGCGTAATAACATATAATATGGCAATGTCTTCCCGTATTCGAGTTAAGAAAAATAACCAAGAGACAAAAATGATAAAACCAAACCACAAATATTAGATAATAATACAAATAAACATCAAACCAAAACCCGTAAACGTAAGAATAGACACAAGGAGATCCTATGGTTCACCCCCCCCATATTCCAAAAACCTAGAAACAAACGTAGCCAGAGAATTTTTTAAAATATTAGATAAGAACTTTAAAGCCCCCCATAGATATGATAAAATTTTCAATAAGAACACAATTAAAGTCTCTTATTCTACTATGCCTAATCTTCATCAGATAATAATTAGCTCTAATAACAAGAAAATTAATAAACTACAAAATACAACTATACAAAATACATCGGACTGTAACTGTAGAAGAAAAAATAAATGTCACCTACAAGGCTCGTGTAAAATTAAAAATGTTATCTATAGCTGCACAGTATAAAAAACTCCAAATCTACATGAACCTATTAACAGCCATAACTCAACTACCAGATTAAATAATAACACCAACTTAAACCAATCTACCGATCAATTACTAATCAACCCACCATATAATAATCCAACAACAGACCTAACGGAAAATAATCACAATAAGCAAGAGGTAATATATATTGGTTCCACATCTGGCTTAATAAAACATAGAATTTCAACGCACAAACATTATTTTAAAAATAACTCTCTATCAAACCAAACTACTCTATCCAACTACATTTGACAACTAAAAAACAGCAATATTTCTTTCAACTTAAAATGGACAAAAAATTGAGACTTTCAAATCATATAAACCAGGAGATAAATTGTGTGCACTATGTACAAAATAGACCCTAAAAATTGTACAATATCAAGATATAAAAAATACAACCAAACTATTCAATTCAAGACTGGAGCTTATATTTACATGTAGTCATAAACGTTGGTTTAAATTTAATAAATGTAAACCACTTTAAATCATTAAAAATTACTTATTAGTAAAAATAGATTTCAATTATTATTTTTTTAATAAATTAAGTTAGACTTATTATCTCCCTTACACCCTTCAAATAAATAAAGTAAAGAAAATATGACAATTATCTCCCCTTAAAATATGTAATTGCACAAGCAACATTCTCTATATATAAACCGTAGCGTCTTTAAATCAAAATTACGCTAACGCAAATAATTTACTGCACGAGCGTCCCCCCCTTTTTAAAAATTCATCATTCAATAAGATAAAAAGCTATAGCAAACATCTAAATGAATATTTTAAGCATAGTTCCTGATTTCAAAAAGCGAAAAATTAAAAGGTAAATATCTCTATATATTTTTAAACCAAATTTATTATGTAAATTCAAATCTATATTATTCTCTACTTATTTCTATCTCTGACCCATATTAATTTTCTTATGAATTTTAAATCCAGACCTTTTATTTCAATTTTTTTCAGATTCATCTGCCTTACTTTAAATGCTAGGTTTATTTATGGTGTCTTTTAAATTCAATAAACACCCTTCAAAATTTGGAGAAGAGGAGACCTTGCTTATTAAAAAAAACTTTATGTAATTATTGTACATAACTTGATGTATACCACAATAAAAAGCATTGTTTTCCGAAACGATCGTACAGATAATTGATTTTGTTATTGTTCCTTCTTATGAAACGGATGTTTAATTTAATTATAATTTGATTTTTAAATTTTAAATTATCAATCACATTACTTTATATATATATATATATATATATATAGTGAATGAATTAAAAAATAATATATTCAATAGATCCTGATGTTGACCATATTATAATTTATTCCTTTAATTAATTTGATATTTACAATTATTTTACAGTATCTGTTTCGTAGCGCAAAATCAATCATTTTATTATTATATCAATCAGTGAATCTTTTATGAACACAACTGATTTTGCGCAACGAAACAGATACTGCCAAGAATTGTAAATGTCAACTTAATTAATGGAAGAAATAATAAGATGGTTTACATCATGGATTTGGAATATAGTATTTGTTCATGTATTTACTATATTTCTCTGTAATTACATTGAACTTCTTTAATAAGCATTGCTATATATTAAAAGAAAATATATTTCCACAGATATATATATATATATATATATATATATATATATATATATATATATATATATATATTGTAAGTTATGAAATATATATGCGGATTAAGCTACACTAAATATTCCGCGTTTCATCCACTCTAAGACTCTTCAGGCTTATGCACTCTAGGACTCAGTCATAGAGTGAAGGAAACGCGGAATATTCAGTGTAGCTTAATCACCATATATATTTTATAACTTACTAACTAGCTCTACATACGTATTGAGCATTTTCAATAAATACTTCAAGTTTACGCATACATTTATGCTTTCGTATATTAATTTCATGTGAGTAAATGAAATAGTTATATATATATGTATATATATATATATATATTGTCCTTTTTGCAATGTTTTCATTCATTGCACACCCGTGATCATCGCACTGTAGCCACGATTACGTTGATTCAGCTACTTCTATTGATAATATTTCAGCGTTGTCCCGATTTGTCGCTCAGCTTTATTGTAGCTGATAATTCACCGTCGCTGTGCCTAATCGCAAACTGTACTTTTGCAGCCAATATATCCTGTTGACTATTTATTTACGTAATTACGTAATTTATTTGATTTTGTTAGTCAATTTTAGAAGTCGGTAATATTTTTTTGTAAAATAATTATAAGATCAGGGTTAATGTTTCGAATGAAACAGATTTCATTTTGTTCCATCATACTTTCCCCTTTGGCAATGATTTCAACCATTTGTTTGATAAAAAAATCGATAATATGCGTAAACAATTACTTTCGAAAATGGTCTTATGATTTTTACCAGGAATGTATATATATATATATATATATATATATATATATATATATATATATATATATATATATATATATATATATGTATATATATACATATATATGTTAAAATAAAATAAATAGGAATAGGGACAGACAAGCTATAATTAAATAAAAATACGCATCATTATAGAAAATATGTGCGGTCCGGGTTATATCTCAGAAAACAAAACAGAAAACAATACGGCTGACGAGAGCCCAACATTATTTACCATTAACTGGACCACTTATGTTAAGCTTGAAACAGACGATACTAATGTTTTTTGACCTCCTGTACAGTCTTAAATAAATAAATATTAAGCTCTTATATTGACATTTTTTCATTGGAAAAAATACAAAATAATCTATGTTTTGTTGAAGAAGACAGATGCAAGTAATGAGTTCAATTTGGCAATTTTCTTTATTCCATTTTACATGAGGGTTGTCACAACTTTAAACAGGTAGAATGCAAGAACAGGACAAAAATATGAAATAGTGAATCCAATTTTTCTATCCAGAATTTTTGTTGTGAAGTGGAGAGAATTTTCTATTCATTTGTTTTGATTTCTTGAAACATTATATCGTCACCTTCTTTAAAATAGTCATTTCACTTAAAAGAGGTAAACATGGATTGGGCGCTTTCCAAATACCCATGAATCCCTTTGTTATTAATTTGGAAATAACAAAATTCGAAAGGTGAGGATAAGTATTTACTAAATAGTAACTGTACTGAATAATTTGTCGGTAAATTGGAGGCTCCGTTTTGGTTAATGGTGTAGGCAGAGCGATCAATTTCCTTACATTTTCCCTTCTTGTAGATTTTCGCGACATTTTGAGTAAAATATTTGAAAAAATCCACCCGAAATTCAATATACAACTAATTTTGAAATAAATTAGATTTAAAAAGATGGTGCCTCAGCACTTATGTTACTCTGCAATTTTTAAAAATCGTATTTTCAAGTTAAATTCGATGTTAAAATAGGTTTCTTAATAATAATATAATTAGTTAAGCACGGTAAATAAGTGCATAAGTTCTAAAAATTTTGTAATATATTTGATAAAATTTGAAATAAATACAATCACTTGAAGTGTTGTTTACTTATCTTAAATAGAGATCGGCTCGTTTTTTTTCATGAATAAACACTATTTTTTTTTTAAAATAGAAACGAATCAGATAATATATATGTTGTATTTTTTATATATTAAGTCTAGTTTACTGAAACGTTTTAGCGATATTTAAAGAGAAAATAAGGACCGAGATAATCCAACATTTTATTAAAAAAAGTAAACACGGAGACGCACGCAGTAAAGTTTTTCATGAATAACACTATCATTTTGAGATAGAATCAATTTAGAATAATTATATACGTTTCAGTCTATTTAATGAAACATTTGAGCGAAATTTAAAGAGAAATTAAGTTGCAGAGATAATTAAAGAGTGTATTAAAAAATTATGCAGTAAGCATAAACACGTATGCGGTCATAACTTCAACCGGTGATTTCGTATAATTATCCAACCCAAAAAACTTCCATATATAAAGATATTGCTATATTGAATAAAATATTATAGCGTTGTCATCCCTTTTTATTTTTTATATTTTCGTTTAATCTCTAAATATACGAAATAATAAACTTTAGTAATAATAATAATAATAATAAAAATAATATACTTTAAAATATTTATTATTATAATGTATTGTATTGTTTTTGTTTGTTAACACTCGGATTTCATTCAAGCGATATATTCCCAGAGTGACACCGATACCCTAATAAAAATCTGAATTTATGTGATATTTAAGTTTGAATGCTCACCAAAATACAACATTTAAAAAAAATATTCGTGTGGTAACTTTTAACATTACTTTGCAACTTTTTTCAAATGCTATTTTCTACAGTTCCAAAATCGACTTACCCTATTATTGCATATCGTGCTGGTTGTTGCGATTTGATGTAATATAACCTGGAGAAATCCGACTATTCTTCGCAAAAGCCAGTACGGATTTGTCATACCGAGGAATTTTTTTTTGTACTGCGAATATTATATTACTTTGACTATTTGGTCAAAAGTTACGTGTAGGAAAAAGTAACATCATGCCAGGTTTTCCTGGCAAAAACTGTACATGGAGTCCCAAGCGACACTAGGATAGCGTATTACAGTTTTCTCTGCCAAGTATTCTCCAGTAGGCATTTAAGATCTCTCCATACACATATATACATGTGTGTGTGTGTGTGTCTGATGAAATATTAATGCCGTTATGCATATTTCCATGCCATTATATTACCTAGTTTATTACCTAGTTTAGGTGTTTTTTTTTAACACAGTACTTTCAAGATTGTATACATTATATTTATTTTCTGTATATGTCCATAGATCAACCCCCTGAGAAATCTAAGTTACTTCGCCGAATTGTTTTTATTATTATCATTATTATTATTATTATTATTAGTAGTAGTAGTAGTAGTAGTAGTAGTATTATATATATATATATATATATATATATATATATATATATATATATATATATATATATATATATATATATATATATATGGGGGTCTGTCAGTTTCATTACGTCACAAATGTGACAGAGAACACAGCGTGGACAATCGAAGCGTTTTCGAAATCACTCACCAAATTCAGACGAGGAAACCAGTCCAAGATCACGGTTTGTGAGTTAGACGTCTACGAACTCACGTTTGAATATTCTTACGAACACTGGCGAGGCATACGTTTATCGTCAGTTTTGAAGGATGTGTAAGTTACTAGTATTTAATATCGCCAGCCAACAAGGATGGCACCTATTAACTAGGGTACGTCTAGAAGATTCTACCAAATTACGAACTCTTGACTTTATTAAAAAATCCAATTTTGTCTGAAGTTGTTTGAACCCTGATGAACTCGTATGTCAGTACTTCATTAAATGTTGATGTGTTGTACCCAAATCTTCACACGAATATTTGATTTATTTGAGTAGATTTGACACCTGAGATAATAATGTTCCGACATAGATTCATTATGAGAACAATTACATAGAAAATCTAATTGACGTCAATCAACCCTATGTTCTAATGAAATAAAACGTTGCTCGTAATGCTATATAATATGCAAAGACGTATATGTTATGTAATTAGCCGATGAGTAATATATTATATACACAATAGGCAGCGTTAAGTCAAAGGTATAAACACGTTATTATCCGGTATATGTTAAAGAAAATTATTACAACAATTTTTACTTAAAAAACTGTTATTTAACAAAATTGTTAATATCTTATTAAACTTAGAAAATTGATCTTTATAAGCTAAAGATCTATAAGCGAACGCTACTTTTAAAGGTTTTGCATTACATGAGATCTGATTAGTTTATCCTTGTTTTAGGGAACGACATCTGTAGAAAGTCAACAAGCTTTTCAGTTAGTGGAATTCTGACGTACGAACACACGGGCATGTTTGTCAACCATTTTGCTTTTTTTTTTCTTCTTCATGACATTCTACTCAACCACCTTTTATGTGCATGCATTTCTATGCGTACCTTTATGTGCGTGTCTATAAGTGTGTTGATGTGGGCTATGTGAATGTCTGTATGCCACTATGTAATATATGTATATGCGCGTGTATACTTGAGGTTTTTCTAATTATAAACGTGCAAACGTAATAGACCATTAGTTAGTATTAATACTTTATGTCAAATTAGAGGTTTTATATAATAATTATTTTTTTTTCTCACATAATAATCGATATTATATTCTAGCATTGCATATAGACAGAAGTAAAAGAAAAACGTGTGTAAATATACGTGTGTATATATATACACATATATATATATATATCTGTGAAAATACACTTTATTCTTTAAATTATATGCACATCCTTATTTAAGACGCTCAATGGAATTACAGGGCAATATCACGAATTACTAACAAAATTCTACTTTCTAAAAGTCATGAAGTTGATCATCCTATAGAGTTTTTTTTTGTTTTGTTTTAATTCAGTTTACAATTCTTGACTGTATCTGTTTCGGTAAAACAAAATACATCATTTAATTATTGTACTCATCAGTGAATCTATTTTGCCCTTAATTAATCAGAAGAAATAGCAACAATCAATCTGTCAAAAGGAAATAAACTGCGTTTTGACATGAGGAATAATTCGAAAATTGAAAAGAACTGTAAATATCTCATAATATGTTTACATTGCACCATTTTAAATTAAGAAATGAACTTGAAATAAGTGATTGTTATATGACTGATGTGTTGACTTAACTATATAAGCAAAATTGTGTTAATTGTTAGGATGTAAGTACACTAGTTATAATAAAGTGTATATATGGAATAAATTGAACATTAATTCGGTTAAACCAATTTATATATATATATATATATATATATATGTATAAATATATATTTATGCATATACATATATATGTATATGTATAAATATATATTTATGCATATACATATATATATATGTATATATATATATATATATATATAGTAAACATCTATAATTTAATTTCTTAATTACATATTTAATTTTTAAAAAAGGAATTGTAATATATAATATTATGTGTAAATTATATTAATAATTCTTAAATAATTAAAAGTAAAATAAGAATTATAGCTCATATAAATATTTATGAAAATATTCATAAATATTCATAATAAAAGGTATATACTATTATGTGATTATGATAATATTTAATCTTATTATAACAGCGAATAAGGATCTATTAAATGTTAAAAAATATACTGTATTTTGTAAGTAGTTCGAGAAATGTGTATTAATTCTTGATTGGACTTGAAATCTGAACATGGCTATGATAATAATAATAATAATAATAATAATAATAATAATAATAATAATAATAATAATAATAGTAATAATAATGATGATAATAATAATAATAATAATAATAATAATACTGATGATAATAATAATAATTATAGTGATAATTATATTCATATAATAAAGATAAAATTAATGTAGGTGTGAGAAATTATTAATTTATAAGTCGATATTAAGCAGAAATTAATTATAACTTAATTTAGACTATCCATCAAACACATAAGTATATAATATTTTATATTGAAATGAGAAACACAAACATATTATATTCAACGTATTCAATAAATTTATAATATACACTGAACTAATCAATGAATAATATTAAATGAAAGATCCTAGAACTGTATTACTATTACTTATGAGGAAATAACAGGGCAAAGGGGGTTTATTATGCTAAAATAATTAATCGTAAATAAACGGAGTTGATGTATGTAGTTTTTTTCAAGGGGCGATAACTCTGTGATAACTAAATTTACATTAATTGTTAACATTTTTTCCCTTAAGTTACACATTAATGGTAATAGGTTATATAGTGAACATATAAATTATAAACTAAATACAATTATAGGTTTAGAATTAAGTAATAATAAGAATTACAAGTATGTAGTAATAAATTGTATTATAACAGCAAAATAGCTCAGTTATATATAGTTTTAAATTCAGATCAATAAATAATTTAGTATTAATAGAGAGAAAGTTATGTGTTTTTTTTTTAGTTTTGTGTATACCACATGTGTTATAGTTTATAATTGCTGATGTAATATGGGCAGATAGGGGTATGCTAATTATAAATTATAAAGGGTGCCAATTAACAAATAGAACGTTTCTGGCAGAATACTCCTGAATTAAAATAATTTGTTTGTACGGAGGGATGGGTTGAGTAACTTTATTTCTGAATACAATATGACGTAATGTAAACATAGTATAGGATACTTACAGGTGCTCTCCCAATGTTCAGCGCTTTACTCATATAAACAAACATTTAATTCCCTTTGAATTGATTGATTGTTTTTATTTTACATATATATATATATATATATATATATATATATATATATATGAACAAATGATTAATAAAACATGTTAAAAGACATCTTGAAACAGAGTTAAAACATACTTAATTATTTAATTTTAAAAAGGAAGCACAAGATAAAGGGATAGTCCATACTCCGCGGAGTTTCGAAGAAATACTCTCCTTCTCGTCGGAAGGAAAGAATTAGCAAAATGCGGGATCGGATTTTGCATGTAAAAGTATTTAATGAAACTACAAGTAAGTCACAGATCTTACTTGGTAAAAAAAGGTGAGGTAAGGGGAATAGGAGGTAAAAGAAAAAAAATAATTCGACCGTGTTTGGATTTTCCCATTCTTGGATTTTTTACCCTTCACCGGACTATCCATTCATATGAAATGTTTTTATCATTTGTCTTTTACCTCCTATTCCCCTTACCTCACCCTTTTTTTAACCAAGCCAGATCTGTGACTTACTTGTAGTTTCATTAAATACTTTTACATGCAAAATCCGATCCCGCATTTTGCTAATTCCTGCCCTCTGATGAGAAGGAGAGTATTTCTTCGAAACTTTTTTTCAAGATGTCTTTTAACATGTTTTATTAATCATTTGTTCATATTATAAGCTATATTTCCTTTCGGTTTTATTGAGCTTTTGCTTCTGGTTGAGACTATTTTACTTGTAAATATTAAAGAGTTAATATTTA
>NC_136523.1:55376286-55396286 GCF_053919585.1 Euprymna scolopes | reverse complement strand
GTTTATAATACATTATTATAGAATAGGATGATAATAACTTGTTAGTCATTAGACGTGTGCGGGGTCGTTTTATTCTGCAGACACGATTTTCATTTTTCTTATATGATTTCAACTATATATTAGGTTGGCAGGAAAGTTATTGCGGAATTTAGAATGTATTTTTGAATATGTATTATTTATAACATCTTTACCTTAAATAGTACTGTAATGAGGGGTTTCCGCTCTATCTAATCGCATTGAACCAATTATGACTTATTTTCAGAACGTTGAATAAAAGATAGAAAAAAACCCAAATACGCAAATCTTTTGTTTCAATTAAAGCAAAGCCGACAACTTGGTGAAAGAGTTTGAGAAATTAACGAAGCGTTTTGCCCAGAAACCACTACTGAATGCACATCACAATGGTGGTGTTAGAAATGTTGTGGCGGTTACGAGAATCTTTAATGTAATTAGTGTAGTGTCTGTCCATTGGATGAGGACAACAATCAATTAAGACCATTAATCGAAGCCGTCCCAGGCAAAACAGCCACTGAACTTCCGACTTAGACGTATAGTATACGATGATTTCTAACCACTAGTTAAAAATTGGGAAGACAAAAAAAACTATATAAATGGGTGTCTCTCGAATTGAACTACAACGGAAAATAACGCCGTTATGAAGTGTAATATTTCCTAATTTTACGCAACAAAGACACTAGTTTCTCGGCCAGGTTGTGACTTGCAATGAAAGTTAGGTATTTGCGACAACCGACGACGCTCAGCTCTGTGGTTACACGCCTACCCAGCTACATGGCACTTTCTGAAGCAAGGATTACACCAATAGAAGTTCATGATGCCTGATTATCTGTGACTGGCCTCATCTATTACAACTCTTTGAATTCAAGCACTTCAACAACACCCAGTATTAATCAATAGAAAGTGCCCAATCTCCTGCACAACAATGCCCGACCACACGTTACTACACCAATCCTGCAGAAGCTTTTCAAATTGAGTTCTGAAACTCTACTTTATCCGTCATATTCCTCAGACCTTTCACCTACTGAATACCACTTTTTCAATATATATTATATATTTTTATGTAACTGGTATAAATAAAAACTTTGTTTTGTGTTGACAAAGATGTGGTTACTCTGGTGGTGCCTTTTTTGATCAATAATACTTCCCTTTGATAGTGACAGTTTTATCTACATTTAAAAGTTTAAAACCGCAAAAACTTCCTTGTAATCCTTATATATACACGAGTCTAATGCTGTCAAAAGTTTCTTAATGTGCATTAGGTAATTATTTGTATTGAGGATAATGATGTTAAAGAATAGAAAAAAAGACTTTGGTGTATTTATGAGTGAAACTTGGAGGGCAATTCAGAATTGGGTCAATGTTTATTTTCACTAAGTATAGTTTATATTTTATGACTAACGTTTTAAAATTTTTACTGGCGATACAATAACTTGTATTTATTATAGTATATTATTTAAATATTTCAAAAATGGCTTACTAACCACAAATCATGCACTTGACATCTGTACTGCGAAATGAACATAATAGTCAGATTTTTTTTAATGAATTTATTGTTTTCATTCTAGAATTACTTGAATAACTTTAAACCAGAGTAGAACAACGGGATACGCTCCCTTGTGGATACACATATATATATTGAGTAAAAGGTAATCTCCAAAAATACCGTTAGGGCTTACAACATGGCCGCCAGAAGAGTCACGTGATCCGGTTGATCCAAAACATGAATCGTGCAAATGGAAAACGCAGCCTTGAAGGCAAACTTTGACAAACAATCACAATTTGTTTGTATTTAATTTTTTGTTGATATAATGTTGTTATAAAAATAGGCAAACTTTGAGAAACAATCTTAGGTTGTTTTAGTTAAAACAGTGTTTATAAAAAGTATTTTATTCAGAACAAACAAGTGGTCGACTTGGTGTATCGGAATTTTTGACACCCCCAACAAAAAACTGCGAATAAAATATATAAAACTCATAATTTCTGTTTTTAAAGTGGGTTGTCAATTTTCTTTATGAAATATACTTCCAAAATAAACTATTACAGTCGTTTAAAACATAATAGAAGTATTATTTTTTTATTTTTAAAAAACAATGTTTACAAAATGTCTACGCACGTTCGTAGACATTTTGCAAACATTTAATAAACAAACAAACTGTGATTGTTTCTCAACAAAAAATTAAATGGCCGTTCTAAATAAATTATTTATTATTATGATATTGAAAAACTGTTTTTGTACTTAATTATTATGCTTGTTTGTCAAAGTTTGCTTTAAATTTGCGTTTTCCGGTTTCGTAATACGGCGATTCATGTTTTTGATCAACCGGATCACGTGACTCTTCTGGCGGCCATGTTGTAAGCCCTACCGGTATTTTTGGAGATTACCGAGTAAAATTATCCATAATCGTCAATTAAAACTTTAAAATTTAAACAAGTCCAACTCGAGCAGCGATAACATTTAACAGCATGACAAATAATAGATGGGCTGATATAATGGAAACTTTAAAAGAGAGGGAAGAAAGGAATATTTGCCTTACTCACAACAAAAAAATGCTAGTTTAATTTTGGTGTATTTAACCCCATCCCCTATTGTTTCTTATGAGGGGACTTTGTTTAAAAAAAAACTTTTATCACATTATTTACCAAGACGTATTATCTATTTCAATAAAAACATCGTTTCCGAAACGATGGTACGCTCGAATTTATCTTGTTTGTTTTTTTCCTATAGAACTGATTTTACTTCACAATTATAAATACTTTTACTCAATAATAATGTAGCTCTATGATAGATTTAACTATTTATCGTTTTATATATCTAGGGTACAATGGGATTCGTTTTATATTAAAAGTAGAAATACAATTACTAATACATAAAATAAACTTTGCTCTTTTGACTCCAAGTTTAATTCCCCTATAAAGTATAAAACGGATATATATATATATATATATATATATATATATATATATATATATACTAGGAAAAGTACCCGTCGTTGACTGGGTTCAAAAACAGCCTACAGCAAATGGACTCTGATTTATGAAAGTATGATAGGTTATGAAAAGGAAGGGTTTAAAGAGATAGCTTCGAATTTGGGGGTTTCAAAACCAAAGATAAATATGATGAAAGTAAAAATAAAATAGATACACCTCATAATTTATTATACCATACCTGTTCACACTGAAACAAATATCACAATATTCTGTGGATCTATATTTCAAAAAAAAACATTGTTAAACTTTGGGGCATATTTCCATTATGTGGAGGTCAGGCGGGAACGAACACCCCATAATTTTATTATACCATATTTCTTCAAACTGAAACATAATTATCACAGTATACTTACGTATATGGATATTAAAGTCTTTATTAAAGTGTGTGCCTATTTCTATTTATGGAGGCCAGGTGTGAACGCAGACCCCACAATTTTATTATATCATCCCTATTTAAGTTAAAACATACTTATCAAAGTATTATTATGCACATCTATATCAAAAATACTTGTAAACGTTTTTTTTTTATTTTAATTTTTTTTTATTTCCATACTTTGTGGACTAGGTTCGTACGCAGACCCCACAATTTTAATGAATCATCATTATGCCAGATCAAACATACCAATTCCTGTGTCTCGATACAGCTCCTGTCATTATATGTGATCAGTTTTCTATAATAGTCCACCCTATATGAGTCTATTTGTGACCAGCCAGACACACACACACACACGTGCAGCTTTATATTATAGATGTAAACATATATATATATATATATATATATATATATATATATATATATATATGTATTATTAATTTTGGCATTATATTTTTTTACATGTCAATACGTTCAACTCCTGTTATTTTATGTTTCGATGCACAGACAAAATTATATAATAATTACATTAATGATAGTTATTCCCAGCATAAACTCATCAGAAATGTGAGAACAGGGTAACTTTCAAAAGCACATTTAATAAACGGGTCTGCTGACTAAATTCTGAAACCATCTTAAAAAATATTTGCATCTATATATTACATTTTTTTAAAAATATTATTATAAAACTAATCAAGGTTTTTTCATTATGAATATAATTTTATCTATGTATTTTCAATCAATACTAAAACCATCTTCTATAATAGTATTTATTCATCGTTTCAAAATATATTATATTTGTTTAAACATTATGTTAAAAACATAGTCACATCCGTAATAAGTTTTTCATACGAAACTAACTGATATGTAGATGTGTTTATATTTTATTATCTACATTTTCGTATAAGTAAAAATATCACCCACTCACCTCACTATAGCAATAACTATATATTTTTATAAGAAGTACAACTTTGTTTTAATAGACAATAAATATTTACATACATACATATACACAAACATATATATATATATATATATATATCAGGTTAAACGTAATTAGTAGAAATACATGAATTTACACGATTTTTTTAAGAGTGCTCAATAAAAAAAGAACCAAATATGTTTTATTCATATAAACAAATATTACATATTCGCTATACTGAACATCCTAATGTTTCTGAGCAAATTGGTTTTTACAAAACCAACCAGTCCTCATCAGGTGAGAGAAATACATTTATTTATCTGCGAGTAAAAATACCTGGTCCTTATATATATATATATATATATATATATATATATATATATATATATATATATATATAGATAGATAGATAGATAGATAGATATATAGTTGATGTTATTTATTTTGTTTTTCCGATACGTTTTGAATTAATGCAAGTATTTACGAAAGTGCATTTTTACCTAAATGCGAGTTGGGAATAATTTCTCACTCAACCAAGATTTCGAATCTCGCTAGAATCGACGACTGTCAGGGGATCATCATATTTAAAAACAATATATATGCATATATATATATATATATATATATATATATATATATATATATATATATACATATATGTATGCATATATATATATATATATATATATATATATATATATCATTGTTTATCACAATTTCGTTTAACTTCGCATTTCTTTTCATTGATCAGTTCTTTCATATTCAATGGCTTTGGCATCTTAATTGTATGCCTTCTGCTCTTAGGTCGTAGTTTCAGTGATGTCTTGCATCGAATCAGGGCGTGATCCGACAGCCACCATGAGTCATGAAATGAACGACTCAAAAGAATATCTCTTCCTTTTTTTTCCGGGTTATAACAAAGTTAATAAGATGGCAATGTTTGGACCTTGGGTTCATCCATGTGCTTTTACAACGATTTGGCTGCTGAAACATAGCATTTGTAATGAAGAGCCCGTTTTCAATACAAAATAACAACAAGCGAATTCCATTGTCATTTATTTTCCCCATGCCATGAGCCCCGATCACATTTCTACATGTCTCCCTGTCCAAGCCTACCTGGGCATTGAAATCTCCCATCAGCAAGATCTTGTCATTAAAGCTTACGTTTCTTACTATGGCACCAAGCTTTTCGTAGAAGTTTGTGGCTTCTACCTCTTCTCCATTTAGAGTCGATGCTTAGCAACTTACCAGTGTCAGTCCCGTTCCAGGTGTGAGTCCCATTCCAAGAGTCATTAAACGATCGTCACCACCCTGAGGAAGAGCCTCCAGAGCGTCAGCAATATTTGATTTTATTGCAAACCTAACACCGGAACTATGCCCCCCCTTTTTCCGGGATATTGAAGAGTCCTGAGAGAAATTGCGGGATTCCATCTATGAATGTTCAAGCAAAGTACTATGACTTTCCAAGAGGAAGCATCTGGATTTATTCGACAAAAATGACATTGAAATTCAGGGTATTTTAGACCGGATGCACTCTTTGCACAGGGCCTGGATATCAGAAAAGAATTCTGCAGCGAAGAGGTCGGCTTATCTCAGTGTCAGGAGGGATGTTCGGCGTCGATTGAGGAAAATGAAAAAAAGATTGGTGGTCTGCAAAGGCAACTGAGCTCCAGGTTGCTTTTGATAAAATGCGAGGGTATTTTATGAGGGCCACAACAATGTGCTACTTCACCCGTTATGGGGGCAGATGGTACAACCTTGTTGACTTATAAGAATGGCATCCTAAACTGCTGGAAGGATCATTTTGAAGGAGTGGTGAATTCTTCTTCTGACGTTGACGATGATGTTTTGAATTCTTTGCCTGCAAGAATCCAAATACCAGAACTAGATGTGATTCCTAATTTTTCTGAAGTTCTCGCAGCTGTAAAACAAATGCTACTGAGAAAGTGTGCAGGTGATGATGGTATACCGGCTGAAATATTCAAGTTTGGGTGGGACACACTTTTGAAAAAACTTTTGGAGTTATTCTATCAGGATCTGGGAAGACAGTTCTGTACCTCAAGATTTCAGAAACTCGTCAATAATCCATCTCTTCAAGAATAAAGGAAAGCGCATTGATTGTGATAACTACCGTGGAATATCAGTGCTCTCTGTGGCTGGAAAAGTACTAGCCAGGGTCATTTTGAACAGGATAATCATTCATCAAGTAGACAAAATTTATCCTTAGACGCAGTGTGGTTTTAGATCTGGAAGGCGAGTCATCGACATGATTTACGCCAAGTTGCAGAGAAGGCACGTGAGAAAAATCAGGATCTGTTTGACGTTTTTAGCGACATAACCAAGGCGTTTGACTCTCTCAACAGAGTCGCATTTTGGAAGGTTTTAGAATAAAGTTGGAATCCCTGAAAAAAAGTTAAATGTAATAATATCCTTTCGCGAGAATATGGAGGCACGTGTAAGAGCAGAAGGAAAGTTCTCTGAGTCATTCAAGGTAAAACCCGGCACGAAACAGGGGTGTTATGCCACCTGTGCTCTTCGCCATCTTCTTTTCAATCATGCTCGAGCATATTTTTAAAGATTACACGCAAAGTGTCAATTTTGAGTTTAGAACTACCGATGGTCTTTTTAATCATCAAAGATTCAAAGCTAAACACTAACAAGAAACAAAAGTGTTTGTGATTTTCTTTTTGCAGACGATGCTGCACTCGTGGCCATTTCATTTGAAGAAGCAAAATAATTTACAAGTTTTTCAATGCCGCAAAAGCAATTTGTTTGACGATTAGTATTAAAAAGACAGAAGTTATCTACCAGCCAAAGCCCACCACGTTGCAGCAAGGTGGTGTGACTATTCCGAGACCAGAATATATGGAACCGGCTAAGAAAATGTTAGTGAATAGACATCCTCTAAAGTATGTTAAATCCTTTGCATATTTCGGAAATAAGGTGAATTCGTCAGCATCACTTGATGATGAGATATTGAGCAGAATTTCAAAGGCGACTGATGCCTTCGGCAAACTGCGTTCAAGAGTATGGAATGAAAGAGGTCTGACTCTAAAGACCCACATCTCAGTTTATCGTGCAGTGATTGTTTCGATACTCCTGTATGGATCGGAAGCCTGGACCCCATACCGTAGGCAGATTGCGCAACTGGATACATTCCATAAGCGTTACCTTCGTAGTATATGTGGATTAACATGGAAATACAAGTGCGACATTTTAAGTATCGATGCCTTCCTGATGAAGTCTCAGCTTCGATGGGCTGGTCACCTTGTTCGCATGGATGAAAACCGTCTTCCTAAGGAACTAGCATACAGTCAACTGACAGAGGGTAATCTAAATGTGGGGCGTTCATTTCTGAGGTACGGGGATAAGCTGAAAGACAATCTAAAGCACGCAGGCCTGCACCCAAAAACCTTTGAAGAAGATGCTGCGGATAGAAAATTGTGAAGGGAAACATGTTTTGCGGGCATTAACACATGCATTGACACACGGGTATCGAATCAAACAAATATTTGTAGAGCAAGACTAGGAACAGCACCTTCCCAGCCTGTACCCTGTGAGTCGTGTGGCTCAGTTTGTTGGAGCAGAGCTGGGCTCGTGTCGCACACGCGGCACAACCATTGAAGGCAGAGTCAAACAGAGCGAATGTTTGGCTCTCATGCTTCGAACACGACGCGAGAGTCCATTATATATATATATATATATATATATATATATATATATATATGTATTTCATGAAAGACGACACACAACAACATATATATGTGTATGTGTGTGTGTGTTGTTGCGTATCGCTTTTCACGAAATAGGGATTTTGTAACGTAATGCCCTTTTATTATTTCATTTTAATCAATTTTCTTTAATTAAATCCATTATATTATATATTGAATTATTAAATATTTTTCAGGTTAATATTAAAAATGCTTGCTTTTGCCAGTTTTCCTTTAACAATTTATTAATATATGTTTTTATTGCGAATAACACGGTACAACCATCACGAATTTACATTGTTTAGTCACAGGTAAATTTTTGCTGTCAGATTTCAGGTTATTAGAATACTAACACGACAATTTCTTTATTATCTATTATATGCGAAAACCGGTTCCTTTCAAAGCAGATACGTCTTCACGGTTGTACCAAGTAAGGTGTTAATCCGATAACTTCTCATTATCATAACGCATGCCTTGCTAATCAAATCTGCTAATTAAATGTTGGCACCTACATTGCATTCCCAATAAAGTACTCACCGACCAGAAATGTACGTCTCTCAACAAACTAATGTGTATGCACTTGCAAAATTACAACAAAATAAGATACATACGCATACGCATACATAAATCGATATACCCATAGTTATCAACATACAACATTCACTCATAATCTGTCTCACACACACTCGGTGAATCTGCAGTCAATCTCACTCATACCCAATCTTTTGTATAAAATGTTATTGTAATGTGCTCCTCAGAATTGCCTGATATACTCATCGTTTCTATTATGCCAGCTTATTTTGCTACGTTTTTGAAAAGGCTTCATAGATTTTCTGTTTCAATATATCATTGAAATAAAGCTTTATATTCCAGTAGCTTTCTTTATACGGAATTTTTTGAAGTCTTTACTTGCGTTCTGTATTCTTTTTACCTACGTTTTGGTCTATTAAAACCAAGGTTAAGATCCCGTCTTGGAATAACCAATGCTTTTTCCTTGGGATATCCGTTAAAAAATAATTATTTTTAAAAATCCTAGACGAACTTTCATTACTTTTCAATATGTTTTGCATAAAGAGCGTATTAGATCGATATATGTTGTGGAATAATACGGTAAAACACGCCTTCATAAATGTAAGCATATTTAAGTTGCATGATATTGTACACATGCATAATTCTCTAAATTTACATAGTATTGTTTAAAAATCAAACAATAATGTTTAATATTATTAAATGTCTAATATATTTACCCCTATTTTGCCCTCAGTCCTTAGGCACATCATGCGATATTTCTTGACAAAAAGAGTAACAATTTCTGTTTTCAAGGTTGGAATTCTATTCATACAAGATTAATCGCTGGGTGAATTTTACATTGAAGAACTATATTTAGTCCTTCATCAAGTAGTCTGACGTACATTCCATGGCAGTTTTTATGACAAAATCTACTTTTAATCTTCATACGGTAATATAAAGCAGGTGCCAAACACTTCGCGGAATAAATTAACATGTGATCGGACTGGTATCATGTAATTACGTTTATGTTGTTGGACATTTTAACATAAAAAGCAATTGTATATGTTCAGCATTAAATTGAAGCACCATAATATAATGACCTTACAAGAACAAAATATTATTTTCATAAAATCAGAAACGAACTACTGGCACTAGTCTCAAATGGTAGAAGTACAGAAGTGAACAGGAAGGGAGTTCCACACCTATGTTGTCTTTAGAAAGAGGTATTGAAATAAGTAACTATAAAACAGCGAATTAACGAGGACAACTATTATATCAGCAAGTCAAACGAGCAAAACCAAAGAAATCAAGAAATAGACCAGAAAATTCCAACGGCACATTCCATATAAGTACTTATAAAAATACTGAAACTAGCGACATCACGTCTGTGAAGATAGGCTGCAGTGAAAAAGAGAAGGTGGGAAATCTAAATTAGAAGAACCATTTTGCAATTTATCAAGCACCTTTCAATGAGCAAATATTACAATAGTACTCCATCATCATCATCATCATCTTCATGACGGTACCTTGCTCGGACCAATGTGACTCTTCCTCTCCAGAGTTTCCTGTCTTCCATCAGTTGCCTCAGATCTTCAGGTTCACAGTTGGCATCGTGGCGCAAGCAGAGGACGACCTAGATCCACGTACACCAAACAGATAATACACGACGCCAGTACTCCATACACGGTCTGATAGTTAATTTGTAAAGATAACGAATAGCCTCGTATGTGAGAAAGTATTTGAATCGATAAAGAAACCTTCTATTTTCGAGAAAAAAGACCATTGATTTTAATATAATAATCATGCTGAGCAAAATTACCATGACGTTTTAGCGCCCATTTCGACAGCAGGTCAATACATATGAATTACAAGAAAAAAAAACACGCTTACGATTGAAAGAACAACTGAATCGTTACAAGGTAAATCGAAACAAGGACTAAGATCATCTTCTAGATCAGTTGTATATTTCAACAGATCCTAGAAAGATGGACTAGAAGTGATATTAGAAAAGAAGGTATTGTCATCAGAGTAACACTTAATGATATTCTCTGGAGTTGATTACAGTAGTGAGGATACAGTGTTATAGATAAAATACCACTATGGGAAACACCGGCGTTTGTAGAAAAAATAACACTATTTAGATTTTCTAGGAAGCTTCGACCAGACAGTAAACGCATACTAATGTCAAACCGACAATCAACATCTTTAAAAATAAAGGCAACGGAAGACTTCTTGCAAAAAGAAGAAAATCATAAATAAGGCCAACAATTTGGAGAAGATAGAAAAACTACATAAACGCTTTACTTAGGATAAACTATAGGAATCAAATTAGAACAGTGGACGTAAAATTCGGCAAGACCACCAGAAATGCTAGCAAATATTGTTGGAGTAATACTTACAAACCAGTTTACAAAAGTAAGTCAGAAAAAAAAAAAAAACAGCACGAGAAACACCTTAATGTCAGTAAAATGATTAGCAGAGGGATCAGATTTGTCCTTATCAGATAAACTTCCCACGAAACAATTACGAAGAGCAGACTTGCAACGAATAATATTACTATATTATAGAAACAAGAAGCACCAAATATTTTTAGACAGGATAGAGTGAAAAAATTAGGAGAATATCTATAGTGAGCCTCATAAATTGTTCTCTTTAAAGCATTGCTGACGATTTTATAGTATTGTTTAGAAGCCCCAGAAATTTCCCGATGACACTGACTGAAGCAATGTTAATGATGGGATATATATATATATATATATATATATATATATATATATATATATATATATATATTTAAATATGTTTTGTGGGGTACAAAATGTTGTTATGGCTATGTAAAGACTAAATGTAAACTTGTTCGAAAACATTATTTATTTAAGATTGTGAAATTTAAAAAAAAAAAATGTCTGTGTCAGCTGACCGGATTTTTTTTTTATATATATATATATATCCCCACCCCCTAATTTTACTCTTCGATTTATTGCTCCCCCCCCCACATTTCTTTTTAAAACGTAATTTAGCTCGATTTTAGCTCTGTTGAGTGAGCTTCGAAACCGGTCAGCTGACACATTCATTTTTATGTTTTAATTTCACAATCTTAAATAAATAATGTTTTCGAACAAGTTTAAATTTAGTCTTTACATAGCCATAATATATATATATATATACCCCGCTATTACTTGTATTTTATATATTTATATATGTGAAGTAGGTTTTGAAAACATTACACAACCAAAATACAGAGAACTTTAGAAAGTATTAAATTATAAATCTAAAAACATGGTGACACGAAATCCATAAATATACACCGAATGCAATAAAACACAAACACATCAATATACCTCGTGTTCGCATAAATATATTGCTATAACTATTTTTCCTACTTTCATATTGAGCACTGTGGAAGTAAATATCGATATATATTATCTCTCCTCATGATATTATATGTGTAGATATAAAGTGTTACATAGCTTCATAAGTATCTTAATACACTTTCATCTAAGAGTCTATTCCTATTTGTTGAGTATGAGAACGCTAAACCCCAAAGTCAATATTAATTTGTAAACTGGGTCCACGTTCAACAGTAATCATCGCTTCCTTCACGTATAAGTGTGTATGCAGGAAACACTAATGTATGTAGGTATAAACGATATCAAAATATATTTATAAGTATTATATATATATATATATATATATATATATATATAGATATGTGTATGTGTGTGTATATATATATATATATATATATATATATATATATATATATAAAGAAAGAGGGAGCGAGAGAGAGGGGGAGATAGAGAGAGTGTGAAAGATCGATTATGCATTATTTTCGTGTTCACTCCTAATTGGGTCAGATGCTTCTTTAGTGGAGGCCACATATGTTGATGTTCCCACGAGATTTAATAGGGAAATCTTGCCCGGAAGGATATAAATATATGCACAATTTATAAATGGACTATTTGTCGTAACTGTTTACAATCTCACGCACTCGCTCTCATGCACGTATACGAGAGGCGCGCATGCGCGTGTATCCATATGTGAAATGAGAAACGAATCGTTCAGCGCATTTTTAATTAGTCCGTATTGTAGGTGAATATGGATGTACGCTTTCTTGCTCGCAAGTAATATATCGGTGCGTCGACACAAACCAAATATTAGCTTTTGTAAGGATTTAAGTATGGATCAAATAGTAATATAAAGGATTGCAATCATGATATAAAGTGGCAATTATCCGGATAATTGTACAATAAATCTAAATTAGCCTAGGCTAATCTATATATATAAACACGAAAATGTGTGTATGTATGTATGTATGTATGTTTGTATGTGTGTTTGCATGTCTGCTTAAAACTTTCGACACACACGACGAAAGTTCATAAAGCCGGGCACCACCGCTAGTATATATATATATATATATATATATATATATATATATATATGCATATACATATATACATATATATATATAACACGCATGCCCCTCACACACAGACACATATATATATACATATATATATATATATAGATATATATATATTAATGTAGACAACCATATATATAGAGATATATATTTATATATGAATGTAAATATGATCATACCTCTCGTAATTTCTTAAGCTCCGCCCCAATTTATACTGCTGAAAATGTTTACGTGCTTTGTCCATAGAGTCAACCACACTTTTGGTTCAACTGCTTATCTCTTTCAAGTGCAATGTTTGCCACGAGACATATACGACGGTAGACGTCAGATATTACACTAAATTTTTTTCCTTTTATTAGATGCATGTATGATCGCAGATTTATAGTGTGACACTACCAGTTAATAAAATGCGCCTCTAGATACTAACCTAGATATTTCTATATCAACAGTGTGCTAACTTCGATGATCAAGCGAAAACCAGTTTGTTAAATGCCGTGTATATATATATATATATATATATATATATATATATATATATATATATATATATATATATATATATATATATATATATATATTTATTTACCAGTGGTGAAAACACTGGAGTAGAGTGCTCAATGTGTAGTCAGAGCAGTATATAGGAAATTTATTACTGTGAGTCCAGAATGAGTTTACATATTGTTTCAGCTAGGGCAATATCCTCAAAAAGAAGAGGAAATATCCGACTAGCTTCGTCAGAGTTCATAGATGGACGCTCCATCTATGAACTCTGACGAAGCTAGTCGGATATTTCCTCTTCTTCTAGAGGATATTGCCCTAGCTGAAATAATATATAAACTCATTCTGAACTCACAGTAATAAATTTCATATATATATATATATATATATATATATATATATATATATATATATATATATGATTCTCTATAGGCTAAAAAAGAATTTTAAATCAGTAAATATATATATATATATATATATATATATAAAAGCGAAAATGTGCGTATGTATGTTTTTATGTCTCGAAAAAAATTACGACTGAGGCGACGTATTTTCACAAGATACTTATAATTTTCAAGCCCCAATCTTCGACCGAAAAATACATCCATTACTTCACCCTCAACCAGACCCTTTTCTACTATGAGGGGTGGAAAAATGGTATCTTCATGACAAGATGGCTTCTACGCATGCGTCAACACGTGCGAAAGACGTTGTACCTTGAATTTGTTTAAATATTATAAAAACCGACCTCGATTCGTCCACATAGCTCAATGGATTAATTGACAGCCTCGGTATCTGAAGATTGCAGGTTCAATCCCAGTTATCCGATATATTTTTTTCGATTTTTAAACTTTTAATATTGAAAAAGGTTATTTATACTATTTTTTCTTCTTTTCGCTGTTTTTTTTCCTTTTTTTTCCTTTTCTTTATCCGATTTTTTAAAAGAAGATTTACGTCCGTTCGTTGTTTTATTTTTTTTGTTTTCTTTTTTCCAATTTTGTTTTTAAAGTTTATACAGGGTTATTACTTCGCTTAATCTTTACCCCATATACATACACACTTCCAAGCACCCGGGCAACGCTGGGTGCCCCAGCTAGTCTCTAATATGAATCTCACCTATCCGTTTAAATGTATGTGTATATGTATATATGATTGTATAAATGCATGTTCGTATGTATGCCTAAAACTTTTCACATAGGTTACGAGATCGGTATAATTTTGAAGCTTCACCCATCGGACGACAAATATCGAAAAATTTCCCCAAATCATAATTCCTTCACTGGGGACTTTTCTACAGGGAGGGTCTGTTTTTTTCGCTGACAATTTTTGCAAATCATTAAACCTTCGACATCACATAAAAGGCGTTATTTAGACCACCTGTGTACAATCATGGAAGGCACATCGGTAAAACCGTTTGGTTTCTTTTTCACCTCTTTTTCCTCTAGCGCTTTATGAGTTTGAGCCAGCTTACTACTCCTATTTTTTTTTTGTCGCTCGCAATTTTCCTGTGGGGGGGGGCTCAACCATTACACCCTTACACGCACACCTCCACTTCCTTCTCTGCCTTCGCATCACAGGTTCGAGCCTGACTGTCTACTATGATTTGTTTTCGATTTCACAGTGCATTATACACAATACAAGATTGAAAATAAAACTTTTTCCCTAAGAAAAAAAAACATTATCCATTTCTATTTTATATACCATCTACTAGTCGGTCCGTTGTGTAAAAATCACAAGAGCTGTAAGAGCCGTCTCTTATGTCCGACAGTGACACAGTGTTTAGCGACTGAGATCGGAAATGCGCTGCTATTCAAAATGCTCTATACCGATCCAAGTTATGACAACAATACAATGCCAGCACCGTCAAAATACAATTCTAGATTGCCACGAATAACAGTAGCGTTCCCAGGTTTATGAAAACAAAGTTTCCGTTAATGTTTTGGTATTGGTGTGATTTTAAGTAAGGACCAGTTCATGTCACCTCACGTGTCCGAAGTTTGCGTAAAATCACCACCAAAGTGTATCTGGATGTACTAAAGAGTGTCGTGATTCCACAGTGCAATCAGATGGCTGGTCACAGATCTTGGGTGTTGAAGCAGGGCTCGACACCGGCCCTCAAGCTCAAAGAAACCCAGTATTGACTTCAAAAAGAGTGGACAACTTTGTACACTTTTCACATAAACCTTTCTCCCTGGACACGAAACCGCTGAACAACTCGTTTGGCCATACGTCGAAAATATTATAAATATCACCTTCCACAAAACCAAACTCGCCATCCGCCGAATAATTGCCGATCTGTCGTCAGTGCTTGTGGAAAAGGCATGCTCCCAGCTTCGAACCCGTATCGATACGATGATTAAATAGATATTAGCTCTACTACATAATCTTTTAACCTCAATTGTTTTTGTTTTTTTGTTTTTTTCAATAAAAGTTTGTTTTCTTTTTAATATAGCCGTAGTGCTGGTTTCTTTAGTGCGACAACTTTATCGTTCCACCCTTTGGTCGAGGTATTATCAGATTTTTCGTATGCTCTCACTATGACTGAATAAATAATGTTGGTGTATTGTTGTGTTATTTGTATGTGAATATAGTAGATAACGTTATTAGATAGTTTAATATAAATCCACACAGACTAAAATAATCCATTGTTTAGTAATAAAGCCGCTCGTATTATAGCATTCCATTCTTTTTCATGACCATGATTATATGTAATTTAAAATAATAGGTGGGTGTTATTTTTCATTAAAGAATAGCACCTTGTGCTAGAATTGTGTGAGCCGATCAAATGAGCCAAGATATACACATTGAGAAGGAAAAGAGTGATGGAAAAATCGACAGAAATAAATAGACGGAGAGAAAGATATATATATATATATATAGAGATGTAGAGAGAAAGAGCTTAGCAAATATAATGGGAGGGGATAGCGAGAAAGAAAGTAAAAAATGTAACTGAGTGGACGCAGTTGTACATTGTAAACCATGCTTTTTTACATCGATTCTTTAACAGTAACACTTCTTGTATCTTCAGATATTAGTGATTTCTGGAAACCGATGAAACCGCAGTGTGTTCAAATAAATTAGGTTGCTCATTAACATATATACAAATACATGTTTATGAGAAAAACATGCTTCATTCATTATATATCACATTTTTCATACCAATCCTATTATATATATACAGCTCTTTGTTTAGTATTCCTATACATCATATCCAAAAAAAAAACACAGTTTATATTCCAAATTCACAAAATGTTGTATATCTTAGTGTTTTATTCTTCCAGCGTGTGGGCATGTTACATTGATTATATCAGCTGTTTTGTGGTCAGAAAAAAAAACTGCATAGTTAATATTTAGAAGTTTTAAGGTTCTCTACCCTGACTCATAAAGTAGAAAACAATACTCACAAAATTTAAAAAGAGAAGGGGGAAAATTATTCGTGCATTATAATATAGAACCCAAAAGGTCAACAGAAGATTTACATTGTATTTTACGATATTTACCCCATATATATATATATATATATATATATATATATATATATATATATATATATATATATATATATATATATATGTATAATTTTTCAATACATTTTGTTTACCGAAATCGAATAAAATAATTCGAAACTCTTTTTCTAGTTAAACACTATGAACAACTCTGCTGAAATTCAATGATCTTTAATTCTGGTTGTTTTTCTAAACTGGAATATATATATATATATATATATATATATATATATATATATATATATATATATATATGTATATATATATATATATATATATATATATATATATATATATATTCCAGTTTAAATATATATATATTCCATTTATCTAAACAGGAATATATATATATATATATATATATATATATATACGTATATATATATATAAATATACATGTGTATTCCAGTTTAAAAAAGGCCCAGCATTAAATATATATATATATATATATATATATATATATATATAAATTAAATGATATATATATATATATATTAATTAAATTATATATATATATATATATATTAATATAAATATTATATATTAATTATATATTATCTATTAATTATATATATATATTATATTAATATATATAATATATATATATTAATATATATAATATATATATAATATATATATATATATATAATATGTATATAATATATATAATATATATTAATATATATATGATTATATATATAAATATATATTACTATATATATTAATATATATTAATTATATATTATATATTAATTATACTATATATATATTAATCATACCATATATATATTTAATATATATATATATATATGTATATATATATATATATATATATATATATATATATATATATATATATATATATATATATATAAATCATCTCCACTCCGCTCTTTTTATTAATACAGTGGTGCCAGTATTTCCCCTTTAAAAAATATCGAAGGATTTTAACGACAGATCCCACATACAAATTCAATAAAGCTAATATCCAATATCATAAATGGCTTTTGAACACTGTTGCAGACACATGCACTCCTGATAATATAATGCTGCATGGCACTCGAAGAGCAACACCAACACGATCGCTAGATAGTTAGAGAACAAAGTGTTTTTGGTCCTAATATTTATAGCTACTACTTTTACCATCTGACACATGGCTGAATATAAACAGGTTCCACAGATTCTACGCATATACCAGATATACCATTATATTCTCGTAGTAGTATATAAGAAATAATAAAGTCTCACTCGGGAAAGTCCACTTCCTATGATTAGTTGCCTGTTAATTCGCTTATTCCGTAAATAGATCATTCTAAACGAACACTTTCGGGCATTATATTATGTCGTCGCTAGGAACAAACGTTAGTAAGACATAGGGTGATGCAACAATTGCAAACTTTAAACTAACAAATTAATAACAAATCGTGTGCAGTTTATTTTAACTGGAATATATATTTGAAAGTTTACTACAGAAAAATAATTGCATGGTGAATTCTGAGAATACATTCTTACGTTAAAACCACTCATCTAGAGGAGGCAATAGTGTTAAAAATAAATTCAAGATGATAATCGCTCAAGAACAGTAAAGTAAACACTGTTGTCCTTTAAATTATCCCACAGTTTCAAAAACACTTGCAACTTATTTTGAACAATTTAGTATGTTACATAAAGGCAGAACCAATATATATATATATATATATATATATATATATATATATATATATATATATATATATATATATATATATATAGATACATAAATTCTTTTAACACTCGATAATCGCACAAACATATCCAATGTAATAACGTTTTTGCATGATGCAATTCTACTAAAAACCCTATGTAGCATATGTTAAGTCTTGGTAATCAACTCAGAATAATAATTAAATACTGGGATCCTAACAATTTTACTACGGTAATATCTAACAAACAGTTTGAGACTCATTGACATTTAAACGCGCATTACTAAATATTTGCTTGCGCAGAAGGAAATACCCTAAAATCTAAACGAACAAATATTGTTATTTCCTTGTTCAGTCGGAACACTCTCAAAGTGTAAACACAACATTTTTTTGAATGTAAATATGCAGAAAATACTGATACGAAAATAACCCATTTCCAAACCGGCTATAAAAAATTATATTACATGGACAAATTTTTAATTTTCCATTTAGAGGATTATCAAGACTGTGATGATGCTATTTTGTTTTATTTTTATTCCTGTAAACGATTCTATTTTATTTTATATTTTTGACTGATTACCTAGTCTTCAAAGTTGTGATTTATCATGTCTAGACTTTCTTTTAGAACCGGATTAACGCATTCAAATAAGTTAAAACACCTAAATATTTTGCAGGTAAATTTGGAAGTAAATTTATTGGCAATGAAATTACGTATATATTAGTTTTTACCAATTTTACTTACTTTCATTTCATTTTTATTTTCTGAACGATTATCGATATGTCAAAAATGTTATCTTGTTTCCTATAGATGCATATTTCCATGCTGAAAGTATTACGTTATTATTTAGAAAACCGATTCTTAAAATAAAGAATGGAGTTGTGTTTTATAATTATTCTGTATTTTCACTTAACATGTTTTTTAGAAAGTACGTAAAACTTGATTTTAATTTAATAATATGTGTGTAAGTTTTGATTTCCACCCCATTTCTCTACATCTAATAAAAGAAGAGGAAGATTTCAACAACAAAGGTAATGAGCAAGAACCAATTTTTCCTTCTTGGTTTTAAAGTTGACGATGAATGCTCTAAAAATTGACCAGTAAAAAAATTCTATAGTTATTTTTAAAGAAAGACAAAAAAAACTGCGTGCCCTACACAAAGAGGAAAAACGTTGGTCGACTAAAAGATACTGTTATCGGAAAAAATTTAAAATTTTACTGATTTAGCCGTGACAAATAAGTACGTCATAATTATTTTCTTTTCAATGCCCTATTCACAATCCGCCAGTATCTGTACTCAAAAACCCCAAGTAACCAACAGTGCTGACAATTACAAAAGTTTCTACAAACTGCTACAGGAAAACAATGCCAC